>NC_061508.1:238987952-239093832 GCF_022539505.1 Lolium rigidum | reverse complement strand
TTACTACGATAAACTCTTGCGAGCAAGTCTGTTTCCAGTGTGCAGCTGAATTGACAACTTCGCTGTTAAGGTTTTCAAGTATTCTTTGTCTCCCTTGTGTCGAATCAATAAATTGGGTTTTACTTCCCTCGAAGACTCGTTGCGATCCCCTATACTTGTGGGTCATCAAGACTATTTTCTCGGCGCCGTTGCCGGGGAGCATAGCTTTATTTGGAAGTTCACTTGGATTGATATTGTTCGCTGCAAATTCTCCATCATGGGTAAACCTCGCGATACTAAGGTCGCCATATTACCATCCACTACAAGAAAAGGTACAACTCTGAGTACCTCTGCTGCTCGTGATTCACCATCTGTGATTGATAAACTCACCGCCACATGCTTCGCTTGCTGGTACTTCGCTGAATCTGAAAAATCTCATAATATTGATAATATTTCGCTGTGCTTGATGATAGTGGTTCATTGGGAACTTTTCTAGATGCTACAATTGCTAGGTCTAGACAAATTGAAAATACTCGAAACTCCCGATGTTACTACACCTGTTAATTCACCCGAACTTGAATACTCTAGTGATGATCTTGATGAAGATTATGTGGAACTTGATGATGATTTTATTGAAAAATGCAATGCTACTACCGATGCAAGAAAAATTAAAAAGTTGCTTGCGGAACATGCTCGTTAGATATAAACTCGTCTCCTGATCCTAAATTTGCCACATCTCCTATAAACATTAAGGATAAAGATTATGATTTTTCTCTTGATCTATCTCATATAGCTATTGTTGAGAAAACACCCTTTTGTGGTACTGAAAAAGAAAGTGCTGTTGAACACATGATTGAGTTATCTACTCTGAGTAGCTTGTTTTCTGATGATGTTAAGAAGCGTACTTACTTTGTTGCTAAAATCTTTCCATTCTCATTAAAGGATGACGCTAAAACTTGGTATAATAGTTTGCCACCTAGTTCTATTAAAAGTCCAAAAGAATTGCTTGATGTTTTCTTCCGGAAATACTTTCCCGCTAGTGCTCAACATATTGCTTTGCGGAGAATTTATAATTTTGATCAGTGGAGATGGAGAGAAATTGCCTGAGGCTTGGGCGAGATTTTGCTCTCTTATTAGAGCTCGGCCTGACCATGATTTGGAAAAGCATGATTTACTTGATATATTTTATAGTGGACTAACCATTGAGTCTAGGGCATACCTGGATAGTTGTGCTGGTTGTGTTTTCAGGAAAAGAACTCCGGACGTACGTCGAAAAATTATTGGCTAAAATAGGCCGGAATCATGATGATTGGACTACGCTCGAACCAACTCCAACGCCAATATTGAAGAAGAGGGGTTTAATTAAATTGAATGATGAAGATATGAGGGAAGCCAAGAAGTCTCTCAAGGAGAAAGGTATTAAATCCGAAGATGTGAAGAATCTACCTCCCATAGAAGATATATGTGAGATAATTCCCCTTCATCCATGATTGAGGTAAATTCCCTTCAACGCTTTACTAGGGAAGATATTCCGTATTCAAAACCTCCTGCGCAATGCTTAGATGAGTTTGATAATTATATTGTTAAGCAAGAAAATTTTAATATGAGAGTAGAGAATCATTTAATGGAAAATTCTCAAGCTATTAGTGAATTGCATGATATTGTGGAGAGAACCTCCAATGATGTTAAGATGCTTGTTAAACATTTTCATATGGTTCAAACTCAAATTGATCAACTCACTAAAGTGCAAAATGACTTGTTAGGAAATAATGCTAAAGAAAAACATGCTTATGAAGTAACAACTAGAGGTGGTGTCTCAACCCAGGATCCTCTATATCCTGAAGGGCATCCCAAAAGAGTTGAAAAAGATTCTCAACGAACTAAACCTAGAGCTCCTTCTAAGAAAAAGAAGAAGAAACATAAAAATGTTGTAGAATCCTCTGAACCTGTTAATGATCCTAATAGTATTTCTATTTCTGATGCTGAAACTGAAAGTGGTAATGAACATGATAAAGATAATGATAAGAATGATACTCCCGATAAAGAAGAGGTTGAAAAAGAACCTGAAAAGCATGCTAAAAATAAAAAGTATACTAAAGAAGATTTTATTGCTGAGAAACATGGTAATGAAAGAGAACCTTGGGTTCAAAAGCAAATGCCTTTTCCTGCTAAGAAACTAAAATCAAAGGAAGAAGAACACTATAATAAATTTTGTGATTGGATGAAACCTTTATTCTTGCAAATCCCTTTGACTGATGCTATTAAATTGCCTCCTTATTCAAAGTATATGAAAGATATTGTTACTAACAAAAGGAAAATCCCCAATGAGGAAATTTCCACTATGCTTGCTAATTACTCTTTCAATGGCAAAGTTCCAAAGAAGTTGGGCGACCCGGTATACCTACTATTCCTTGTTCTATTAAGAATAATTATGTTAAAACTGCTCTATGTGACTTGGGCGCCGGTGTTAGTGTTATGCCTTTTTCTCTTTATAAGAGACTTTACTTAGATAAGTTGATACCTACTGATATATCTTTGCAAATGGCTGATAAATCTACCGCTATTCCTGTTGGTATATGTGAGGATGTTCCTGTTCAAGTTACTAATAACCGCTTGATATTAACTGATTTTGTTGTGTTGGAAATGCTCGAAGATGATAATATGTCTATTATTCTTGGGAGACCTTTTCTTAACACCGCAGGGGCTGTTATTGATTGCAATAAAGGAAAGGTTACTTTCAATGTTGATGATAAGGAACACATTGTCTATTTCCCCAAGAGGATTGAAAAAGCGTGCGGAGTTAATACTATTTCTAATGTGAGAACTATCAAAGTGGGAACTATCGATTGTCCTATATATGAGCCTAAAGAAGAATATCAAACTCTTGTGATTGGATCCATATCAATACAATTCAAGAAAATGGAAGGGAGTAGGCACCAATTTAACCAACAAGAGTTGGAGGTGCCACAGGTCATGAGAGTTCACCGAGAAGAAGGAGTATATCCCACTTACTATCCGTGTGCGGATTTCATGAGAAGTGCGGGGATCTTGCAGGACGTTCAAAGTTTAATCTCTCGTGCAGGATTGGATGATTTTGTTGATGGGGAACCATGCCAATATGTAAAACTGACTATGTCAGTAGTGCAGGATTTTAAATTCAATTGGTCACAATCTAATCCCATGGTTCAGTACAAAATTTATAATAAAACTGTCAACTTGGCATTCAGTGATTTTTGTGCAGCAATCAGAGTGCCGCAATGGGGATCATGCGAGAAGATAAAGGGATCGCCGCAAGAGTTCTTGGACCTCTTCAAGATGATTTGTCATGGAAGAAGCTTCTCAGAGGATGATGGTAAAATCAGTAGCATTCATTTCCCAGCTATTCGTTACTTTGCTTATTTCATTACCAAGTGCGTTCTAGCGAGAAAGACTGGAGGTAAAGTAACTATTCCGGATCTAGCCTTTCTAGCTGCTGCATTATAAGGTAATAGGACTTATAACTTGGGAGCTTTGATAGCCAACAGACTTGCCACTAACCGTGAGAGGGGAGGAATTTGTGGGGGTCTCATCGCCTCTCGCTTATTAGCTATGCATAATGTAGGACCTCACCGTCTTGATATTCAGCTCCCCATGGAGAAACTTGACATAGCTTCCATGATTAAGCATGAATTTGTTTCTTATTCGTCTAATTTGAGAAACCTGTCTTACAGAATAACATTTTACAAGAAATCTTGGACAAGGACTAAGAAAGTTGAAAAATTAGTAGGATTGCCTGCACCTTCTCTGTTTAACCTTGATTCCAGGGAGGATTGGTCAGTCACCGAAAGTGCAGTTAATGCATACATAGAGGGAGGAAGCCATCGTGCACGAGATAACACAGACGAGGTCGAGGAACACCTCGACTCGTCGTCAGATGCAGCAAGCTCTTCGCATCAACACATTGGGCATGAGGAGCCTCCACGCTTTTCTTCTGCATCGGTACCTTATTATGACTACTCCATGTATGATCCACCGGCGTGGAACCCAGACCCTCGATGGGATTGAACTCCACTTAGGCCAAAAGCCTAAGCTTGGGGGAGGTATACCGGCATCACTCATTCTTTGCATATCATGATTGCTGGATACTTGTATATACTTGTTTAGTTTGTTTGAGTGGTTTTCTAATGAGAGGAAGATGATATTTGGGGAAGTGCTGCCTGAAAACAGATTCTGGACTGTTACTAGAAAAATTCGTGCGCACAGCCAGAACGTTATTTTGAGCTGCCAATTTTTGTGCATGTTCCCCAGGTTGTTATCTAACTTTAATTAGTTGAACACTTTTCGAGCTGAGCAACGTAAGATTTTTGTAAAAATCGATTTCTGTACTGTCTGTCGGTTTTGGCAGATTTCTGCCATCTCGCTTTTCTGTGTTTCTTTTAGTTTGCTATTTCTTGCTTTCACTTTGTTTCTTTCCCAAAACACAAAAAGACCAAAAATATTTCTGTTGTTTCTCTTCATCATTTGTTTATCTTGGTTTCTTGCATTTGTTTCGCTTTATTTTCTATTGCTAGTTTGCTATAAGAAAACCCAAAAAGATTTTGCTTTGTTTGCTTGTTTCCTTTTGTTCTTGTTCTCAAACTCGAAAACACCAAAAATATTTGCTGTTCTTCTTTGGTTTGTAAAGTTCATTATGAGTTCAATGGTCTTCGGTGGCTGGAGCGTGGTTTTCATTTCATATTATCCAAGCTACACAAGTGAAAAGGCAATAATGACGATCTACGACAATCTGATTGTGGTGAGAGGCTGGTATGAACTCTATTTGTTTCATTTTTGTACATATGCTCATCCATGTGAGCATGCTTAGTTGGTTCATGTGAGGTATATGTCATTTAAGAAAGTCTAGTAGTTCATGATCTCTCATGTTTAGCTCCAATTTATTAATATGAGTAGCATGTCATGGATGTTTGCTTGCATTGTTTAATTCATAAGTAAGTATGGCATTGTGGTATCCTCCTCTGAATAATTCATTTATATCGACTTGGCACATGCTCACGCATGCATATGACTGAACAAAAGTCAATTAAGCCTCAATGATTTACATTGCTTCGAGTTCTTGTATCACTTTTATGCCTCGGTTAATTTATTTTGCCGCAAGCATGATTATGACAGTTACTGCTCTCTTGATTTGTCGCTCCCTAGTCTTTTGCTAGCCTTCACTTGTACTGAGCGGGAACGCTGCTCGTGCCTCCGAACACATGAAAACCAAGTTATTCCAGAGTGTCCACCATAAATACCTATGCATGGCATTTCAAACCATTCCAAGTAAATTCTCATGCGCTACCTTTAAAACCTTCAAAATGCTTCTCAAATTGTGTTAATGTTTCATAGCTCATGAGGAAGTATGTGGTGTTTAGCTTTCAACCTTGTCATTTACTTTTGACGGACTCTCATATGGACTAGTGGCACATCCGCTTATCCAATAATTTTGCAAAAAGAGCCGTCAATGGGATTCCCGATCCCGAATTAATTAACTTAAATAGACACTCCTCCATGGTTTGTGATTGTTGGACGGCACCCGAAGGATTCGGTTAGCCATGGCTTGTGTAAGCAAAAGTTGGGGGGAGTGTCATCATCATAATAAAACTAAACTAAAAGGCACTCCTTCATGGTATGTGATTGTTGGCAGGCACCCGAGGATTCGGTTAGCCATGGTTTGTGTAAGAAAGGTGGGAAGGAGTGCCATATAAACATGCAAATAATTCATGGGAGCCGCTCTTGAAAGTCCGGTTGGCGAGGTAGTTGGTGTACCCATTACCATTCGTTGACAACAACAAACACCTCTCAAAATAATTTAACTTCTGCTTTACAAATGAAAAGCTCTAGCGCATGTTAATCCCTCGCTTCCCTCTCGCGAAGGGTCAATCTTTTAATTTTATGTTGTGTCTCCATCCTTTCTTTGAAGCACTTTCTTGAGAGCACAACTGTCATTCTTAGTGTAATATGCTTGTCTCAAAATATGATTGATTGTGGTATAACTTTGATGCTTTTATCTTTGACAATCACTACTTCTAGTCTTTCTATGAACTCCGAGAGGTGCCCGGGCATTTATGTTTTGCCGATCAAATACGAGGCAAGCGAGATACCACTTTATCATACTCTCTTATGAACATTGCAATCCTGCTTATATACATGATTCATGATGCTTATTATTAATTGTTGGTACCTCTTCATGATTGACATAGCTGTTAGATGATCTTATTTGCATGTACCCTATTATGAACTCGCTTAAGTATTAGCCATATCATGAGAATATATACATCATATGAACAAATGTGTTCGTGAAAGTTCTTTTATCGCTCAGTTGTTAACCGAATTGCTTGAGGACAAGCAATAAGCTAAGCTTGGGGGAGTTGATACGTCCAAAACGTATCTACTTTCCCGAACACTTTTGCTATTGTTTTGCCTCTAATTTGTGTATTTTGGATGCAACTAACACGGACTAACGCTGTTTTCGGCAGAACTGTTCTGGTGTCTCGTTTTTGTGCGGAAATCCAACTTTCAGGGAAAAACCTCGGGATTTTGACGGAAGGCCCTATTTTCCCAGAATGCGACGGAGCCAGAAGGACAAATCAAGTGGAGGCCCGAGGGCCCCACACCATAAGGCGGCGTGGCCTAGGGGGGCCGCGCGGCCCTATGGTGTGGCCCCCTCGGCTGGCCTCCGACGCCCTCCTTCGGACTATTTATCGGTCTCGACCTAAAAACGCACGAAAAGAAGTCTAAGTCGTCAGAAACCCTCCAGAACGCCGCCACATCGCGAAACTCCGTCTCGGGAGCCAGAAGTCTCCGTTCTGGCACTCCGCCGGGACGGGGAATTGGAGGAGATTATCGCCGCCATCACCGCCAACGCCTCTCCATCAACCAGCCATGTTTCCCCCATCCATGTGTGAGTAATTCCCCCGCTGTAGGCCGAAGGGGATGGTAGGGATTGGATGAGATTGGTCATGTAATAGCATAAGATTGTTAGGGCATAGTGCCTAGTGTCCGTAATTGGTACTTTGATGATATTGTTGCAACTTGTTATGCTTAATGCTTGTCACTAGGGCCCGAGTGCCATGATCTCAGATCTGAACATGTTATTGATTCATGAAGATATTCGTTGTTTATGATCTTACCTGCAAGTTGTATACACATGTCGCTGTCCGGAACCAATGGCCCCGAAGTGACAGAAATTGGGACAACCGGAGGGGATGGTAGTGATGTGAGTATCACATGTGTTCACGGAGTGTTAATGCTTTGCTCCGGTACTCTATTAAAAGGAGTACCTTAATATCCAGTAGTTTCCCTAGGGGCCCGGCTGCCACCGGCTGGTAGGACAAAAGATGTTGTGCAAGTTTCTCATTGCGAGCACGTACGACTATAATTGGAACACATGCCTATTGATTGATTAGTACTTGGATACCGTTTTATTATTATCTGCAAATACCCTGCTATGATTATTACATGAGTTTCTCTCATCCATGCAACGCCCGTCATCCGTCCCCGTGCCTACAGTATTTTAATCCTGCTGTTTACTAAAATCACTACTGCTGTCTTTGTTACTCTGCTGCTGTTATTTTACTACTGCTACTGCTATAAAACTGTTACTACTGATAAACTCTTGCGAGCAAGTCTGTTTCCAGGTGCAGCTGAATTGACAACTCCGCTGTTAAGGCTTTCAAGTATTCTTTGTCTCCCCTTGTGTCGAATCAATAAATTGGGTTTTACTTCCCTCGAAGACTGTTGCGATCCCCTATACTTGTGGGTCATCAGGGGACGTGGCTGGAACGCATTTTTTTGTACGGCGCACCCCAAATCCCTTTGGGGGACGCTTTGGGACGCGGCTGGAGATACTCTTAGCAGCATAAAAAATGAGATTAAGCCGAAAGGGGAAAAAAAGCAGAAGACATCGTCATGTCTCCCAAATCCCAGGTACCGACGGGAACGACGCCGCCGCCTCCACCTCCCAGACGTTGCCGCCGTCGCCTCAACCTACTAGACGCCGCCGACGCTTTCACCTCCTAGACTCCGCCGACGCTTTCACCTCCTAGACTCTGCCTCCTCCTCCACATCAGACGCGCCCATAGTAGGAGAAACAACGCCGGCGCCGCCACCACCTCCCGAGGCCGACAGAGACGACGAAGCTGCCACCGTCGCCTCCACCTCCCTAGCAGGTAATTTTCTAGCTGTCGAACAGCATCTGAGATCACCACGAGACAGATGTGTTGTTGAGATGACGAACCTTCTCGTCGTCTGAACCTATTTCATGTTCTATCAGCTAGGGAAAGTAGTACAGAAACTGAAACAAGAAAAATCTTCGATGAGGAACAACGGACTACACGCACACGTGGGTTTTTAATTAAAATCAAAACCATTAGGGTAGGAAGCCAGCTACGAACTGTAAAGCCACATCCTCAAAAGACCTAAGACCTTGATTGTTTGAATATATAAAAGATGCCATTACCTGCATTAGGTGAATTGCGTTGTACACAATATGAAATTTCGGAGTAACTAAGAAGAACCTATGCATAATGTGCGTTCATTATTTACCCGGATACACTTTATAGTCCACACAAGTCACGTAGTATATTATGTTTTCTCACTTAATAATTAAGATCTAAAAGTCCAGAACATAGCTATGAGATTTTATTTTATTTCCACAATGATTCATTTTTTTTGATAGAACTTAAAGCATATTTGATAAGAAGAAAATTTGTTCTATGACATGTTGGACCACCCATGATTTTTTCAAGACTGATCCTTTTGATGACGCCGAGAGTGATGACAATGATGAGGCCGCGAAAATGGCGATCATACTGGTATATTTTTCATTGTCGAATCAAACTTTTACTGTTAAAGTCCTGGATCCATTACCGATAAAACCCAGAGGTACTCCATGTAAGAAGAGGCCTATGCCATCCCACGATAGATTCAATTCTAGGCACAAAGGTAATTGCACGATGAACAACAAGTATCCATTTATCATGTGCTGTATAGTATGCCTATTATTTATTTTCTCTCTTTTTTAAAACATGGTATTTAATGTTGGGCTCCATGGTGCACCAGCTGCAGCGACATGATATGCCACTGCGTCTTATTTTCCTAGATGTGGATAGTCGTGAGCAGCAATGTGCTATTGGTGTTATTGAAATCTGCTGCAATCCTGTAATCTGAAACTTCATAGTTCATAAACCTGTAATCTGAAAGTTCATAGTTCATAAACCTGTAATCATTCGGTGCAAGTGTTTTGTGTAGCGGTATTATAATGAGTATTCGTTTGAATCTTTCTATAATGTTGTTCAAAGGTGGATTTTCTATATTGTCGTTCAACAGTTTGCAAGCAAAAACAGAAGCGATCATCTATTTGATGAGAGTGGACTTTTAGAGCAGGTGCTCAGCGCGCACCTCTATCCGTACCATCTATATTGCATCAAGATTCGTGCTAGCTTTTTTTTCTCCCTCTCAAACAACTTATTTTTGTATCTCTCACATCAAACAATCTTTGAACTTGGAATTTTGCAGATCACTTAAACATAACAACTAAAATTTGGGAAAAATATTTTGGATTTTTTTATGTCATTACGTATATATATATTTCAAGAATTTATTTTGAATTTTAAAATAATTTTAAATTTTAAATTGCAAACCAAATTCGAAACTATTTTTCCCCTATTATATTTGTTATTTTTAAGTGACTTGAAGAAAAATCAAATCGAAAATTTTAATAATTTATGAGATATAAAAAAGAAAAAAGAAAAAAGTGCAAAGGTGCGCAAAGCGCACCTGCGCTACTGAAGTATTCCCCTATTTGATCCAACCTTTGATTTTTTTTTTCCATTTATACTTGCCATGCAATTTCTCATTGAAGTACAGAACTGTTAGTGTACAGCACTATTAGTTTGCTCGTACTGCTATTTGCACAACTGGTATTCTTATTCTCTATCGCGAAATTGGTTCCAATCCAGCACTAGTACACATATGTGCATAAGTGAACTGCCTTTTCAATGTTGAGTGCAGCAAATAGATACAGAACAAAGATGTCTTGTAAGATAACTTTTGTGTAGCACAAGAGTAGCTAGTGCAGGGAAATAGACAAGTTTACAATAATAGAGTGCAGAAAATAATCAAGAGTTCGGTACAGAAGATAGGTCATCTGCGCAGGGAAATAGACAAGTTCACAATGAATCTTAGGCACTAATATTAAGCACACATCTCGCCATATTGTGGTTTAGCTCATGGAATGTCTGAGCTGCTCACATTTAACTGCAAACGCTTGTGCAAGGGAGATGCAGATGATTCTTTGACTGAAACATCAGCTCTTTTAGTTGAAATGCTTTTATCCTGGAAAGTTGCTGCAGGATTCAATCTCAGCTTGAGACATTATGAAATAAACCAAAAACTGGACATTATGAAAATATTATGAATTCAACTTTATTTACGTGACACTCGCGAATCACAACGCAAGAAATGTAAGTTAAGAAGGCGACGACTACACTAAAGGTTGGCAGTAAAAATCGAATCAATTTCTCTATAAGAACCTCAAGCTCCTTTATCTTGTCTTGTTGTGCAACATCTTATTGTTTCTTCAACCTTCGCTTCCAGCTCTTCTATCACCGCATTTTGAAATGCTAGATAGCTCAAAGACTTGTCACGGGGCCAAGACATGATGGAGTCTCCACCCTCACCAGTGTAGCCTCTGCGTCCCAGCATGGCAGCTTCATGCGACGGCTTGTAGTGGAAAACAGAGCTGGGTTAAAAGTTTGAAATCAGGATAGGAAAAAGTTGTCAGGATGCATGTGTCAGTGTAAACAAACCAGTCATATGCCAATATTTGCTGGCCTTGTTAGGAGCTGCTACGGAGTATATTTGTTGACCAAAACGTGTTCAGTGAGGTACTTCAGCTGTTCAAGACGAAAAAGCATTTATGTTTTCTCTAGTATTTAATATTTCTTCTACAGTACATCTTTTTACCATCGATTTCAATCATATGATCTACAATTCCTCATGAGATAACAAACCAATAGGTTGCATAATTCAAAATACACTAACAAGATGAAAATAGCACAAAGTTGAAACACAGTCGAAAGGAACAAAATGTCCCTGAAATGGGAGCAGAACATAGAAGCCACAGAAATCTAGAGATGGTTTCAGTAAATTGTTGGAAAAGAAACAGGCTAGACGAAAATCACAATACTTCAGCAAATGAAAACGAAAGAAATCAACTAACATAAACTTGCCTTGGCTCTAGCAAATGAAACACCTCCCCCGGTTGAAGATTCATGAGCAACTTCAGACTACCAACATGCAGTTGACTGCTTATCTTAATTGCAATCAGGATTAGGGTTGGCATATATGTCAGGAAAACCCCAATCTTTTGTTCGGTTGGAAGAGTCATATGCTGATAAAGAGGCCCAGTATTTTCTGCTTGGGTTCTTCCCTGATAAATGGAAAGAATAAAATGTAGACAAATTTCAATAGCTTATCCAGCAAGTCTTCAAGGTAGTAGGATAACTGCAGCTAATACCCAGCTAAAATCTCACTACTTAGTCAAAATTACGCATAACTTGGTAAGTAACAGAACGGATGTCTCACGTATGAGGGGAGGCCACCACGAGCCCAAGTCCCAGGTGCCGGTTGCCGGAGATACGGCGCCCATATCCTCCCGTGAGGCCTCCGTAGACAAGCCTCCGCGAGAGTGGTGGCCGAGGGAGGGAGGCCACCACGAGCAGCCGAAGTTCAAGGCGCTACTTCCTTGAGGCAGCCTCAGACAAGTCTGCGCCCGCATTCCCCGAGCTCATCGGCTAGGCCGCCTCAAACAAGGCCGCCCCACGTTCCCCGAGCACATCGCTGACAGGGTAACGATGGCGACGCCGGGTGGTGCCAATCGGCAGGAGGTGGGGAGTGGGGACCAAAGGTTAGGAACTTAGGGCGTGTTTGGTAGCTTGGATGGACCTTGGCTCATATCGCTCCAATAGTTTTGGGCCTACAGGCCGCCGCATTTTACATGAACCGGATGTTAAAGCACTATTGGGACAGGCCATGGAGGAACACCCGGAATGGCAATTTCTCCGGAGCCAGGCCCGTTGCGGCCAGAAGGCTGCACGCGTGGGGAAGGGAGATGGAAACACGGCGTCCCTTCGGGAACACGTGCCATAATTAGCCTCACCGCTCACCGCTCCCCTCTCCTTCCTCTCACTCGCGACTTCACTCTCACCACCCCAAACCATAGTAGCCATGTTTCCGGTACGGTGGGAACGAGGGACGGGAACGGGGGACGGGATTCGGAGGCTGGCAAAACTAGGGTACAGTGGGGGTATACATCTCTCGATCGATTTTTCGATGAAGGGGACGTGAACCAATCAATTTCGGGACGATGAACCCGGTACGGGAGGGTGAATCGGGAACGCGAACCTCTCAGAGTTGGGACGATGAATCCGGTACGATAAATTGGGTCGAGGAACACGAACCTCTCTAAGTTGGATCGATAACCCCAACAATATAATGATCAGCCATATGGATTAAACTGATAAGCAACGACATTTAATTAAAGTTTACAGCAAGAATACTTAACAAGTACTGAGTTTAACATAGAAATTCGAAATTATAATGGACCATCAGACAAGCAAACGGATTGAGTGATTGACTACAGATACGGACAGAACCATTTCAAAACTTCAGAGACGTGAACGTGAGGAGCTTCAATCATTTCAAGGCTTCAAGTAGAGCATCCAGGTGACTCACCAACAGAACAGCTCACCATGTACCTTGAAACAAAAAAGTACTATTAGTGACCATCTAAATGTAAACATATGAATCTATATATTCTAGAGTTCAGATTTATAGTACCATTCACTTCGTAGTGTTTTCAGTCCTCCGCTTTTTCTGTGGTGGTTCCGCTGCCACATCCTCCAAGCTAGCCCACCGTAGATGCTCAAGCTTCAAGCTTGAGTCCTCCAATAAGCTATTATCAGGTTCTATATCCCACTTGTAATGTGGACCTGCATTGTAACCCTCCGAAAACCTTCTCTTGAGCCGCTCATTTGCATGAATGAAGACTAGCTTATCGGCTGTCTTTGTATTCAGCTTGTTTCTCTTTACATTATGTATAAATGAGTAGGTACTCCAATTTCTTTCGGCGGAGGAGCTACTTATTGGCTGAGACAATACTCTCTTCGCCACCTCATTCAAGTTAGGAGTTTCTGAGCCATAATTGAACCACCAGTCAATGGCATTCATCGTGGCTGCATCAGCTTGAACCGGCGGCAAAGCATACAAACCTTTCTTCATTATGAACTTGTTAAACTCCTCACGTAAAGTGGCATACTCTTTTTTATCTTCTGCAATCCTACTAAAAGCCTCCATAACACCTTGCATAACCTCACTATCCTCGTTTGGAGCTTTCCTTTGACTACCACCAGGGGCAGGAGTTGCAAGATATTGTTTATCATAGTACTTTGGAGAAAGAGCGAATGCTAAGCAATGAAAGGACCAATTCATCTTTCCCCACCGATCAAGAATAATGTCATTTACCAGCGGCCAATCATCCTTGTGAGGGTTATCTTCCTTTGTCATGACGTCCTTTATCTCACCAAGCATATTGTCCATTTTTTCATAGATATCACCAGCTTTTGGTCCTTCTCCGTCGCTGAACTTGATTACATAGTATAGTGGTTTTGTGATATCAAGGATGATGCCAATCTCATCCCAAAATCTCTCATCCATGATATTTGTGACAATCGCATTTGCTGCATTTTTTGTTTGTGTATCACAAGCCCTCACCAAGTCCTTCCACTTGCTTGAGACGACACTAGTAGTAAGTGCCTCTCGAACCCCGATTCGGTACGGTGATTCCGATTCAGGGAACGGTATACCGTTCCCCGTTTCCGGCTACTATGCCCCAAACTGTCACATCACCAAGCGGTTCCCCTTCCGTCGACCAATCCACCGCACCGCCGCAAGGAGGAGCACTGGCATCGGAGGAGAAGACGTCGGCGAGCAGCACCGCAACATCAGCCTCAACCTGCTCGGAAGTCTTCATCGGCATCTCGAGTTCGGTCGCAAACTCGACCTCCTCCTCGGCCGGAACAATGGCGGCAACGACCTCTGTTTCTTACCCTCTTACTCGTTGTGCCAAAACAGGCCATTCTCGAACATTTGCCATGACATGCACATTAGATCTGCTAGGGTTTCCATTATGATAGGGTTCAGATTGATTTTTGCAAGGTGTTCCTCGCCATTGCTTGTTGTTCTTGTCCAGTTCTTGGTGTTCACGGTCTCGATTTTCTTAGATCCGTTACTCTAATCTTCAATCGCGGTAGATCCATATTAGATCGGACTGTCGATTGGTGAAACTGTCAGATTTTACTGTGCATGCAGAGAGGAGAAGGGTTTTTTTTGTGTTGGGATTTAGCATGTTGTGATTGTTGTGCGAAAGATTAAGCTGAGTCGCGCTAGTTTATTCAGACGCAAGAGGAGTGGCATCACTTGAAGAACGAAGTTGCTATGCTCAAGAATGAGAGAACACAAGCACAAGTGATGAGGGCTAAGAAGCAGAAATGGGAGGCAGAAAGAAAGACTTTGGAGGCTGAGAAGAGAAAGCTAGAGTATGACATATACGATCTGCTTCAAGTGAACTTTGCAATAAAGGATAAGCTCAAGATGATCAGGGCTACTTATGATGAGTGATGAATGTATTCTAGATGTATTGTAGGAGAATTTGTAATGTACCCTAAGTAGAATTTGTAATGTACCCTAAGTACCACTCGTAATGTACTCAATTTGAACTGCTACATGTGTTGTTTCTGATTGAACTAGGCCGATGATTATAACCTGGAATCATAGTATGGGAAGATGATTGATCAGAACCTATAACATGATTGAACATGACCATGCCATTGGTTCTGATCAAACATCTTCTCCATATGTCCTCATAGTATGAGGCCTTTGTTACCTTGTTTTGCATGTTTCCGCTTCTTCAGTTGTGGATTGGCCAATGATTGAACGATGGCACAACGGAAGGCATGGTGTTTGACATAGGCATCCCCTATGGGCCTACCGAAGATGGTACCCGGGGTTTACTGAAGGCCCATGAGTCGACGAATATGAAGCTCGGAAGCCCAATTAGCTATGGATATGGAAATATAGAATTGTATTAGAAATAAAGAGATTTGTAACTTTACGGGTCGAACTCAAAGAGTCTCCCGGAATATGTAACTTGTACAATACGAAACTCTCGGCTCCGCCTTCTATATAAGGGGGAGTCGAGGGACGAAGAAATGATCGATTTCATTGCCAACACAACCCTAGTTTCCTAGCAGTCGAGTACTTTTCCGGCTGAACCCTCAAGATCTACTTGCCCTCTACTTCCCTGAAAACCCTAGTCTACAATCCGTAGGAATTGACAAGTCGATACCTTGTCAATTGGCGCCGTATGTGGGAATTAGAGGCGACAAGGAGCTGATCTCGATGGCATGCTCAACATCAACGACATCTTCGGTGGCAAGCAACGCGTTGGATAGAGGTAAACAGATCGAAACTGGTCTAGTCGATTTTGTTCCTCACCCGCCCTCCCGTGTGGATGCATATGCGTATCTGGAGGAGCCTATGGAGATGACGTTCGGGAGGTTCCACTTCCGTGTCGGAAATGAGGGATCACATCGTCTCGAGGTTCCGGTTTCGTTGGGATCGTCGGCGGCCGACTCCGATCTTTCGAAATCATCGTCATCGTTCGAGACGGGCGCCGAGGAGATCTCGCCGCCACGCTTTGTCAAGACTGCAACAAGCGGAAAACTCGTCAAGATCTTCGGCGGCATGTCCTTCGAGTCATCTGCGGACTCCAATATAAGCGGCGACTCAGACAGCGTCGACAGCTTCGACTTCATCGACAAATCTACTTCTGTTAGGGAGGTCTTCGCCGATCTATGCGACGGTGTCACCAACCTCGACTAAAGTCAAACTCCAAAATATCATCAAGTCTATGTAATTGGAGAAACAATTCGCCCACAGGAGGAGACATCAGAGGCTTTCGATGATGTGGGAAATCCATACATCGATCCCGCTGATCTTATGCGAGGTTTAGGCACCAAGTATGTCGGACCTGCAACGCGACAGATGGTGCAACTTCCGCAAGCGGCCTGGGACAGAGCTGCAAAATCCATCGATGGCACGGAGCCGATGACTACGACTGCCACAGTTGAAGAGTTGCAAGCATACCAATATTGACTCGTCCGTGCTGGACGAGAACTCAAAAAATAGAAAGCCGAGCTTGATAGGAGGAAAGCCGCAGCTTCCGCGTCAAGCCGAAGAAGGGTGGAGCTCAGCCGACATTCAGGAACTTCGGAATCCAATCACGGAGCAGCCCGTAATAGAGGAAGATCGAGACTGCAGAACATACCTGAAGGCGAGAGGGATAATTTGATCCAAAATCTCGACATGTCCTTTATGTCAATAGATACAAGGGGAAACATTATTCCCAAAACACCGGAAGCTGGATATATGGCGACTCAGGCTTTTATACTAGCAAACATGCCACCTCCTGGAGATCCAAGAGAAGCATTGTACAACATGGCTCTGGCAGGAGTTGGAGTCATGGCCGGGAACAGCGTTCACAAGCACAAGTACACCTCCCGAAAGTGCTCCAAGGCAAAATAGTCCATGACCCACAGTGGTAGTACATGACCCTCCGAGAACAAGCGCGGCAAGAGATACAGCGACACAGGCGCGAGTCGATAGGGCGTGACAAGAAAGGAGAGAACGTCGGCATTCATTAGAGGTCGACGAGGAGGACATGTGTGGGCTCCCTTGCTTCACCCGAAGAGTTCGCAAAACACGGGTCCCATCTAGTTTCAAGTTGCCCGACAATTATAAAAAGTTCGATGGCCTGCAGGATCCTGAGGATTGGCTAGTCGACTATCTGGAGACAGTAAAATTGACGGGTGGACCAAAGCAACCGCCATGCAGAGCATCCAGGTGCACCTAAGTGGAGCAGCGCGATCATGGATAAAAAAGTTACCGCCCGGATCTATCGACAGTTGGGAAACTTTCGAGGACATGTTCGTGAAAAATTTCCTATCCACATGCAAGAAACCTGCATCAATAGAGCAGCTAAGGGCTTACAGACAGAAATATGATGAGTCAATGAGGATGTACATCCAGAGGTGGAACATTATCAAAAATTCGGCAGAGAACATATCTGACGAAAGAGCGATAGACGTGTTTGTTGCTGGGATCCGAAGGAAGGACCTAGTCGAGGATTTGGGAAGAACTAACCCGAAAACAATAACAGCACTCATGGAAATAGCAAATCGCTGGGCAGATGGAGAAGATGCTGTTCACAACAAACGACATAGGTCGCCTGAGGATGAGCGCAATCGAAACATTCAAAATAGACGACGATTCTCTCACCGAGTTCTTAGATTATGACGCTCCCGGCCAAATATCGGCTGGTTTCCGAGGAAACAGCGGAGGTAATAGTCGGGATGATTATCAAAAGAGTGGTGAGCAGCGCAACGACTACAGGGACGGTCTGCGTCCCAACAGGCAAAATAATGGACCAAGGTTCCAAAGGCCGTATGTGTCACCCGAAGATCTCTTGAACGGACCATGCCAAATGCACTTCTTTCTCGACAACAACGAAAAGAGACAGTCGGGGCATTTGCAGAAGGATTGCCGAACTTTCCAGGCACTACATAGATACGCACGGCATGCCAACGCACAGGCAGCAAACAGGAATCCTCAAGGGCCAAGGAGTGAGATCCATCTTCCACCTCCACCCGCAGTTACGGACGAAAATCGACACCAGTTACAATTGGCGGAAGCTCCAACTAATGGTCCTTATATCGACACTAATGGCGCGGTTGCAATGATCCAGAAGGGCATGCCATCCAATAGAGCTCAAAAAGTGATTTCGCGACAAGTCTTTATGGCAGAAAAGATGCCTCCACCAACAATCGAGTACCTGAATTGGTCGGGACAGGACATTGGCTTCACCATAGCGGACCACCCACAGCAAGTCCCTCGACCAGGGCAATCAGCTTTGATCCTACCAGCGGTGATTGCAGGATTCGATGTTTCACGGGTGTTCATAGATGGAGGCAGCAGTTTAAACCTCATGTATGCATATACATTGAGAAAGATGAATATATCCCTGGCGAACTTAATACCAACCGACACGCGTTTCCATGGGATCACACCAGACAAGCCAAGTTATCCATTGGGAAAGATCAACCTCGACGTTCAGTTTGGAACCTGAGAGAATTACAGAAGAGAGAAGTTGGAGTTCGAAGTCGTGGATTTCCCGTCACAGTACCATGCTTTACTGGGACGACCCGCGTATGCCAGGTTTATGGCAGTACCACACTATACATACTTGTTTTGGAGACTTCCGGGACCCAAGGGCCCAATCATAGTAAAAGGCAGTTTCGCGCTAGCTGATAAGTGTGACAAGGATTTCCATCGGCTGTCAGAAACTTTCGGGATGCAAGCAGAATATATGGCGTCAAGGCTAACAACTGATTACGACGTGCTGCCAGACGAAGGGAGGCCGCTAAAGGAGCCGACCTTTGATACCACCAAAAATTCGAAGGACGTGCAGATTCACCAAACAGATCCCAAAAAGATGACAACCATCGCAACAAACATGGATCTCGCATAGGAAAGCGCGCTCGTCGAGTTCCTCCGTGAGCGCTGGGAAATCTTCGCATGGTGTCTAGCTGACATGCCAGGAGTATCCAGGGAACTTGCCGAGCACCCTCTTAATTTGGATCCAATGGCTAGACCAATCAAACAACCTTTGCGACGTTTTTCGGAACCAAACCGCAAAGCTATGCTATCAGAAATCAATCGACTCAGGGAAGCAGGATTTATCAAAGAGTTACACACATAAGCCGCGTGGGTAGCTAACCCAGTGCTGGTCCCGAAGAAAAATACAGAGGTCCTTCGCATGTGCGTCGACTTCACGTGTCTCAGTAGACATTGTCCAAAGGATCACTTCCCCCTACCGAGGATCGATCAAATTATCGACTCCACGGCAGGCTGTGAACGTCTTTCCTTCCTGGACGCATACTCTGGTTACAACCAGATCCGACTAAAAGAAGAAGATGAGGTCAAAACAGCTTTCATAACACCATATGGTGTGTTTTGTTACAGAACAATGCTTTTTGGGCTAAAAAATGCGGGAGCAACATATCAGCGGATGATGCAGAAGTGCCTTGCTACACAGATTGGCAAGAACGTTCAAGTGTATATCGACGATATCGTCATAACAACAAAGCAAGGATCAACCTTGATCGAGGATCTGAAGGAAACTTTCGATAACCTCGACAAATTCTGCCTCAAGATGAACCCGACGAAGTGATCTTTTGGCGTCCCTGCAGGAGAACTTCTCGGGTTTCTGGTGTCAGCAAGAGGAATCGAGGCTAATCCAGAGAAAATTCAAGTCATTGTAACAATGCGGAAGCCAACCAAGCTAAAGGAAATACAACAGTTAACCGGGCGAGTGGCGGCTTTAAGCAGATTCGTCGCCAGGCTGGGAGAAAAGGCGTTGCCATTTTACGCGTTGATCAAGCAAGGAGAAAAGTTCGTGTGGAACGAAGAAGCAGACAGAGCCTTTGAGGACCTTAAGAGCACAATCTCGACACATCCAATATTGGTGGCGCCTAAGGAAAAGGAACCTCTCCTGCTGTATATTGCAGCCACACCTCAGGTGGTTAGCACGGTACTTGTGGTCGAAAGAGAAGAAGAAGGGAAACTTCATGGAGTTCAGAGGCCGGTATACTTCATCAGTGAAGTTTTATCGCCTTCAAAACAGCGGTACCCGCATTATCAGAAGTTGGCATATGGAGTGTTTACAACAGCAAGTAAGTTGCGACACTATTTCTCGGCACATCCGATAATAGTGGTCAACGAGGCGCCTTTATCAAATATATTAAACAACCCAGAAGCTACGGGTCGTGTCTCCCTTTGGGGAATAGAGCTTTCCCCTCGGGACATCACGTATGAGAAAAGAAAAAGCAATAAAGTCGCAGATTTTACCAGACTTTGTCGCCGAGTGGATGGAGCTGCAAAATACATGACCCCCAGATTTGTCGAGAATCTGGACTATGAACTTTGACGGGTCCAAAAGGCTAGAAGGAGCTGGAGCAGGCGTGATATTATTGTCACCTCAAGGAGATAAGTTGAAGTATGTGCTGCGGATGACGTTTCCTAACGCGTCTAACAATGAGGCGGAATATGAAGCACTCATACATGGGATGAAGATGGCAAAAGCCTGCGGTGCAACCCGATTAAAAATCTTCGATGACTCCCAACTCGTGGCTCAACAGGTGATGAACCAGTGCGTTGCGGTCAATGCCAGCATGATAGCATACAAGGAGGTATACAATGAATTCGAGAAACTCTTTGATGGGTGCGAAGTGAATCATATTAGTAGACTCAGCAACGACGAAGCCGATGTTTTGGCAAACATCGGGTCGCAGTGCTTAGCAATACCACCCGGCGTATTTTGGGAGGAAATAACTGAAAGGTCAACCAAGGCGAAGAAACAACCAAAGAAGAAGGAGAAGCTTGAGAAAGACTCGGCGGCTCCAGCAGGATCGGAAGCAAACACATTGGGAGATGAGGAGGAATCACATGAGGTAATGGTAGTGCAAGTTCCTTGGATGCAGGTTTACGTAGCATACATCCTAAGGAAAGAAATACCTGAAGATCCGGTAGAAGCCAAGTGAGTTATTCGGCGATCTAAATCTTTTACTGTGGTAAAGGGTGAGCTGTATAAGCGAAGTATATCGGGAGTATTGCAGAGATGTGTTACACCCGAAGAAGGAAGAGTTATTCTGAAGGATGTACACGAGGGAGTATGCGGACACCACGCAAGCAGTCGAGCAATAGCAGCCAAGGTTTTCAGAGCAGGATTTTACTGGCTAACGACAATAGAAGATGCAAAGGACATAGTGCGTACCTGCGATGCGTGTCAAAGATTTGCGGCAAAACCTCATTCTCCGGCAGCAGAGTTGATGCCAATACCCTTGTCATGGCCTTTCGCTCAATGGGGTCTTGATATGGTGGGAAAACTACATAAGGCGTGGCCAGAAGGATACGAATATATGCTCGTGGTTGTCGACAAGTTTACTAAGTGGATTGAGGCAAAGCCAATAAATTTGCCAGATGCAGCATCGGCGGTCAACTTCGTCAAAAGTATCATTTTTCAATTTGGAGTTCCTCATAGCATCGTCACGGACAACGGTTGTAATTTCACCTCCAAGAAATTCAAGGCATATTGCGCAGAGGTAGGCATCAAACTACACTTTGCGTCAGTTGCGCACCCGCAGACCAATGGTCAAGTCGAGAAAGCGAACGGTATCATCTGCAATGACATCAGGAAACGTCTGCTAACACCATTGGAAAAAGCTCGACACACCTGACCAGAAGAACTGCCTAGCGTGCTATGGAGTATACGGACGACACCCAATACAGCGACACAAGAAACTCCATTTTTTCTGGTTCATGGAGCTGAAGCAGTGCTCCTGATAGAAATAGAACACAATTCTCCGAGAGTGGGGGAATTTGATGAAGAAACCTCGAGAAAGGCACTGGAGGATGATGTCGATGCACTCGACGAAGCTCGAGACGAGGTGCTGTCACGGGTCACCAAGTACCAGCAAGATCTGAAAAATTACCACAGTCGACGTCTGCGACCAAGGTCCTTCCAAGTTGGCGATCTGGTTCTTCGGCTTACGCAAGATAGCCATGAAAAATCCGAGTCGCCATGGATAGGCCCGTACATATTCACCGAAGTAATCGAAGGAGGAGCATATAGAATAAAGGACAAGAAGACAGGGATCACAGAGCCAAACCCCTGAAACGTGGCGCAGCTTAGGCGTATTTACGCATAAGTCAAAAATAGTCATACATTTAAACATACAATGTACTGAAAAGCCCGCGAGTTTTCAGACGCACTCTTTTCCTTTCAGGGCACCGAGTGGGGCTGAAAGGTTTTTAATGAGGCGGGCTCGCGGTGTTGCAATATAGTAAATATAGTGGTGATATATATCTTTTTCTTCGACATGCGGAGGCTTGCAACCCGCAGATTCAATATACACACAAATCTTCACAATATACAACTTAGAACTTACCTCGCAAAGCAATAAAACATAAAATACAGCGACCGAAACACTCGGAGGCTAAAAAATATAGTCTCAACTATATACAGTCTTTGCAATATACAAGATTTTCTTTTTCATGAAACAAGCTCGGCAGTAGAGATAAGTCTTCAGTCAATTCTCATATATATCATCTATGTTTATTCTCTCACCTTCCGCAGAGGCACCCATTAAATAAGCATAATGGCCTTCCAGGAAGAAATCAGCATCCATCCGAAGTAAATAATCAATCATGTCCTCAGCTACGGGTGTCACCACATCGTTGATTTTGTCGACATTCGCCTCCTCAGTTTAACGTGACAAGCTTCAACAATGTTGGTGATGGCGTGTAACTCACACGTTCGTTGGGAACCCCAAGAGGAAGGTATGATGCGCACAGCAGCAAGTTTTCCCTCAGAAAGAAACCAAGGTTTATCGAACCAGGAGGAGCCAAGAAGCACGTTGAAGGTTGATGGCGGCGGGATGTAGTGCGGCGCAACACCGGAGATTCCGGCGCCAACGTGGAACCTGCACAACACAACCAAAGTACTTTGCCCCAACGAAACAGCGAGGTTGTCAATCTCACCGACTTGCTTGTAACAAAGGATTAGATGTATAGTATGGATGATGATTGTTTGCAAGAACAGTAAAGAACAATAGCGAGCAGATTTGTATTTCAGATGTAAAGAATGGACCGGGGTCCACGAGTTCACTAGCGGTGTCTCTCCCATAAGATAGCATGTTGGGTGAACAAATTACGATCGGGCAATTGACAAATAGAGAGGGCATAACAATGCACATACATGACATGATGAATATTGTGAGATTTAATTGGGCATTACGACAAAGTACATAGACCGCTATCCAGCATGCATCTATGCCTAAAAAGTCCACCTTCGGGTTATCATCCGAACCCCTTCCGGTATTAAGTTGCAAAACAACAGACAATTGCATTAAGTATGGTGCGTAATGTAATCAATAACTACATCCTCGGACATAGCATCAATGTTTTATCCCTAGTGGCAACGAGTACATCCATAACCTTAGAGGTTTCTCGTCACTCCCCGCATTCACGGAGACATGAACCCACTATCGAGCATAAATACTCCCTCTTGGAGTTAAGAGCAAAAACTTGGCCAGAGCCTCTACTAATAACGGAGAGCGTGCAAGATCATAAACAACACATAGGTAATAGATTGATAATCAACATAACATAGTATTCTCTATCCATCGGATCCCGACGAGACACAACATATAGAATTACGGATAGATGATCTTGATCATGTTAGGCAGCTCACAAGATCCGACAATGAAGCACATGAGGAGAAGACAACCATCTAGCTACTGCTATGGACCCATAGTCCGGGGGTGAACTACTCACTCATCACTCCAAAGGCGACCATGGCGGTGAAGAGTCCTCCGGGAGATGAATCCCCTCTCCGGCGGGGTGCCGGAGGTGATCTCCGGAATCCCCGAGATGGGATTGGCGGCGGCGGCGTCTCGGTAGGGTTTTCCGTATCGTGGCTCTCGGTGCCGGGGTTTCGCGACGAAGACCTTAAGTAGGCGGAAGGGCGGAGTCGGAGGGGTCACGGGGGCCCCACACAGCGGGGCCGCGCGGGCCCCTCCCGGGCCGCGCCGCCCTAGTGTGGTGGCGCCCCGTGGCCCCACTTCGTCTTCTCTTCGGTCTTCCGGAAGCTTCGTGGCAAAATAGGCCCACGGGCGTTGATTTCGTCCAATTCGAGAATATTTCTTTACTAGGATTTACTGAAACCAAAAACAGCAGAAACGATAGAATCGGCTCTTCGGCATCTCGTTAATAGGTTAGTGCCGGAAAATGCATAAATACGACACATAATGTGTATAAAACATGTAGATATCATCAATAATGTGGCATGGAACATAAGAAATTATCGATATGTCGGAGACGTATCGGCATCCCCAAGCTTAGTTCTCGCTCGTCCCGAGCAGTAAACGATAACAAAGATAATTTCTGGAGTGACATGCCATCATAACCTTGATCATACTATTGTAAACATGTGTAATGAATGCAGCGATCAAAACAATGGTAATGACATGAGTAAACAACTGAATCATAAAGCAAATACTTTTCATGAATAGCACTTAAAGACAAGCATCAATAAGTCTTGCATAAGAGTTAACTCATAAAGCAATAAATCAAAGTAAAGGTATTGAAGCAACACAAAAGAAGATTAAGTTTCAGCGGTTGCTTTCAACTTGTAACATGTATATCTCATGGATAATTGTCAACATAGAGTAATATAACAAGTGCAATATGCAAGTATGTAGGAATCAATGCACAGTTCACACAAGTGTTTGCTTCTTGAGGTGGAGAGAAATAGGTGAACTGACTCAACATAAAAGTAAAAGAAAAGTCCTTCAAAGAGGAAAACATCGATTGCTATATTTGTGCTAGAGCTTTTATTTTGAAAACAAGAAACAATTTTGTCAACGGTAGTAATAAAGCACATGTATTATGTAAATTATATCTTACAAGTTGCAAGCCTCATGCATAGTATACTAATAGTGCCCGCACCTTGTCCTAATTAGCTTGGACTACCGGATCATCGCAATACACATGTTTTAACCAAGTGTCACAATGGGGTACCTCCATGCCGCTCGTACAAAGGTCTAAGGAGAAAGCTCGCATTTTGGATTTCTCGCTTTTGATTATTCTCAACTTAGACATCCATACCGGGACAACATGGACAACGAGATAATGGACTCCTCTTTAATGCATAAGCATGTGGCAGCAATTAGTGTTCTCATATGAGATTGAGGATATATGTCCAAAACTGAAACTTCCACCATGATTCATGGCTTTAGTTAGCGGCCCAATGTTCTTCTCTAACAATATGCATGCTCTAACCATTAAAGTGGTAGATCTCTCTTACTTCGGACAAGACGGACATGCATAGCAACTCACATGATATTCAACAAAGGGTAGTTGATGGCGTCCCCAGAAACATGGTTATCGCACAACAAGCAACTTAATAAGAGATAAAGTGCATAAGTACATATTCAATACCACAATAGTTTTTAAGCTATTTGTCCCATGAGCTATATATTGCAAAGGTGAAGAATAGCAATTTTAAAGGTAGCACTCAAGCAATTTACTTTGGAATGGCGGAGAAATACCATGTAGTAGGTAGATATGGTGGACACAAATGGCATAGTGGTTGGCTCAAGGATTTTGGATGCATGAGAAGTATTCCCTCTCGATACAAGGTTTAGGCTAGCAAGGTTATTTGAAACAAACACAAGGATGAACCGGTGCAGCAAAACTCACATAAAAGACATATTATAAACATTATAAGACTCTACACCGTCTTCCTTGTTGTTCAAAACTCAATACTACAAATTATCTAGACTTTAGAGAGACCAAATATGCAAACCAAATTAGCAAGCTCTAGGTGTTTCTTCATTAATGGGTGAAAAGTATATGATGCAAGAGCTTAAACATGAGCACAAAAATTGCCAAGTATCAAATTATTCAAGACATTTTAGAATTACTACATGTAGCATTTCCCGATGCCAACCATATAACAATTTAACGAAGAAGATTCAACCTTCGCCATGAATACTATAAGTAAAGCCTAAGGACATATTTGTCCGTATGCAACAGCGGAGCGTGTCTCTCTCCCACACAATGAATGCTAGGATCCATTTTATTCAAACAAAACAAAAAACAAAAACAAACCGACGCTCCAAGCAAAGTACATAAGATGTGACGGAATAAAAATATAGTTTCGGGGGAGGAACCTGATAATGTTGTCGATGAAGAAGGGGATGCCTTGGGCATCCCCAAGATTAGACGCTTGAGTCTTCTTAAAATATGCAGGGGTGAACCACCGGGGCATCCCCAAGCTTAGATCTTTCACTCTCCTTGATCATATTGCATCATTCTCCTCTCTTGATCCTTGAAAACTTCCTCCACACCAAACTCGAAACAACTCATTAGAGGGTTAGTGTACAATAAAAATTAACATGTTCAGAGGTGACACAATCATTCTTAACACTTCTGGACATTGCATAAAGGTACTGGACATTAATGGAACAAAGAAATTCATCCAACATAGCAAAAGAGGCAATACGAAATAAAAAAGGCAGAATCAGTCAAAACAGAACAATCCGTAAAGATGGATTTTATTGAGGCACAAGACTTGCTCAAATGAAAATGCCCAAATTGAATGAAAGTTGCGTACATATCTGGGGATCACGCACGTAAATTGGCATATTTTTCTGAGCTACCTACAGAGGGGCAGGTCGAAATTCGTGACAGCAAAGAAATCTGTTACTGCGCAGTAATCCAAATCTAGTATTCACTTTACTATCAAAGACTTTACTTGGCACAACAAAACACAAAACTAAGATAAGGAGAGGTTGCTACAGTAGTAAACAACTTCCAAGACTCAAATATAAAACAAAAATACTGTAGTAAAAACATGGGTTGTCTCCCATAAGCGCTTTTATTTAACGCCTTTCAGCCTAGGCGCGAAAGTGTATATCAAGTATTATCAAGAGGTAGAGCATCGATATCATAAGCTCCCCCATCTGTAGTGGTACTAAGGGCTTTGTCAATTTTAGGCCTATAATAATATTTTTTTGGTTTAGGCACTTTAAAGACATACATAAACTTTTGCTCCTTACCCACATAAGCTTTCTCCTTATATTTATGAGAAGAAAAAGTTGAACCCAAGGTTCCCATAGCTTTTTCAAGTTCACTAATCCTTTGGATTTGATTATCATGGTTAGCACAAGATTCTAAGATGGTGATTCTCTCATTTATTCCACCTAGAGATTTATCAAGTTTATCAGTGCTATCAAGTAACATTTCCAATTTAGTTTCAACACTTGGAAATTTTTTCTCTATGGTTTCCAATTTTTTCATGACATCTTCAAGAGAGGTTTCAATTTTAACTTCATTAACAGGTGGTGTTCCAAATAAGCTCTCAATAATGCAACTAGCTTCTAAAGCAGGAGCGCCTAGGAAGTTACCTCTCGCGAGACAATCAAGAACATACCTATTCCAGACTAGAGATACCAACATAAAAATTCCTGAGTAGGATAGTGGTGGAGTGTTTCTTAGTGCACCTATTATGGGCATCACTAATTCTATACCAAGCATCTTTTAAACATTCTCCCCCTTGTTGCTTAAACGAACAAACTTCAACTTCAGGATTACTCATTTTAGCAGTAGTAAATAAAGCAAACTAGATAAAATAAATGCAAGTAACTAATTTTTTTGTGTGTTTTCGATATAGAGTGCAAGACAGTAAATAAAGTAAAGATAGCAACTAATTTTTTTGTGTTTTGATATAATGCAGCAAACAAATAAGTAAATAAAATAAAGCAAGACAAAAACAAAGTAAAGAGATTGGATTGTGGAGACTCCCTTGCAAGCGTGTCTTGATCTCCCCGACAACGGCGCCGGAAAATATGCTTGATGGCGTGTAACTCACACGTTCGTTGGGAACCCCAAGAGGAAGGTATGATGTGCACAGCAGCAAGTTTTCCCTCGAAAGAAACCAAGGTTTATCGAACCGAGGAGGAGCCAAGAAGCACATTGAAGGTTGATGGCGGCGGGATGTAGTGCGGCGCAACACCAGAGATTCCGGCGCCAACGTGGAACCTGCACAACACAACCAAAGTACTTTGCCCCAACGAAACAGCGAGGTTGTCAATCTCACCGGCTTGCTGTAACAAAGGATTAGATGTATAGTGTGGATGATGATTGTTTGCAAGAACGAGTAAAGAACAATAGCCGCAGATTTGTATTTCAGATGTAAAGAATGGACCGGGGTCCACAGTTCACTAGCGGTGTCTCTCCCATAAGATAGCATGTTGGGTGAACAAATTACAGTCGGGCAATTGACAAATAGAGAGGGCATAACAATGCACATACATGACATGATGAATATTGTGAGATTTAATTGGGAATTACGACAAAGTACATAGACCGCTATCCAGCATGCATCTATGCCTAAAAAGTCCACCTTCAGGTTATCATCCGAACCCCTTCCGGTATTAAGTTGCAAAACAACAGACAATTGCATTAAGTATGGTGCGTAATGTAATCAATAACTACATCCTCGGACATAGCATCAATGTTTTATCCCTAGTGGCAACAGTACATCCATAACCTTAGAGGTTTCCGTCACTCCCCGCATTCACTGGAGACATGAACCCACTATCGAGCATAAATACTCCCTCTTGGAGTTAAGAGCAAAAACTTGGCCAGAGCCTCTACTAATAACGTAGAGCATGCAAGATCATAAACAACACATAGGTAATAGATTGATAATCAACATAACATAGTATTCTCTATCCATCGGATCCCGACAAACACAACATATAGAATTACAGATAGATGATCTTGATCATGTTAGGCAGCTCACAAGATCCGACAATGAAGCACATGAGGAGAAGACAACCATCTAGCTACCGCTATGGACCCATAGTCCAGGGGTGAACTACTCACTCATCACTCCGGAGGCGACCATGGCGGTGAAGAGTCCTCCCGGGAGATGAATCCCCTCTCCGGCAGGGTGCCGGAGGTGATCTCCGAATCCCCCGAGATGGGATTGGCGGCGGCGTCTCGGTAAGGTTTTCCGTATCGTGGCTCTCGGTACGGGGGTTTCGCGACGAAGACCTTAAGTAGGCGGAAGGGCGGAGTCGGAGGGGTCACGGGGGCCCCACACAGCGAGGGCCGCGCGGGCCCCTCCCGGGCCGCGCCGCCCTAGTGTGGCGGCGCCCGTTGCCCCAGTTCGTCTTCTCTTCGGTCTTCTGGAAGCTTCGTGGCAAAATAGGCCCCTGGGCGTTGATTTCGTCCAATTCCGAGAATATTTCTTTACTAGGATTTCTGAAACCAAAAACAGCAGAAAACAACAACTGGCTCTTCGGCATCTCGTTAATAGGTTAGTGCCAGAAAATGCATAAATACGACACATAATGTGTATAAAACATGTAGATATCATCCATAATGTGGCATGGAACATAAGAAATTATCGATACGTCGGAGACGTATCAGTTGGTCATATCCAACTTCGGATAGCGGATCTGCAGCATGATCATGGCAAACCTGGCGCCAGCCATTAATTGAGCCTTCACAAATCCATAAACTTGATGGGCACTTTAAATTTTATCCATCAAGTCGGGAAGCGTCTTGGGCTGAAGATTCCGAGGAAACATAGCATTATAGACCATAGCCAATGCCTTGGTACAGAAGTCGAGATACTCTCGAACCTGACCCGCGCGGTCTTGAAATCTGACAATCTGTCGGGTCTAATCCAGAGAAGACCAAAAGCTGGAATCGTTTTCCAAGGCAAGATTAACGAGAAGGTTGGATCTCGCATCAACCCGTTGATCTTCGGAAGCATCATCCAAAAAAGAGCCTATTCAGGGGACAGGGCACAATGAGATGAAACGAAAGTAAAGAAAAAATAAGACTCAGAATTGCGAAGCATACCCGCCATATCTAGACTCGCGTCAGCCATCAAGTCAAGAATATAATTTTCTCGGGAAACAGCTTGTGCAGCTTCCGAAGTTGCAGTTTCTTTCAATGCTAAGGCTTCCTGAGCCTGTTGGAGAGCTATTTTCTCCCGTTCGGAAGATTTGTGGGATTGTTCCATGACAGTAAGGGATTGTTTCTTCACGACTTAGAGTTGTTGCCGAAGTTCAGTTAATTCTAAGTGATTTGGGTTAGCACACGAAGAATCGTTGAGGAAAACATCGCTAGACATCCGTTCTGAGCGAGATGTAGCAGGGGAGGCAGGTGATGGTCCAGTAGTCTTAGAATAATTCTCAAACACCAACTGGAAGAAGGAAAAGAGTCGACATCAAATTACTACACAATGGCTCATTACTTTTCATTGATAAAGTCGGGATATTTACAAAAGTAGGGGTTCATTACAAAAAAGGTCAGCTCCTAGCGAGTCAACGAAAATAAGTCGTGTATCATAAGGATATCGACATCTACCAAAAGAAAGAGAGCAAATGGAGGAGTAGGTTGATCTACTTGACCTCCGGCTTGGCGGTACTGGAGGAAGCAGCTGGCTTGTATCCGAGGAAGGAGAGAATTTTCTTCGAGTGCGGTTTGGCAACCTTAATCAAGGACTTCCACTTCTCCTTGTGTATCCCCTTCGTTTCACCAGCTTTCACCCAGTCGACGTTCTACTGGCTTTTGGCAACCAGGGCTATGGTACCCTCAACTCCAATCTTCAAGTTTTCCTGCCGAAAGGTCAGCCCAAGATCCTCCTCATGAATGAAGTGCTTGGCAAGATCAGAGAAGGTATCTGGTTGTTTTTGCTTTGAGAAGAAGTAGGGGAAGAGTCGCGTAATCCGCGCATCAGCAATACTGCGGCGTGCCAGATCCCCATGAATTTCAAGGAGGGAGAGGGCTTCAAGAAGACGATCCCCTTCAGGTTCCTGAAGTTCAAAATCTTGACCCATTTTTCCTGCTGAAGCAAAAATTCGGGTTCATCAGAAACAATATGTGGAGGGCCAATCTTAGAAGAAGCTTAAAAACAGCGATCAAAAGAACTTACTGACAAATTGTCGATTTTGCGACTCCAGGCGGCGTATGATGGCCTCTTCACGCGAAATTTGAAGAGCCGTTTTCTCGCTCAAAGAAGTTTCAGCGTGATGAAGCCTTTTTCGAAGGTCCTCAACAGAGGCAGCGTCTTCTTTGGCTTTCTCGCGAGCCTTTTCGCTTTGCTCAAGCTTGATGGCGAGATCATCGTCACGCTTGTTAGCTTTGGCGAGGGCCTCTAGCGGAAGGAAACGAGGCAGAAGAGTTAAGATAAATATGGCAATATAGTCTACTCGATAATAAAAAAACAAGATATCTTATTCACATGACGGTGTACCTTTCAAACTATCGACAGTGTCACGGTACCCAATAAATTGAGTACCGAGACTGATGAAGTGCTTCATCAGAGGCTATATAAAGAAGGACGATAGAAAGGTTCAGAGCGGAGAAAACTCGATAAACAATACAAAATAGCTGCAAGGGTTCTTACATCATCCAAGGGAGGGGTCATTGAACTCCCGGCCAAATCGTGTTTCTCGCCAAGTTCAATCCTCACTCTCTTTGGCGAGGGGGCTCGGGGGCTGCCGCTAGGAGTCGATGTTTCCAAGTCTTGATGAGGAGGAGATGAGGTTTCCTCCGTTGCTCGGCGAGCTTCCGAGAGAACTAAAGTTTGCGACGTGCTCGTTTGAGCAGTCACATTGGCGGGTGGTTCTTCTTCTTCTTCTTCTTCTTCTTCTTCTTCTTCTTCTTCTTCTTCTTCTTCGCCACTATCCGCAAATATACAATAAGAATATTTAAAAGCAATATATAAAAAGAAATGAGGAGGCAGAGGAGCTTACGAGCTGATGATGGCATCCTCATAAGGACAGAAGGCACCCTCTTCCTCGGGAGAAGTTTTTTCGGCAGGTGAACCCCGGGTTTGGAGGTGCCGGAATCTTCCATGTCACCCCTCTTCCTCTTGTTCCTTGGGGAAGCAGCGGAAGGGAGAGAGTGCACTGATTCGGAAGCATCAGATCATGTCTCTTTTTCAGAGGAGGCCGCAGATTTGTGAGATCCGGCGACTTCACTCGCAGGACAGGAAGTACCATGCGAATCATCGGCAACGACGGCTCGCTCGTCAACCTCCCCACCTTCAGGTAGGGGGTAGGGAGGATAACACTTGATGTTTCTGAAGAAGAAAAAATTGCACCAACGGAAAGTTAAGCAAGACAGCAGTCGAAAAAATATAAATTCGAGAAGACAAGTTACGCAAGATAGTAGTCGAAAAAACATAACTTCGAGAGGACAAGTCATCTACCTTGGGGAGGGGGTTGGTGCCGCTGTAAGGCTCCACGCGACAAGAGGTTGGAATTGTGTCTTTCTTGCTCCGATACGAAATGCGTCGGACAAGCTTCTCCAAATCCTTCACCGAAAGATCCTTGGATACCCGGTCCGCGTCTTTTTCGCCAGCATACATCCAGAGGGGGTTTTTGCGAGCCTGCAGAGGCTGCACCCTGATCGTAAGGAAATATGCAGTGATCTGAATACCCGACAATTCCTTGCCACGGGTATTTTGAAGCTCATGGATGCGCTTCATCAGCGCATCTGTCGCCATTCTCTCTTCTTCGGTAGCTTCAACATCCCATGATCGGCGTCGAAGGATTTTTGCGCTACCGTCAAAAGGCGCGATATTGTAATCCTGCGAGTTGCTGTACTCCTCGCGGATGTATATGTTGGAGATATGCCCAAGAGGCAATAATAAATTAGTTATTGTTATATCTTAGTGTTCATGATAAATGTTTACATTCCATGCTATAATTGTATTAACCGAAACATTGATACATGTGTGTTATGTAAACAACAAGGAGTCCCTAGTAAGCCTCTTGTATAACTAGCTTGTTGATTAATAGATGATCATGGTTTCGTGATCATGAACTAGGTGAATGATATAATGGACATACACCCAAATAAGCGTAGCATGAGATCAAGTCATCAAGTTCAACTTGCTATAAGCTTTCAGATACATAGTAACCTAGTCCTTTGACCATGAGATCATGTAAATCACTTATACCGGAAGGGTACTTTGATTACGTCAAACGCCACTGCGTAAATGGGTGGTTATAAAGATGGGATTAAGTATTCGGAAAGTATGAGTTGAGGCATATGGATCAAGAGTGGGATTTGTCCATCCCGATGACGGATAGATATACTCTGGGCCCTCTCGGTGGAATGACATCTAATTAGCTTGCAAGCATCTGAAAAGGTCACAAGAGATGACATACCACGGTAACGAGTAAAGAGTACTTGTCGGTATAAAGGTTGAACAAGGTATGGAGATACCGATGATCGAACCTCGGACAAGTAAAGTATCGCGTGACAAAGGGAATCGGTATCATATGTAAATGGTTCAATCGATCACTAAGTTATCGTTGAATGTGTGGGAGCCATTATGGATCTCCAGATCCCGCTATTGGTTATTGGTCGGAGAGGAGTCTCGACCATGTCTGCATAGTTCACGAACCGTAGGGTGACGTGCTTAAGGTTCGATGTCGCATAAGTAGATTCGGAATATGAGATGGAGACCGAAGTTTGTTCGGAGTCTCGGATTGGATCCAGGACATCACGAGGAGGTTCGTAATGGTCCGGAGAATAAGATTCATATAAGGGAAGTTAATTTCTAGGTTTCGGAAAAGTTCGGGATTTTTCTGGTGGAAGACCGGGAAGGTTCTAGAAGGTTCCGGGGGTCCCACCAGTGGGCCCATGATAACCCACAAGTATAGGGGATCGCAGCAGTCTTCGAGGGAAGTAAAACCCAAATTTATTGATTCGACACAAGGGGAGGTAAAGAATACTTATAAGCCTTAACAACTGAGTCGTCAATTCAGCTCGCACTGGAAAAGCACTAGTAACAGGGGTGATGTGAAAGTAGCGATGATATGAGAGCAGTAGTAACAAGTAACACAGCAGCAGTAATAGTAATATGAGAGCAATGACACCGTGAAAATAGTTGATACTACTTCCAATGTCATGTAGAACGAGTATATGATGATGAAAGATGGACCGGGGTTCCCAGCTATCTACACTAGTGGCAACTCTCCAATAACAAGTGTTGGGTGAACAAATTACAATCGGGCAATTGATAGGATTGAAATAGCATTAAGACCGAATATCAAGATCATTAATCATGTAGGCATGTTTTCCATATATAGTCATACATGCTCGCAATGAGAAACTTGTACAACATCTTTTGTCCTACCAGCTCGGTGGCAGCCGGGCCTCTAGGGAATCTACTCGGAAATTAAGGTACTCCTTTTAATAGAGCACCGGAGCAAAGCATTAACACTCCGTGAAAACATGTGATCCTCATATCTAAGCCTTCCCTCCAGCTTGTCCCAATTTCGTCACTTTGGGGCCTTTGGTTCTGGACATAGACATGTGCATACAACTTGTAGATACAATCTAAGCAATAAGTATAGAGCTTAAATCTAAGATCATGCCACTCGGGCCCTAGTGACAAGAATTAAACACAACAAGATTGCAGCAACAATAACTTCATAAACTTTGTAGATAGACAATCATAACGTAACAATCCATCGGATCCCGACAAACACAACACCGATTACATCAGATGAATCTCAATCATGTAAGGCAACTCATGAGATCATTGTATTGAAGTACATGGGGGAGAGAATACCAACTAGCTACAGCTAGAACCCGTAGTCGATGGGGGAACTACTCACGGAGCATGATGGAGGCGGTGGCGTTGATGGAGATGGCTTCCGGGGGCACTTCCCCGTCCTGGCAGGGTGCCGGAACACAGACTTCTGTCCCCCGAAATGGAGTTTTGCGATGGTGGCGGCGCCCCTGGAGTCTTTCTGGAGTTTCGTCAAAAGGTCTCGAGTTTTTAGGTCGAAAGGGCTTATATAGGCGAAGAGGCGGCGCAGGAGGGGCAACAGGGTGCCCTCCCCATAGGCCGGCGCGGCCAGGGGCTGGCCCGCGCGGCCCTATGGTGTGGGGGCCCCAGGCCTCCCCTCTGACTCCCCTTCGGTGTCCTGGTCCGTCTCGGTGAATTATGATGTTTGGTCTTCGTTTCGTCGAATTCCGAGAATATTGCCCGAACAGCCTTTCTGGAATCAAAAACAGCAGAAAACATGAACTGGCACTGTGGCATCTTGTTAATAGGTTAGTTCCGGAAAACGCATAAAATCATCATAAAGTGCAAGCAAAACATGTAAGTATTGTCATAAAACAAGCATGGAACATCGAAATTATGGATACGTTGGAGACGTATCAGCATCCCCAAGCTTAGTTCCTACTCGTCCTCGAGTAGGTAAACGATAAAAAGAATAATTTTTGTAGTGACATGCTACTTACATAACCTTGATCATACTATTACAAAGCATATGAGATGAATGAAGTGACTCAAGGCAATGATCTATAGTTGCTAACAAATAGATAACATATAGCAAAACTTTTCATGAAGAGTACTTTCAAGACAAGCATCAAAAGCCTTGCACAAGAGTTAACTCATAAAGCAATAGATTCAAAGTAAAGGCATCGAGGAAACATAAAGGAAGATTTAAGTTTCAGCAGTTGCTTTCAACTTTCAACATGCATATCTCATGGATAATTGTCAACATAAAGTAATATAATAAGTGCAAATAAGCAAGTATGTAAGAATCAATGCACAGTTGACACAAGTGTTTGCTTCTAAGATGGAAGGAAGTAGGTAAACCGACTCAACATAAAGTAAAAGAATGGCCCTTCGCAGAGGGAAGCATTGATTGCTATATTTGTGCTAGAGCTTTGGTTTTGAAAACATAAAGAGAGCATAAAAGTAAAGTTTTGAGAGGTGTTTTTTGTTGTCAACGAATGGTAGTGGGCACTCTAACCCCCTTGCAAGACAAACCTTCAAAGAGCGGCTCCCATTTTATTTTTATTTTTGTGTGGCACTCCTTCCAACCTTTCTTTCACAAACCATGGCTAACCGAATCCTCGGGTGCCTGCCAACAATCTCATACCATGAAGGAGTGCCTTTTTATTTTAGTTTTATTATGATGACACTCCTCCCCACCTTTGCTTTCTCAAGCCATGGCTAACCGAATCCTTCGGGTGCCGTCCAACAATCACATACCATGGAGGAGTGTCTATTTTTGTTAATTAATTTGGGACTGGGAATCCCATTGCCAGCTCTTTTTGCAAAGTTATTGGATAAGCGGATGAAGCCACTAGTCCATTGGTGAAAGTTGCCCAACAAGATTGAAAGATAAACACCACATACTTCCTCATGAGCTATTAAACATTTACACAAATCAGAGGTGATAATTTTTGAATTGTTTAAAGGTAGCACTCAAGCAATTTACTTTGGAATGGCGGAGAAATACCATGTAGTAGGTAGGTATGGTGGACACAAATGGCATAGTGGCTGGCTCAAGGTTTTGGATGCACGAGAAGCATTCCCTCTCAGTACAAGGCTTTGGGCTAGCAAGGTTATTTGAAGCAAACACAAGTATGAACCGGGTACAGCAAAACTTACATAAGAACATATTGCAAGCATTATAATACTCTACACTGTCTTCCTTGTTGCTCAAACACTTTTACCAGAAAATATCTAGACCTTAAGAGAGACCAATCATGCAAACAAATTTCAACAAGCTCTACAGTAGTTCTCCACTAATAGGTTTAAACTACATGAAAAAAATTAATCATGATCTACTTGAGAGCTCAAAACAATTTCCAAGTGTCAAATTATTCAAGACAATATGAGGCATTTTCTGTTTCCAACCAAATAACCATAAGTGATGTAGCTTCCAACTTTTATCAATGAACATTAAAAGTAAAACGAAGAACAAGTGTTCATATGAAAAAGCGGAGCGTGTCTCTCTCCCAAACAAGGATTGCTAGGATCCGATCTTATTCAAACAAAAACAAAAATAAAAGCACATAGACGCTCCAAGTAAAGCACATATGATGTGACCGAATAAAAATATAGTTTCAATAGAAGAAACCTGATAAGTTGATGAAGAAGGGGATGCCCAAGGCATCCCCAAGCTTAGACACTTGAGTCTTCTTGAAATATGCAGGGATGAACCACGGGGGCATCCCCAAGCTTAGACTTTTCACTCTTCTTGATCATATATCATCCTCCTCTCTTGATCCTTGAAAACTTCCTTCACACCAAACTTCTCATAAACTTCATTAGAGGGGTTAGTACTCAAAAAACTTGAATTCACATTGGTCCTGTAGTGGCACATTGCAAGAACTCAATAAAACATTAGCTACAGCTCTCCACGTCTAGAAAGCCTTGCTTAAAGTCCGCAAGAGACAATGCAAAAAACAGAGACAGAATCTGCCAAAACAGAACAGCCAAGTAAAGACGAATTTTAAAGAGGTACTTCCGTTGCTCAAATCAGAAAACTCAAAACTAATGAAAGTTGCGTACATATCTGAGGAACACGCACGTAAATTGACATAATTTTCTGTGTTACCTACAGAGAAAACAGCCCAGATTCGTGATAGATAGAAATCTGTTTCTGCGCAGAAATCCAAATCTAGTATCAACCTTCGATTAGAGGCTTCACTTGGCACAACATTGCAATAAAATAGAGATAAGGAGAGTTTGCTACAGTAGTAACAACTTCCAAGACACAACAAAACAGTAGCAAAATAAACACATGGGTTATCTCCCAAGAAGTTCTTTCTTTATAGCCATTAAGATGGGCTCAGCAGTTTTAATGATGCACTCGCAAGAAATAAGAGTTGAAGCAAAAGAGAGCATCAAAAAGCAAATTCAAAACACATTTAAGTCTAACCCACTTCCTATGCATAGGAATCTTATACACAAATAAATTCATGAAGAACAAAGTGATAAGCATAAGAAGATAAAACAAGAGTAACTTCAAAATTTTAAGCATATAGAGAGGTGTTTTAGCACCATGAAAATTTCTACAACTATATTTTCCTCTCTCATAATAATTTTCAGTAGCTTCATGAACAAACTCAATAATATAACTATCACATATAGCATGCTTTTCATGATCCATAACACATAATTTTTATCAAGCTCAAAAATAGTGCGATTAAAACTTTCAAACACACTTTTATCAATAATATAACAAGATGGTTGATCAATCTCAAGAGATATGGGACTCATAGATAATGTCAAGACCTCTCCAATCCCATTTTAATTAGTAGTACAATTAATATTATCAAGTAACACAGGACCATCATCAAGAGCTTTATCATAAACATTTGCTACGCAAAATTCTTTAGTACCATGCATTTCGACATCAGGCACAAACAAAGCATTATCATAAGATTTATCAAAGTAGCATGGATTATCATAAATAACAGTAGCATAATTATTCTCACAAGTTTTACTCATAGGGAATATTTCAAGAGAATCCACAGGAACATAACATTCATCCGCCTTTGGTAAGCATGGAGGACAATCAAATAGTGTAAGAGATAAAGAGTTACTCTCATTAGAAGGTTGGCATGGGTAGCTAATCCATTCTTCCTCCTTTTGTTCATCACTCTCCTCTTCTTTTTCATCCAATGAGCTTTCAGGTTCATCAATTTCCTCCTCTTTTTCATCCAATGAGCTTTTAGGTTCATCAATTTCTTCTTCCACAGGTCCCTGCAAATTGTGAGTGCATTCTTGTGCATTAATGAGTCTCTCTTTATAATCAATGATATAAGGATTATCAGTTGTAACTTTCATTGCAAAAATTAAGGATAGAAGAGACATAATCTTTAAGGTCCTTACAAACAACACAAGTTTCATAATTTTTAACCATGAAGGATTCTATCTCGCAGGCTCCCATAAATATGACAAATTGTTATACCTCTTCAAACCCAAAATGAATATAGCTATTCCGATTATAGTTCTTAATTAAAAATTCCTCACTAAAGCCACATTGAAATTTAAGATGTTTAGTGTCCTGTTGAGAGCAACAGTTTATATCATGGCGTTTAAGCAAGATTTTAGCAATTGTATTCAATTTTTCTATCACAACACTCATCACTTTTCCCGCTCTTGATTCTCTATAATTATTATAATATTCTATAAGCTCCAAGTAGGTTATGGGTTATCCCATAACAGCAGTTTTTAATTTTTAGGTTTTTCAAATTTTTATGGATTTTTGGGTATATGAGAAAAGTAAAACAAGACAAAAAGAAACTAGACAAAAGTAAACTAAGAAAAATAAAACAAGACAGAAATAAACTAAGCACAAATAAACTAGGCAAAAGTAAACTAAGCAAAACAAAGTAAAACAAAATAAAAACGGAGAGAGAGGTAGAGTGTACTCCCCAGGTGAACTTATGAGTAGAGCTATGCCTCCCCGGATACGGCGCCGTAAAACGATCTTGATAACCCACAAGTATAGGGGATCGCAGCGGTCTTCGAGGGAAGTAAAACCCAAATTTATTGATTCGACACAAGGGGAGGTAAAGAATACTTATAAGCCTTAACAACCGAGTCGTCAATTCAGCTGCACCTGGAAAAACACTAGTAACAGGGGTGATGTGAAAGTAGCGAGTGATATGAGAGCAGTAGTAACGAGTAACACATCAGCGAGTAATAGTAATATGAGAGCAATGGCACCGGAAAATAGTTGATACTACTTCCAATGTCATGTAGAACGAGTATATGATGATGAAAGATGGACCGGGGTTCCCAGCTATCTACACTAGTGGCAACTCTCCAATAACAAGTGTTGGGTGAACAAATTACAATCGGGCAATTGATAGGATTGAAATAGCATTAAGACCGAATATCAAGATCATTAATCATGTAGGAATGTTTTCCATATATAGTCATACGTGCTCGCAATGAGAAACTTGTACAACATCTTTTGTCCAACCAGCCGGTGGCAGCCGGGACTCTAGGGAATCTACTGGAAATTAAGGTACTCCTTTTAATAGAGCACCGGAGCAAAGCATTAACACTCCGTGAAAACATGTGATCCTCATATCTAAGCCTTCCCCTCCAGTTGTCCCAATTTCTATCACTTTGGGGCCTTTGGTTCCGGACATAGACATGTGCATACAACTTGTAGATACAATCTAAGCAATAAGTATAGAGCTTAAATCTAAGATCATGCCACTCGGGCCCTAGTGACAAGCATTAAACACAACAAGATTGCAGCAACAATAACTTCATAAACTTTGTAGATAGACAATCATAACGTAACAATCCATCGGATCCCGACAAACACAACACCGATTACATCAGATGAATCTCAATCATGTAAGGCAGCTCATGAGATCATTGTATTGAAGTACATGGGGGAGAGAATACCAACTAACTACAGCTAGAACCCGTAGTCCATGGGGGAACTACTCACGGAGCATGATGGAGGCGGTGGCGTTGATGGAGATGGCTTCTGGGGGCACTTCCCCGTCCCGGCAGGGTGCCGGAACAGAGACTTCTGTCCCCCGAAATGGAGTTTCACGATGGTGGCGGCGCCCCTGGAGTCTTTCTGGAGTTTCGTCAAAAGGTCTCCAGTTTTTAGGTCGAAAGGGCTTATATAGGCGAAGAGGCGGCACAGGAGGGGCAACAGGGTGCCCTCCCCATAGGCCGGCGCGGCCAGGGGCTGGCCCGCGTGGCCCTATGGTGTGGGGGCCCCAGGCCTCCCCTCTGACTCCCATTCGCTGTCCTGGTCCGTCTCGGTGAATTATGATGTTTGGTCTTCGTTTCGTCGAATTCCGAGAATATTGCCCGAACAGCCTTTCTGGAACAAAAAACAGCAGAAAACAGGAACTGGCACTGTGGCATCTTGTTAATAGGTTAGTTCCGGAAAACGCATAAAATCATCATAAAGTGCAACCAAAACATGTAAGTATTGTCATAAAACAAGCATGGAACATCAGAAATTATGGATACGTTGGAGACGTATCAGCCCACGACCCTAGGAGGCCTAGCATGGGCCGAGGGGATGCACCCTAGCCTAATGGGCCAGGGGCACATGCCCCTCAAGGCCCAAGTCGGCCACCCTTAGGGTTTTCCCCAAAACCCTAGGGGGGATCAACTTGGGGGGAAGAATTTCCCCTCCCCCCTTTGGCCGTGATACGTCCATTTTGCATCACTATTTTATATCATAATTTGCTGTTATTCATTGATATATTTCATATTTGGAGATGATACTTATGTTATTTCATCTGTTTTTGCATGTTTCATGATTATTGGAGGATCGCGCACCGGACTCAGGATTCTGCTGGAAAAAGCACCGTCAGAATGCGATATTTCGGAAGATCAACACTTGACGGAAATTATATGAAAAATCCTATTTTTCCAGAAGACGAAGGGAGCCAGAAGGGGGAGCCGAGGGGAGCCGAGGTGGGCCCACCTCATAGGCCTGCGCGGCCCAAGGCCTGGCCGCGCCGCCTTGTGAGGAGGGGGCCCACAGCCCCCTCTGGCCTCGTTTTCTTCGCGTACATATTCGTCCCGAAAACCTAAGCTCCAGAGGATAGCCGCGAAGAGTCACAGCCGCCTCTGCGGGGCGGAGAACACCAGAGAGAAAAGAGCTCTCCGGCAGGCTGAAATCCGTCGGGGAAATTCCCTCCCGGAGGGGGAAATCGACGCCATCGTCATCGTCATCGAGCTGGACATCATCTCCATCATCATCTCCATCATCATCACCATCATCACCGCCATCTCCACCGCTGCACCTCGTCACCGCTGTAACAATTTGGGTTTGATCTTGATTGTTTGATAGGGGAAACTCTCCCGGTGTTGATTTCTACTTGTAATTGATGCTATTGAGTGAAACTATTGAACCAAGGTTTATGTTCAGATTGTTATTCATCATCATATCACCTCTGATCATGTTCCATATGATGTCTCGCGAGTAGTTCGTTTAGTTCTTGAGGACATGGGTGAAGTCTAAATGTTAGTAGTGAATTATGTTGGTTAGTATTCAATGTTGTGATATTTAAGTTGTGGTATTATTATTCTAGTGGTGTCGTGTGAACGTCGACTACATGACACTTCACCATTTATGGGCCTAGGGGAATGCATCTTGTATTCATTTGCCAATTGCGGGGTTGCCGGAGTGACAGAAACCTAAACCCCCGTTGGTATATCGATGCAGGAGGGATAGCAGGATCTCGAGTTTAAGGTCTGTGGTTAGATTTATCTTAATTACTTTCTTGTAGTTGCGGATGCTTGCAAGGGGTATAATCACAAGTATGTATTAGTCCTAGGAAGGGCGGTACATTAGCATAGGTTCACCCACACAACACTTATCAGAACAATGAAGATTAATCAGCTATATGAAGCGAAAGCACTAGACTAAATTCTCGTGTGTCCTCAAGAACGTTTGGTCATTATAAGTAAACAAACCGGCTTGTCCTTTGTGCTAAAAAGGATTGGGCCACTCGCTGCAATTATTTCTCTCGCACTTTACTTACTTGTACTTTATTCATCTGCTATATCAAAACCCCCTGAATACTTGTCTATGAGCATTTACAGTGAATCCTTCATCGAAACTGCTTGTCAACACCTTCTACTCCTCGTTGGGTTCGACACTCTTATTTATCGAAGATACTACGATACACCCCCTATACTTGTGGGTCATCAAGACTATTTTCTGGCGCCGTTGCCGGGGAGTGAAGCGCTATTGGTAAGTGGAATTGGTAAGGGAAACTTTTACGGTACGTGCTATTTTTATTTCTGCCTGCTGCTATAATTCATTATGGAGAGGTCTTCTCTTGAATTCCTCTTTGGAAAATCTGCTACTACTGCAAAGGTAGTGGATGAGGCGCCAGGTGAGAAAGAGGTTCCATACAAAATACCTATGAAAATTATTGAACGTGTTGTGGATAACCGCTATGAAGGGGATGGAAATGTCCATCCTGGTGATCATTTACTGTTTTTACATGAATTATGCGGGTTATTCAAATGTGCAGGTATTGCTGTGGATGAAGTTAGGAAGAAACTATTCTCTATATCGATGTCACGGTAAAGCGAGCGCAACTGGTATAAATTGCTGAAGAATAGGGATTCTCTTAATTGGGAGGACATTGTGCCTTTATTTTATTCCAAATTCTATCCTCCGAGTGAAATTCACAAAGATCGGAACCGCATATATAATTTCTGGCCTCATGATGGAGAAAGTATTTCCCAAGCTTGGGGGAGATTGAAGTCTTTAATGCTCAAATGCCCCATTCATGAGCTTCCTGGTAATATTATTATTGATAATTTCTATGCAAGACTTGTCTTTTCAAGATAAGACTTTGCTTGGATACTTCTTGTTCTGGATCATTTACACGCAACAAAGAAGAGTTTAAAAGGGACCTTCTTGATCGGATCCGGGAGAATACTGAAGGATGGGAGAACGACAAAGATAGAGAGTCAGGTATAAACTATGATTATAAATGCATTGAAGTTTTTATGGATACTTATAAATTTCGTAATATGAGTGCTACTTATGGTCTTGATTCTCAAGTCGTTGCAAATTTTTATAAAGCTTTTGCCTCTCACTTTGAATTGCCTAGGAAGAATTTTGATAAGTATCATGAACCATATAAAGATAAAGTTGATTCATCTATAAATAAATGTGCTATAATTGAACTGTTGATCATATTCTTCCTGATGCTTATATTGAAAAACTCCTTTCCCTGCTAAAATGAAGGAGTACTCTGTTATATCTAGTGCGGTTAATAAAAGTGCAAAGAAACCTATAGAACCTGAAGAACAAATTAAGGTTGAACCTGTTGTTGCAATAGTTAAAGATCTTGTGACTGAAAATGTAGAAGATGGTCATATTATTTTCTGTGAAGATGCTTCTAATATTGTTTCGCATCCTAATAAGTCTAGGAAAGCCAGTGTTCCTATGCTCTGTGTTAGAATTGGTGATCATTGTTATTATGGTTTATGCGATATTGGTGCAAGTATTAGTGCCATTCCTTATGAGCTTTATACGGAGATCATGCATGAAATTGGTTCTTGTGAACTTTAAGATATTGATGTGGTTATTCGGCTAGCTAATAGAGAAACTATCTCTCCTATTGGTATTATTCGAGATGTGGAAGTTCTATGTGGTAAGATTAAATATCCTGCCGACTTTTTGGTACTTGGTTCTGCTGCTAGTAAGTATTGTCCTATTATTTTTGGTAGACCTTTCCTAAATACTTGTGGAGCTGTTATAGATTGCAAGAAGGAAAAAATTATGACTAAATTTGCTAGTGAATCTTATGAGTTTAATTTCTCTAAATTTGCCAAAACTCCTTATAAAGCTGATTTACCTAATAATGATTTTAGAGTTGAACAGTGTGCGTCTATTGCTCTTGCTCCTAATAATCCTTTGCAGCAACATTTGGAGAATAGTGAGAGTGAAGTTTTTAGGGAAGAAAGAAATGAGCTTGATGAAATTTTCCTTCGTCAACCTATTCTTAAACATGACTTGCTAGTTGAAGATCTAGGTACAACACCACCACCAAAGGAAGATCCTGTTTTTGATTTAAAACCATTGCCTGATAATCTTAAGTATGCTCATATTGATGATAAGAAAATATATCCTGTTATTATTAGTTCTAAGCTTTCGGATATTGAGGAAGAAAGGTTATTGGAAATATTGAAGAAACACCGAGGAGCTATTGGCTATACTCTTGATGACTTGAAGGGGATTTCTCCCTCTATTTGCCAACATGCTATCAATATGGAAGATGATGCAAAGCCTGTTGTTGAACATCAAGGTCGTCTAATTCCGAAGATGAAGGATGTGGTAAGGAATGAGGTATTAAAACTTCTTGAAGCTGGTATTATATATCCTATTGCCGATAGTAGATGGGTTAGTCCTGTGCATTGTGTTCCTAAGAAAGGAGGAATGACTCGTTGTGCCTAATGATAATGATGAGCTCATCCCTCAAAGAGTAGTTGTAGGGTATAGAATGTGCATTGATTATCGAAAAGTTAATAAGGTTACTAAGAAAGATCATTACCCTTTACCATTTATTGATCAAATGTTAGAAAGGTTGTCTAAAAATACTCATTTTTGCTTTCTTGATGGTTATTCTGGGTTTTCACAAATTGCTGTTAAAACTAAAGATCAAGAGAAAACCACTTTCACTTGTCCCTATGGAACTTATGCTTATAGGCGTGTGCCTTTTGCTTTATGTAATGGTCCTGCTACTTTTCAAAGATGCATGTCTGCTATTTTTCATGGCTTTTGTGAGAACATTGTAGAGGTATTCATGGATGATTTTTCTGTCTATGGGAATTCTTTTGATAATTGCTTGCGAAACCTTGATAAAGTATTGCAGAGATGTGAAGAAACTAACCTTGTTCTTAATTGGGAGAAATGCCACTTTATGGTTAATGAAGGAATTGTATTGGGACATAATATTTCTGAGAGAGGTATTGAAGTTGATAGAGCTAAAGTTGAAGCAATTGAGAAGATGCCCTATCCTAGGGATGCTAAAGGTATTCGTAGTGTTCTTGGTCATGCTGGGTTTTATAGGAGATTTATTAAAGATTTCTCCAAGATTTCAAAGCCTCTTACTAATCTTCTTCAAAAAGATGTACCTTTTGTTTTTGATGATGATTGTAAGGAAGCTTTTGAAACTCTAAAGAAAGCCTTAACAACTTGCTCTTGTAGTTGAACCTCCCGATTGGAATTTGCCTTTTGAAATTATGTGTGATGCTAGTGATTTTGCTTGTAGGCGCTGTTCTTGGGCAGCGAGTAGATAAAAAATTGAATGTTATTCATTATGCTAGCAAAACTCTTGATGCTGCTCAAAGAAATTATGCTACAACTGAAAAAGAATTATTAGCTGTAGTCTTTGCTTGTGATAAGTTTAGATCCTATATTGTTGATTCAAAAGTTACAATTCATACTGATCATGCTGCAATTAGATACCTTATGACAAAGAAAGATGCTAAGCCAAGGCTTATTAGATGGGTACTTCTTTTGCAAGAATTTGATCTGCATATTATAGATAGGAAAGGTGCTAATAATCCTGTTGCTGATAATTTGTCTAGATTGGAAAATATTGCTTATGATCCTGTTCCTGTTAATGATAGTTTTCCAAATGAACAATTGGCTGTAATAAAGGTGAGCTCGCGAGATAGTCCTTGGTACGCTGATTATGCTAACTTTATTGTATCCAAGTACTTGCCTCCAACCTTTTCAGCTCAGCAGAGGAGGAAATTCTTTTATGACTTGAGGCATTATTTTTGGGATGACCCACACTTATATAAAGAAGGAGTGGATGGTATTTTGCGAAGATGTGTTCCTGAATATGAACAATAGGAGATATTGAGTAAATGTCATGGTAGTGCTTATGGAGGACATCACGCCGGAGACAGGACCGCGCAAAAGGTTCTACAATCAGGTTTCTATTGGCCAACTCTCTTCAAAGATGCAAGAAAGTTTATCCTATCTTTTGATGAATGTCAAAGGGTTGGTAATATCTCCAGACGCAATGAAATGCCTATGAATTATACTCTTGTTATTGAACCATTCGATTGTTGGGGATTTGACTTCATGGGTCCTTTCCCTTCTTCAGAAGGAAACACTCATATACTTGTCGCTGTTGATTATGTTACTAAATGGGTGGAAGCCATACCTACAAAAAGTGCTGATGGTGAGACCTCTTTAAGAATGCTTTTAGATATTATTTTTCCTAGATTTGGAGTTCCTAGATATATTATGACTGATGGAGGTTCTCACTTTATTCATGGTGGTTTTAGAAAAACTCTTGCTAAATATGGTATTAATCATAGAATTGCTTCTGCTTATCATCCTCAAACTAGTGGGCAAGTAGAATTATCAAATAGAGAGATTAAATCTATCTTGCAAAAGACTCGTTAATAAATCTAGAAAGAAGCTGGGCTATTAAATTGAAAGAAGCACTATGGGCTTATAGAACTGCTTATAAAAATCCCATGGGTATGTCACCGTATAAAATGGTTTATGGGAAAGCTTGTCATTTACCTTTAGAACTAGAGCACAAAGCTTACTGGGCTGTGAGAGAACTAAATAAAGATCCTAAACTTGTCGGTAAGAAAAGATTGCTACAATTGAGTTCTCTAGATGAATGGAGAAGTGAAGCTTATGAAAATGCTAAACTCTTTAAAGAGAAAGTTAAGAAATGGCATGATAGAAGAATTATCAAAAGAGAGTTTAATGTTGGAGATAAAGTCCTATTGTATCGGTCTCGTCTCAGATTTTTTGCAGGGAAATTACTCTCAAAATGGGAAGACCATATGTCATTGATGAGGTGTATCGATCAGGAGCAATTAAAATTAGCTCTCTGCAAGGTAATGCCACACAAGTGGTGAATGGACAAAGACTCAAGCATTATATCTCGGGTGATTCTTATAATGAAGATGTTGATGTTATTCAAGTGGTAACTCCGGAAGCTTTCATCAAAGGCCAAGTTGACGAGTCTGCGCAGAGTCCGACTTTGAATAGGTAACGGTTCCGGTAAGAAAAAGTCCGCGTTTAACTTTCCGAACAATGTTTTTGCAACTTTTGGAAAATATGAAAAATTACGAGATCGAAACGGAGTGGAGGAGACGCACGAGGGCGTGCCCCCACGGGCCGGCGCGGGCCCCGGCCTGGCCGCGCCGCCCGTGAGGAGGCCGCCTCGTCGCCCTCTCCGACTCCGGTTCGACCCGGTACTTTCCTTCGTCATGAAATTTTTTGCTATATAATCCCCGGACCCCCGGAGGTCCGTATATCGTTTTCTCGACGTGTTTTGTTTCGAGCTGTTTCGTCGGGATCGACGTCGGATCTAGAGCCACCATGTCTTCGTCGGGAACTCCGAAGGACAGCTTCCTTGAAGACGTCGTCAACCCGTACATGAGCGAGTTGAAGATGCACCCCAAGGAATTGTTGCTCCTCAATGGAGAGTTGCAGATTGAAGATGTCCGGGGTCCTAAGGGAGAAGGAAGCTTGGAAGACGGGATGGAGAAGCTAGAACAAGAGGTCTTTAACTACAAGAAGATGTCTGAGCGTGAAGTGGACATCTTCCACAAGATCATGTCTGAACTTATTGATGAACACGAGAAGGAGACTGCAAAGCTGTGGAACGACATCCTCTCACTTCACGACACCACCAACAAACTCCAAGCTCAACTCTATGATGTTCAGAATCAAAACTGTGAGTATGAAAACAAGTTTAAACACATAAGCTATGCTCTAGTTTCAGGATCCCTGAGACCAAGATGTCGTTTGTTGATGGAGAGCTCTTCCTTGGAAGTCTGATGATGGGAAGAATTCACCACCGCCGGAGGAGTAATTCATCATCGGTATTGGCATCCCCTTGGTTTGTTCCAAGCTTGGGGGAGTGCCGCGGTATCACATCATCACTATCTTTTACCTTTTTATTATCAAGTAGTGTCATATCATGAGTAGGGAAGTTATCATATAAGATGTGTTGCGGTATGGAAGTATCTCTCTTTAGTTGGTTATCTATGTATCCCTTGGTGTGAGTTATCGTTATGGAATATTAATGAGAAGTCTTATCATTTATATATTGCACATCTTATTTTAGTTTGCAATCTCTATTATATGATTGATCTTGTTGTTAGTATTGGTATCACTATGGGAGCATTGAGTAAATCTATTTGGTTTTGGCAAAATTAGCATTGGTCAATAGCAACAACACCTTGAGTTTAAGTAGAAAAGAGGAAACACATGTAGATATGTTATTATCTTTCTTGTTAGTCCCTAGCTTAGTATTCTGAAGTTAAAATTGTTTGTGCTTACAAGTAAGATGCATGATTGTTTCTATCACATGTATATTTGTTTGTTTCCCTCAACTCTTATGCTTGCTAATTAACCTTGCTAGCCAAAGACCTGTACTGAGAGGGATTGCTTCTCGTGCATCCAAAACCCTTAAACCAAACCTATGCCATCAGTGTCCACCATAACTACCTACTATGTGGTATTTCCCTGCCATTCCAAGTAAATACTTCATGTGCTACCTTTAAACAATTCAAAATTTATTACTTCTTATTTGTGTCAATGTTTTATAGCTCATGAGGAAGTATGTGGTGTTTTATCTTTCAAACTTGTTGGGCAGCTTCCACTAATGGACTAGTGGCTTCATCCACTTATCCTATAATTTTGCAAAAAGAGCTGGCAACGGGGTTCCCAGCCCCAATGAATCAACTTTCATTAATAACTCTCTTCACATGTTTTGCCCTGATTCATCAGTAAGCAACTTAATTTTGCAATAGACACTCCTCCATGGTATGAGATTGTTGGAAGGCACCCGAGGATTCGGTTAGCCATGGCTTTTGCAAGCAAAGGTTGGGGGAGTGTCATCCTTAAATAAACTAAAGTACATGTGTAAACAAAAGAGAAGAGGGATGATCTACCTTGCTGGTAGAGATAACGTCCTTCATGGGAGCCGCTCTTTGGAGGTCTGTTTGGCAAGGGGGTTAGAGTACCCGCTACCATTCGTTGACAACAACAAACACCTCTCAAAACTTTACTTTTATGCTCTCTATATGATTTCAAAACTTAAAAAGCTCTAGCACATGATTTAATCCCTGCTTCCTCTGCGAAGGGCCTGTCTTTTACTTTATGTTGAGTCGGTAAACCTATTTCCCTCCATCTCAAGCAAGCATTTGAGTTGTTGTGATCCAACCATTTATATTGTGATCTATTTCATCATGTCTTTTACTCTTCCTTGTTTAGTACAAGTTTTATCTGAATGAATACAGCTTTGAAAGTTATCGATGATTATGAGGAGATTACTATGATTGAGTATGCAAGTTTATCATAAGCTTTAATATGAGAGCGCTGCTCAATAGATAAGTATGACCTGTTAACTGTTCTCTGACCAAGAACAAAGTTTGCCATCACCAATTATGATTCCTTATAAACCCTTATTTGTGATTACTTTCTACTTGTTTCAAGTTGAATTATATGAGGAAGTTGTTCACTAGAATGACTTGTGTGAATGAATATGATGCTTCTTGTCCGTATTTTATTTATCGACTCTTCACTCCATAAACATGTGGTCTTGTTTACCGAGTTCAGTTTCGCTTGGGGACAAGCGAAGTCTAAGCTTGGGGGGAGTTGATACGTCCATTTTGCATCACTATTTTATATCATAATTTGTTGTTATTCATTGATATATTTCATATTTGGAGATGATACTTATGTTATTTCATCTGTTTTTGCATGTTTCATGATTATTGGAGGATCGCGCACTGGAGTCAGGATTCTGCTGGAAAAAGCACCGTCAGAATGCGATATTTCGGAAGATCAACACTTGACGGAAATTATATGAAAAATCCTATTTTTCCAGAAGACGAAGGGAGCCAGAAGGGGGAGCCGAGGGGAGCCGAGGTGGGCCCACCTCATAGGCCGGTGATATGTCTCCGACGTATCGATAATTTCTTATGTTCCATGCCACATTATTGATGATATCTACATGTTTTATGCATACTTTATGTCATATTTATGCGTTTTCCGGAACTAACCTATTGACGAGATGCCGAAGTGCCAGTTCCTGTTTTCTCGCTGTTTTTGGTTCCGAAATCCTAGTAAGGAAATATTCTCGGAATTGGACGAAATGAACGCCCAGGGTCCTATTTTTCCACGAAGCTTCCAGAAGTCCGAAGGAGAAACGAAGTGGGGCCACGAGGTGGGGACACAGTAGGGCGGCGCGGCCCAAGCCCTGGCCGCGCCGGCCTAGTGTGTGGTCCCACCAGGACTCCACCGACCTTGCCCTTCCGCCTACTTAAGGTCTCCGTCGCGAAAACCCTACCACGTTCGACGAAACCAGAGAAAACCTTCCGAGCCACCGCCATCGCGAAGCCAAGATCCGGGGGACAGGAGTCTCCGTTCCGCACGCCGCCGGGACGGGGAAGTGCCCCGGAAGGCTCCTCCATCGACACCACCGCCATCTTCATCAACGCTGATGTCTCCCATGAGGAGGGAGTAGTTCTCCATCGAGGCTCGGGGCTGTACCGGTAGCTATGTGGTTAATCTCTCTCCTATGTACTTCAATACAATAATCTCATGAGCTGCCTTACATGATTGAGATTCATATGATGATGCTTGTAATCTAGATGTCATTATGCTAGTCAAGTGGGTTTTACTTATGTGATCTCCGGAGACTCCTTGTCCCACGTGTGTAAAGGTGACGAGTGTGTGCACCGTGTGGGTCTCTTAGGCTATATTTCACAGAATACTTATTCACCGTTATGAATGGCATAGTGAAGTGCTTATTTATATCCCTTTATGATTGCAATGTGTTTTGTATCACAATTTATCTGTGTGCTACTCTAGTGATGTTATTAAAGTAGTTTATTCCTCCCGCACGGTGTAATGGTGACAAGTGTGTGCATCGTGTAGTACTTGGCGTAGGCTATGATTGTGATCTCTTGTAGATTATGAAGTTAACTATTGCTATGATGGTATTGATGTGATCTATGCCTCCTTTCGTAGTGTGAAGGTGACAGTGTGCATGCTATGTTAGTACTTGGTTTGGTTATGTTGATCTGTCATGCACTCTAAGGTTATTTAAATATGAACATTGAATATTGTGGAGCTTGTTAACTCCGGCATTGAGGGTTCGTGTAATCCTACACAGTTAGTGGTGTTCATCATCGAACAAGAGGGTGTAGATGTAATATCCCAGGTATTGGGGTTACAAAAATAGAGGAAACAGATGTGTGCATTGCATTCATGCATAGAAAATCTGGGTAATTTTCGCGCTTTAAAGTAAAACAGTCACAATGAATCGAAGTTTCACTTGACCTTGGTGGAATTGAAGTAGCTCATCAAGTCAAGCGCTATAAACCTCAATGTGACTTTGCTAAAACCTTGTTTTGGGAAAAGATGATTTGATCTAAGGGGTTAGATCAAATGGAACTAAAATTAACACAACAACACTTTACTCAATGATCAATTGCTTGATCTCATAAAAGATATAACATGGTATTCCTTGCCATAACATAAGAACATCTATTCAATTGGAAATCAAGTAACCATAAATGGAGAAACCATTCTTCACTTATCTTTTCCATGTCTTTAACAAATAAATATTCCTACCATGAACCTCATGGTATTTCTTGAATTAAACTCTTGAACTTAACCCCAACAAAGGCTTATCATTAAAACCTAGAGATGGGAGAGGTATATAACCAACAAAGAGATAAGAAGCAAACTCTAAATTATTAACACTTAAAAGTTAAGCAACTACCTTGAGGTACAATTGAATTCACTTTAAAACTAAATACCAAATATGGTAAAACACAAGGACCTAAGTGCATAAAAGTCACCCATTCTTATTTTAATCATAACTTATTAAATCTATGGAATATTACAAAACTAAATTCGTTTACATTACGAATTATAGTTCAAACTATTTGAATAAAATAAACTATGAGTACTTTGAAACTCATATGATCATGCCTTGGTGAAATCAAACAATCACCATTCAAAATTGGGGTATAATCCTTGTCTTTGACATTCTGATCCCAATTATAATATAAATACAATCACATATGATATAGTGACTCACCCACAAGCATAAAATCATTCACAAGATATTTAGTAACAAAAGCCACTTGGCTATCCAAAAATAAATCACATGAGAGGATAATACCCATGCCACATAGGATGAAAATATCTACATACCTTGAATCCTAAGCAATGCCACCTCATGCTTAAAGGATTGCTATGGATAAGAGCATGACAACCAAGCACCTTACTCATCAAAGTAAAACAAGAGTCACCCACCTATGTGTCATGATATTAGAGCATGCCCAAGCCTATAAAAGGAACCCTCTTCTTCATCCATTCCATCATCTTGCACCATGATGCAAGAAAACCAACACATAGAGCCACTCCATAAAATAGTTAGGATCAAGATGAAGCAGCTAGGAGGTGGAGGCATGCCACAAGATGCAGGTTTATCGAATTCTCGAAGAACAAGCTACGAGAAGATAGCAAGGTAGAAATTCTAAGGAAGACCACATATTTAGATAATCACATCATCATTCCTTGAGTAGAACCCTAGATTATAATACAAGTCCTTGTGGAGTGAGAGGGGTAACTGGTACAACCATATCTAACTATTTCTAGTAATACCATAGGAAGCTAAACCTTTGATCATTATAAATTGAGTAATGATCATAAACCCTAAGAAGTTGAAGTAGAAGACATTAAGACTAATTGGATCCTATCTAATACATGTTTATGCTTTGAAGATATGTAAGGACAAGCTTAAACCTTAATATGATAAGCACAGGCCATCACATAAAATCATAGGGTGATCCCTAGTAAGCAAACCTAGACTTATATTTCCAACTAAATTGTGAATTACTTGATGATCACAAGTAAAGCCCTAAGCTATATCTCAATCTTAGTTTGTGTATCACTTAGGTGATCACAATTAAAACCTAGGAAACAATTGAGATTCAACTCATGTGTCAATAAGTAAATATAAATAGAACCCTAATATTGCACCCTAACTAAATCCTATGCTTAATTATGAAGCATAAGATGAACCTAGTGTTAAACCCTATAATTAAACCCATAAGTGGTGATTAACCACTTAGATCAACCACTTACCCTTATAACTAAATCAAACCATAATTAGAGTTGTATTACTCAAAGTATTTCAAGGTGCTATTAAAATACAATAATAGTGCTATCTGGAAATAGGGTTATAATCCAAACTACAAAATCTTAATAATAAAGGGCACATAAAATCATATGCATGGGATTAAATTCTCAATTAAGAGCTCAAACCCTAACGAAAAATTCTAAAACCCTTAGAGTAGAAATTAGCAACTCTAATAATTAAAAATAGATTTGATTACACAAGAAAAAGAAAATTAAAATGAGGGCATAAAATCATGATTAATTACAATTTGTAATAAAGCTCACATATGTGAAATGTTTAATCAAAACAATTGAGTAATATCATAATACTTTTATCAGTCTTCATAAAAGACCAAGTGTCCAACACCTGCAAAACAGAATGATTGAAATTTGAATTAAAAACAGAAATCAAAAGAGAAATACAAAACAGAAAACAAATAAAAGAGAAAAAGGAGAAAACCCACCTGGACCTTACCTGGCCGAGCTGTCCAGGAGGAGCCCAATTCGCAGCCCAGCACCACAGCTCATCAGCAACCCATCGAGCAGCCCAACAACACCAGCCCAGACGCAGCCCAATATGAAGTCCATACCGTTTCACGCTTTAAAAATCGTGCGGGGAGGCACTGTCTCCTTCATCCTCGCATGGACGCCACGAGACGCCGTGGTCGATTTCGCCGGCCACGTCCTTGTCGCCGATAAGCACCAGCCGGATGCAAGCCTCGTCCCAGAACCCTAGCGCATGGCCGTGGAATCCGCAGCCAGTCGGACCATTAAGATTCGGGCATCAAAAACCCTAACCCGCACCTCCACCGTATCTCGGCCGCTCGTCGCCGATGCTCGTCGACGTTCCAGACCACCTCGAGGCCTATAAAATCACCAGAGTGACCGTCGTGCCATCCTTGTTCACCTCCGCCCAACCAATCTCTCTCAGACCCTCTCTCTTCACCGCAAACCGTCTGGCTCTGTCGCCGGCGTCGGAGAAGAAGCCGATGATGGGAGCCGCCCCAGACTCTGGCAAGAAGTCTAGGAGATGCGCCTCGACGCGTAGAGCCTCTGTGCAGAAGCACGCATCCAGGGGAGCCACGAATCGGTCCAATTTCAACATCCCCTTCCGCAGCACCTCGCCGGAATCGGCGAATTCCTCGCCGTCTCCGTCAACAATCGACGACATCGACCACACCGTGAGCTTCAGGGTATGATTGCGCTTCTTTAGAACCCTCTATTGCATCCTAGGGCCGTCTGTAGCTCGCTTTCGAGACCTCGCCGGAGTTGCTCCGCCGCGGGCACGTTTGTCGACGATACTCCGATGATCTACCCAAGAAACTGACCTCACCATCAAACTCAGCGCGTAGAAGGGGTCCGGAGAGTGCTAACCGCGCGGTCCAGTAAGCCATAAATCGGCGTCGCCGCCGTGTGTTGACTTCGCCGACGGCGAGTTGACCGGTGAGGTTACGTGGCGGTGGGGTCCGAAGCTGGTCGACCCGATCAACCGCCAACGAGGCAGCTGACTCAGCCCGGACCCCACTTGTCCGCGACCGGGGGTAGGTTAGGGCGGTAAGTTTAGTAGTTTTTGCTTTATTTCAATTTCATTAATTCCGAAACTTTGAAATAATTTAGAAAATTCAAATAAAGTCAGAAAAATATAAATAAGATATCAAAATTCTTATAAAAGAAAATCTTATCCAATAAAAATATAAAATGAAATTTTTATTTTTAATAGAAAATCAATTATTTAATACTTGTTATTTAAGCCTTTCATTTTAATTCTAAATTCAATTAAAATTCAAGAATTAGGAAAACTTCATCAAATAAATAAAAACCAGTAAGTAATTAAGGAAATCGTTAAAATTAATTTTCCTTTACCTATTACTTATTAAATCCTTAATAGGAGGATTTAAACCCTAATTAATAATTACCTTAATTATTAATTCTTTAAAAATAATAAAAGGACAAATACAATATTATTTTTATTTCAACATTATTAATAACTTCAACTTGATAATGAAGTTATTAATCCTAGAATTATAGGGTAATTAGGAAACCCTAGTCCCATTTGAAACAAAGTGATAACCTCATAATTTCATGTGGAACCCTAAAACACCAATTCAATTAGAAACACTAGCTCTATTAATCCATATGAACCCTAAGTTGTCCTAAACCTAAACCCTAGGGTATACCTTGTGATCATCCTATTTTCTTTTGATCCATAAAACTATAATTAGCAATTAAACACTTACCATGTCAACATAAAATATAGGAGCCCTATTATCCATAATTCAGTATTCCATGTATGCCCACCTAACTTACCTAGATGATCAAATAGGATCAACCTTAGCCTTATTACCAAAGCCATCATCCTTACTCATCCTTAATTAGCATCACACAATTGTGATGAACTCCAATAGCATCTATACCCAATAATTATCATTACATCACCATAACCCACTAAACCCTACTAGTGATATATACTAAAGAACCATCCTATTTAGAAACCAACCATTCCTTACTTAGTGGATCCAATAGTAAAACCTATACCACCTCAACCCTAATTAAAATACTTCTTATTACTTAAGAAGTATGTTCTTCAAAAGTTATTCTTTTGAAGAAAATAAGAAGTAGTCATCAAACCTACTTGATAAGATCTATAAACCCTAGCTAGCTAGCACCAGCAAGATGAATCAACCTTGATAGCAACCATATATAAACAATTGCTTAAGATGCCTAGGCTTATCTCAACCTTACAAGCCCTAGTTGCTGATGAATCTAACTATGTTGTGATCCATTTTATACTTACTCCAGAAACTACTTGGAACCAGAATAAATTATAACAACCCATCAAACTTAATTACCATACTTGTTCTTTATCAAATTACATGTTCTTTAAAAGTTATTCTTTTAAAGTATATGGTAATCAATCATTAACAATGTCATATAGTACTAAAACTGACCACTGTTCTTTACTTGTTAACATTATGCCAATAATCATTCTCTTTGTGCTCAACTGATTATTATGCTTTATTATCTACCTGTTTATAATACCAAGTAATCACACCTGAATAAGAACCTTGTATGTGAATCACTCTAAAAGTACAACACACCCTAAACCAATCATTACCACTCACTAATCCTAAATCATCGGGGTTAGGACACGTTTAGAACGATTGCATCTCATACTTATGCATTATTGCATCCTTGCCAATCTTTTAAACATCGTCCTTACCGGACGATGATGCTATTTCAGAATTTGGAGTTACTACGTATCGAAGACCTTGGCTGCATAATCTTGCAGTCAAGAAAGGCAAGTTCATCGCTTGCTCATGTCATTTGAGTATCTTTATCAAATTACTTGCAAAGTACTATAATTATCATTATTGCATAAAAACCAAAACCACTACTTTCATAACTATGAATATGACTATGTGGTGGGCAATGGAACCATGGATTGTGTTGATATGGTGGAGGTTCCATTGCAAGGGTTTATATCCATCTAGGATTAAACAACAAATGTCGCCAGTGATTCTTGTGCCGTAATACCCGTGTTAACCATAAGATCCGGAGTGGGACGGAGTAGTCAAAAGTGTTTCCACCTCTCGTTCATCAACGGATGCGCTTTACCGTAGACACTTGTATCCGTCGGCGGCAAGCGGTAGGCTGGGGAAGCCTTAAGTCCCCACGGCACAGTCCGTAGACACTTGTCGTTCGAAGAACAAGCGGTAGGCTGGGGAAGCCTTAAGTCCCCACGGTATTGCGGTCTATGATGGGTTGCAGCCACCGGCGTAGGAGTGTATGGTAGAGCCCAGCCATGTTGATCGTGGTCGGGGTCCACCTTGAAATGCTACAGGAATAATGGGACCGATCGTGGACCTGGGGTCGGACGCATGCAACAACGGGTGGGTGTTCGAGGTAGCGGAGGAACATGATTGGCTAGACCTTATACCGGGCCTCACACCAAAGGAAGTGTGGACGAGCTCGCGCTCGGTTGGCACCAAGGTTAAGATCTCTTATGGGTAAAGCAACACACCTCTCGCGAGTGTAAAGAACCGTGACCTGTCACTCCCTGTTCCGGGATATGGAACTGCGAACGCGGCCGGAAAGGAGCTCCATGAAGTTCTAGTAAACCGGTGAAGGCTGACGGACATAGTTCTTCCGAATAAAAGCAACCTTTTGAAGAAATGATTATGAAAACTTGCATTGGTATTAGACTTTCCGGTCTAATGCTGTAGCTAGTGCATTAAACACCTCTTTCCTATAATGAACTTGTTGAGTACGCTCGTACTCATCCCACTCTTAAATCCCCTGCTTAGATATGGAGGCATCAAAGGAGGATCTACAGTGCAACTCGAAGACCGAGGAGTCAACAACTACTTCAAAGGAACAGGAACCCGTCGGAGGAGTCGAATACCACATCCAACAAGGAGAAAACCTAGTTTAGCCATAGAAGGGAACTAGCTTCCTAAACCTAGCTCCTATTTAGCTAGAATCTATTCTTAGCCTCTATAGCTAGTTAAATACTCTACAAATAGAGTTCGTGATAGGATTAGACTACGAGTCGTTCTTCTGGAGTTATCTGCAGTTTTACCTCATTGTAAAGTAGGAGGCTATGATGATCTTATGTAACGAGTCGTGTTGTAATTCTATAGACATGCCTTGGACCCGCATATGTTTCTGTTGTACCACTCGAGCGATATAATACTAGTGGAACGGTGTTTCATTGGTGTTATATCAGACTTGCATACTACACCATGCAGTGGTATGCCGGGTCACCACAGTTGGTATCAGAGCAAATGCTTTGACCTTAGGATTAAAACCCTTTAAAGGAGACCTATAGGATTGTTAGTGTCTATAGGAAGTTGTCTTAGGTAAACCAAATATTCTTATGACTTGAGATGGATATTCAATTGAGAATAATCCCGACACACTTGAGTCAACCTTTCTTACCTAACTTTCCTAAGTAAAGTTAGTTAGTTAATACCAAGTATGTAGCACACCATTAAGTACTTAAAACAATAGATGAGTAGATCACAGTTGGTATACAATACATGGTAGTCCAAAGAGAGGATACAACCATAAGGAAGATATCCTATTGGAAGAGGTGTACCAACAAATATTATGGTTAAGTAGGAGTTATCCAGAACTTTAATAGGAGTAATATTAAGTGACAAAGATAACTAAAGTATCCTAATAGAAAATGTAGACCAAGTTAAATAATGAGTAAGTAAATTATACAAACTTGTGAAACAATGAATAGTAAGTGATAACTATGAGTCATATGAAGTAGTATAGACCATGATGAGTCAATCATGGGAAGTAAGGAAGAGTGATCGGAATAAAACTTGTCTACTTACATGGTAGAGTTGCTAGTCATATATGATTCACTTGAGAATCATTATGTGATGAAGTAGAACCTCTAAAGTATTTAGGAGGAGTACAATAAGAAGCCAAGTGCTAAACAAATAGTGCAAGAATTGTGTTCCAAAACCATGGGAAGTGTGCCAAGCACATCATGACCATAGTTTTACAATAGTATAAACACTTGAACGTATAGGAGCTATATTCCAATAGTTATGTGTTTAGATGAGCCATGTTAGAACCTAGACCTATCATGTGAGCTAGTCCTCAATATAATGAAGGTTAAGTAGTACTTCCAAAGAAAATTAGGTTAACCTTAACCATCCCCAAACCACTTTGTGTCAAGTTTATCTCATTGCAATTGTGCAATTAAGGTAAATATTGAGACAAATAGTAGAATCCCATATATTCGTGCTAAATATCACGATATAATCCTATATTATGTGGTGTTATATACTACACATCTCACCCTGATGTTTAGAGATGTCTTACTCAACTATTATATTTAGGCTAATGATGGTGTGTATTATAAACACAAAGCTGAATCTTCTTGGATTTTATTGGATTTTCATTGTTTGACTAGATCCATACATGAAGTTTGACTTTGATATGCAAATGCATGTTGTTATATCAAGTTCTTACTTAATGCTATAGATCTAGAGGGTAATGGTATTCGTGTGAGGAAGTGACGAATTCTGAAGATTCTGAAGACAAGATGAAGGTTCATCAGAAAAAGGAAGTAAAGTTGTGGGAAGTAACCACAATACTCTGAAAGAAGTACAATCAGAAACTCATGCTTACCTCAACAGAGGAGTACTTTAGTACAGAAGAAGCATGAAGGTGAGAATGTGATGATTATGGTGAAGCTCAAGCAGATCCCTAGTCATCATGGAAGAGGGAATGCATAGGAGATCACTTAGGATACTATATTCATAGTGTCAGCTAGTGGTTTTCTTGCAAAATAAACCCTGAATGAAGGAAGATGATTTAGGAAACTATAGTAGATATAAGAAGAACACAGTTGATATAAGAAGACCACAAATGGTATAGTATAAATACTGCGAGATAAAGTAGAAGATGTCTTGTTCAGTTGATCAGAACCTATAATAGAATCCATTGTTAGATATCAAATAGCCACAATTGGTATAATAACCACAGCTGGTATCAGTTGGTATTACAAATAGTCCACGATTTAATTAGTTGTAACAAAAGTTTTTGAACAAATAAAAAATATTGCCAGCCAAATAGCTAGATCTATAAACATTTAGTCAAAGGATTCAAATTGGATGTCCACAATTGAGTGGATACACCACAAAGTTTCTTCGCAAAACCTTACAGGAATATAAATCATAAACAAGACCTATACCAATATTCTAATCATAAGTCCAATAGTTGGAAGAAAAGGAGTTGAAGACCATAAGAAAACTCTAAGGGGTAGAGTAAAGAGTGAGTTGAATATACAATAACTCAATATTTTGAGCAAGATAGTTGAGGAAGGTCTGAACTGAGAGGAAGTTCGATCTTATTTTCATAAGATTGTGGAACACTACTTTCAGAAGGATGTCAGACCAGAAGCCGAGATTTATACCTCGAGGAAGCAAAAAGTGGACTATAACTTGAGAAAGTGAGTAGTATTTACTTAGAAGTACTTAAGCTCAAGTAAGTCAAAGATAAAGAAGTTGGATGAAGAAAATACCGGAGACCAAATATAGCTAAAGAAGGCCAAAGACTGAAGTAGATTGACCATACCTAAACTAAAGTCTATTTGAAAGATTCCTTTCATGGAACCTAAATAACCCAAAATAGTTATAGGTATCAATTATAAACCATGATTGGATGGACTATATAAGTCTAATCCATTATTAGAAAAATAAACCATCACGACCAATTCCATAGTTAGTACCTTATTAAGCACCATTACTGCAATTTTGGTAGTAAGGGAAAACAAAGACCTATTTACCAATTAGGAGAAGGTTATCAAATGAGTCTTCAGTTAAGACTAGCAACAACAGAAGGAGTTCCAATCCTTGAATCTTCAATGAGAAAGGAAACAAGCTTATAGAGTTGGAAAAAATCATAGAACTGGAGTAAGAACTAATGTTCAGAGACAGACACTAATGGATTCCAGGAAGAATCTGGACAAGGGATATATTCAATTATATCCAGTGAGATCACTACGGAGTTCTAGAAAAGTTTAAGTCTGCATAAGTCGGATCCACACTTCGGAAACGTCGAGAGTGATCAAACTTCGAGGACGAAGTTTAGTTTAAGGGGTAGAGACCGTAATATCCCGGGTATTGGGGTTACAAAAAATAGAGGAAACGAGATGTGTGCATTGCATTCATGCATAGAAAATCCGGGTAATTTTCGCGCTTTAAAGTAAAACAGATCACAGAATGCGAAGTTTCACTTGACCTTGGTGGAATTGAAGTAGCTCATCAAGTCAAGCGCTATAAACCTCAATGTGACTTTGCTAAAACCTTGTTTTGGGAAAAGATGATTTGATCTAAGGGGTTAGATCAAATGGAACTAAAATTAACACAACAACACTTTACTCAATGATCAATTGCTTGATCTCATAAAAGATATAACATGGTATTCCTTGCCATAACATAAGAACATCTATTCAATTGGAAATCAAGTAACCATAAATGGAGAAACCATTCTTCACTTATCTTTTCCATGTCTTTAACAAATAAATATTCCTACCATGAACCTCATGGTATTTCTTGAATTAAACTCTTGAACTTAACCCCAACAAAGGCTTATCATTAAAACCTAGAGATGGGAGAGGTATATAACCAACAAAGAGATAAGAAGCAAACTCTAAATTATTAACACTTAAAAGTTAAGCAACTACCTTGAGGTACAATTGAATTCACTTTAAAACTAAATACCAAATATGGTAAAACACAAGGACCTAAGTGCATAAAAGTCACCCATTCTTATTTTAATCATAACTTATTAAATCTATGGAATATTACAAAACTAAATTCGTTTACATTACGAATTATAGTTCAAACTATTTGAATAAAATAAACTATGAGTACTTTGAAACTCATATGATCATGCCTTGGTGAAATCAAACAATCACCATTCAAAATTGGGGTATAATCCTTGTCTTTGACATTCTGATCCCAATTATAATATAAATACAATCACATATGATATAGTGACTCACCCACAAGCATAAAATCATTCACAAGATATTTAGTAACAAAAGCCACTTGGCTATCTAAAAATAAATCACATGAGAGGATAATACCCATGCCACATAGGATGAAAATATCTACATACCTTGAATCCTAAGCAATGCCACCTCATGCTTAAAGGATTGCTATGGATAAGAGCATGACAACCAAGCACCTTACTCATCAAAGTAAAACAAGAGTCACCCACCTATGTGTCATGATATTAGAGCATGCCCAAGCCTATAAAAGGAACCCTCTTCTTCATCCATTCCATCATCTTGCACCATGATGCAAGAAAACCAACACATAGAGCCACTCCATAAAATAGTTAGGATCAAGATGAAGCAGCTAGGAGGTGGAGGCATGCCACAAGATGCGGGTTTATCAGAATTCCTGAAGAACAAGCTACAGAAGATAGCAAGGTAGAAATTCTAAGGAAGACCACATATTTAGATAATCACATCATCATTCCTTGAGTAGAACCCTAGATTATAATACAAGTCCTTGTGGAGTGAGAGGGGTAACTGGTACAACCATATCTAACTATTTCTAGTAATACCATAGGAAGCTAAACCTTTGATCATTATAAATTGAGTAATGATCATAAACCCTAAGAAGTTGAAGTAGAAGACATTAAGACTAATTGGATCCTATCTAATACATGTTTATGCTTTGAAGATATGTAAGGACAAGCTTAAACCTTAATATGATAAGCACAGAGCCATCACATAAAATCATAGGGTGATCCCTAGTAAGCAAACCTAGACTTATATTTCCAACTAAATTGTGAATTACTTGATGATCACAAGTAAAGCCCTAAGCTATATCTCAATCTTAGTTTGTGTATCACTTAGGTGATCACAATTAAAACCTAGGCAACAATTGAGATTCAACTCATGTGTCAATAAGTAAATATAAATAGAACCCTAATATTGCACCCTAACTAAATCCTATGCTTAATTATGAAGCATAAGATGAACCTAGTGTTAAACCCTATAATTAAACCCATAAGTGGTGATTAACCACTTAGATCAACCACTTACCCTTATAACTAAATCAAACCATAATTAGAGTTGTATTACTCAAAGTATTTCAAGGTGCTATTAAAATACAATAATAGTGCTATCTGGAAATAGGGTTATAATCCAAACTACAAAATCTTAATAATAAAGGGCACATAAAATCATATGCATGGGATTAAATTCTCAATTAAGAGCTCAAACCCTAACGAAAAATTCTAAAACCCTTAGAGTAGAAATTAGCAACTCTAATAATTAAAAATAGATTTGATTACACAAGAAAAAGAAAATTAAAATGAGGGCATAAAATCATGATTAATTACAATTTGTAATAAAGCTCACATATGTGAAATGTTTAATCAAAACAATTGAGTAATATCATAATACTTTTATCAGTCTTCATAAAAGACCAAGTGTCCAACACCTGCAAAACAGAATGATTGAAATTTGAATTAAAAACAGAAATCAAAAGAGAAATACAAAACAGAAAACAAATAAAAGAGAAAAAGGAGAAAACCCACCTGGACCTTACCTGGCCGAGCTGTCCAGGAGGAGCCTAATTCGCAGCCCAAGCACCACGGCTCATCAGCAACCCATCGAGCAGCCCAACAACACCAGCCCAGCGCAGCCCAATATGAAGTCCATACCGTTTCACGCTTTAAAAATCGTGCGGGGAGGCACTGTCTCCTTCATCCTCGCATGGACGCCACGAGACGCCGTGGTCGATTTCGCCGGCCACGTCCTTGTCGCCGATAAGCACCAGCCGGATGCAAGCCTCGTCCCAGAACCCTAGCGCATGGCCGTGGAATCCGCAGCCAGTCGGACCATTAAGATTCGGGCATCAAAAACCCTAAGCCGCACCTCCACCGTATCTCGGCCGCTCGTCGCCGATGCTCGTCGACGTTCCAGACCACCTCGAGGCCTATAAAATCACCAGAGTGACCGTCGTGCCATCCTTGTTCACCTCCGCCCAACCAATCTCTCTCAGACCCTCTCTCTTCACCGCAAACCGTCTGGCTCTGTCGCCGGCGTCGGAGAAGAAGCCGATGATGGGAGCCGCCCCAGACTCTGGCAAGAAGTCTAGGAGATGCGCCTCGACGCGTAGAGCCTCTGTGCAGAAGCACGCATCCAGGGGAGCCACGAATCGGTCCAATTTCAACATCCCCTTCCGCAGCACCTCGCCGGAATCGGCGGATTCCTCGCCGTCTCCGTCAACAATCGACGACATCGACCACACCGTGAGCTTCGGGGTATGATTGCGCTTCTTTAGAACCCTCTATTGCATCCTAGGGCCGTACGTAGCTCGCTTTCGAGACCTCGCCGGAGTTGCTCCGCCGCGGGCACGTTTGTCGACGATACTCCGATGATCTACCCAAGAAACTGACCTCACCATCAAACTCAGCGCGTAGAAGGGGTCCGGAGAGTGCTAACCGCGCGGTCCAGTAAGCCATAAATCGGCGTCGCCGCCGTGTGTTGACTCGCCGACGGCGAGTTGACCGGTGAGGTTACGTGGCAGTGGGGTCCGAAGCTGGTCTGACCCAGTCAACTGCCAACGAGGCAGCTGACTCAGCCCAGACCCCACTTGTCTGCGACTGGGGGGTAGGTTAGGGCGGTAAGTTTAGTAGTTTTTGCTTTATTTCAATTTCATTAATTCCAGAAACTTTGAAATAATTTAGAAAATTCAAATAAAGTCAGAAAAATATAAATAAGATATCAAAATTCTTATAAAAGAAAATCTTATCCAATAAAAATATAAAATGAAATTTTTATTTTTAATAGAAAATCAATTATTTAATACTTGTTATTTAAGCCTTTCATTTTAATTCTAAATTCAATTAAAATTCAAGAATTAGGAAAACTTCATCAAATAAATAAAAACCAGTAAGTAATTAAGGAAATCGTTAAAATTAATTTTCCTTTACCTATTACTTATTAAATCCTTAATAGGAGGATTTAAACCCTAATTAATAATTACCTTAATTATTAATTCTTTAAAAATAATAAAAGGACAAATACAATATTATTTTTATTTCAACATTATTAATAACTTCAACTTGATAATGAAGTTATTAATCCTAGAATTATAGGGTAATTAGGAAACCCTAGTCCCATTTGAAACAAAGTGATAACCTCATAATTTCATGTGGAACCCTAAAACACCAATTCAATTAGAAACACTAGCTCTATTAATCCATATGAACCCTAAGTTGTCCTAAACCTAAACCCTAGGGTATACCTTGTGATCATCCTATTTTCTTTTGATCCATAAAACTATAATTAGCAATTAAACACTTACCATGTCAACATAAAATATAGGAGCCCTATTATCCATAATTCAGTATTCCATGTATGCCCACCTAACTTACCTAGATGATCAAATAGGATCAACCTTAGCCTTATTACCAAAGCCATCATCCTTACTCATCCTTAATTAGCATCACACAATTGTGATGAACTCCAATAGCATCTATACCCAATAATTATCATTACATCACCATAACCCACTAAACCCTACTAGTGATATATACTAAAGAACCATCCTATTTAGAAACCAACCATTCCTTACTTAGTGGATCCAATAGTAAAACCTATACCACCTCAACCCTAATTAAAATACTTCTTATTACTTAAGAAGTATGTTCTTCAAAAGTTATTCTTTTGAAGAAAATAAGAAGTAGTCATCAAACCTACTTGATAAGATCTATAAACCCTAGCTAGCTAGCACCAGCAAGATGAATCAACCTTGATAGCAACCATATATAAACAATTGCTTAAGATGCCTAGGCTTATCTCAACCTTACAAGCCCTAGTTGCTGATGAATCTAACTATGTTGTGATCCATTTTATACTTACTCCAGAAACTACTTGGAACCAGAATAAATTATAACAACCCACAAACTTAATTACCATACTTGTTCTTTATCAAATTACATGTTCTTTAAAAGTTATTCTTTTAAAGTATATGGTAATCAATCATTAACAATGTCATATAGTACTAAAACTGACCACTGTTCTTTACTTGTTAACATTATGCCAATAATCATTCTCTTTGTGCTCAACTGATTATTATGCTTTATTATCTACCTGTTTATAATACCAAGTAATCACACACGAATAAGAACCTTGTATGTGAATCACTCTAAAAGTACAACACACCCTAAACCAATCATTACCACTCACTAATCCTAAATCATCGGGGTTAGGACACGTTTAGAACGATTGCATCTCATACTTATGCATTATTGCATCCTTGCCAATCTTTTAAACATCGTCCTTACCGGACGATGATGCTATTTCAGAATTTGGAGTTACTACGTATCGAAGACCTTGGCTGCATAATCTTGCAGTCAAGAAAGGCAAGTTCATCGCTTGCTCATGTCATTTGAGTATCTTTATCAAATTACTTGCAAAGTACTATAATTATCATTATTGCATAAAAACCAAAACCACTACTTTCATAACTATGAATATGACTATGTGGTGGGCAATGGAACCATGGATTGTGTTGATATGGTGGAGGTTCCATTGCAAGGGTTTATATCCATCTAGGATTAAACAACAAATGTCGCCGGTGATTCTTGTGCCGTAATACCCGTGTTAACCATAAGATCCGGAGTGGGACGGAGTAGTCAAAAGTGTTTCCACCTCTCGTTCATCAACGGATGCGCTTTACCGTAGACACTTGTATCCGTCGGCGGCAAGCGGTAGGCTGGGAAGCCTTAAGTCCCCACGGCACGGTCCGTAGACACTTGTCGTTCGAAGAACAAGCGGTAGGCTGGGGAAGCCTTAAGTCCCCACGGTATTGCGGTCTATGATGGGTTGCAGCCACCGGCGTAGGAGTGTATGGTAGAGCCCGGCCATCGTTGTCGTGGTCGGGGTCCACCTTGAAATCTACGGGAATAATGGGACCGACGTGGACCTGGGGTCGGCGCATGCAACAACGGGTGGGTGTTCGAGGTAGCGGAGGAACATGATTGGCTAGACCTTATACCGGGCCTCACACCAAAGGAAGTGTGGACGGGTCGCCCCCGGTTGGCACCAAGGTTAAGATCTCTTATGGGTAAAGCAACACACCTCTGCGAGTGTAAAGAACCGTGACTCGTCACTCCTCGTTCCGGGATATGGAAGCTGCGAACGCGGCCGGAAAGGAGCTCCATGAAGTTCTAGTAAACCGGTGAAGGTCGACGGACATAGTTCTTCCGAATAAAAGCAACCTTTTGAAGAAATGATTATGAAAACTTGCATTGGTATTAGACTTTCCGGTCTAATGCGTAGCTAGTGCATTAAACACCTCTTTCCTATAATGAACTTGTTGAGTACGCTCGTACTCATCCCACTCTTAAATCCCCTGCTTAGATATGGAGGCATCAAAGGAGGATCTACAGTGCAACTCGAAGACCGAGGAGTCAACAACTACTTCAAAAGACAGGAACTCGTCGAAGGAGTCGAATACCACATCCAACAAGGAGAAAACCTAGTTTAGCCATAGAAGGGAACTAGCTTCCTAAACCTAGCTCCTATTTAGCTAGAATCTATTCTTAGCCTCTATAGCTAGTTAAATACTCTACAAATAGAGTTCGTGATAGGATTAGACTACGAGTCGTTCTTCTGGAGTTATCTGCGGTTTTACCTCATTGTAAAGTAGGAGGCTATGATGATCTTATGTAACGAGTCCGTGTGTAATTCTATAGACATGCCTTGGACCCGCATATGTTTACGTTGTACCACTCGAGCGATATAATACTAGTGGAACGGTGTTTCATTGGTGTTATATCGGACTTGCATACTACACCATGCGGTGGTATGCCGGGTCACCACGGTAGAGTCTAGCATCTATCTATTTATTACTGTTATGTGATCAAAGTTGAGAGTGTCCACTAGTGAAAGTATGATCCCTAGGCCTTGTTCCTAAATACTGCTATCGTTGCTTGTTTCTTCGTTTTCTTGCATCTCTACTCGTCCGCAATATTACCACCATCAACCACACGCCGATCTGGGCAAAGCACTTTTCTCGGTGCCGTTGCTACTGCTTATATTTATTCATACCACTCGTATTTCACTATCTCTTCGCCGAACTAGTGCACCTATTAGGTGTGTTGGGGACACAAGAGACTTCTTGCTTTGTGGTTGCGGGGTTGCATGAGAGGGATATCTTTGACCTCTTCCTCCACGAGTTCGATAAACCTTGGGTGATCCACTTAAGGGAAACTTGCTACTGTTCTACAAACCTCTGCTCTTGGAGGCCCAACACTTGTCTACAAGAATAGAAGCACCCGTAGACATCAAGCACTTTTACGGCGCCGTTGCCGGGAGGAAAGGTAAAAGGCACTCATACTCCGGTCCCAGGTAAAAGTACTTTTCTGTTGCCGTTGTGTGTGTGTTCGAAGCTATTTCCATTAGATCCTGCAATTGCGTCTTTTTGTTTCTTGTTTACACTAGTTTGGCATAATGGACAACAATGAGCTTCTTATTCTATTTCCTGATTTAAGACATGGATGGTTTGATTCGAAAATTAAAAAACCCATGGAACATATTAGCATGAATACTTTGAAAACCATTGTTGCTAATGATATGGAAAATTCTAAGCTTGGGGAAGCTGGTTTTGATGAGCATGATCTTTTTAGTCCCCCAAGCATTGAGGAGAAAATTTACTTTGATGATACTTTGCCTCCTATTTATGATGATTATAATGATAGTAGTCTTTTAGTACCGCCTGTTATGGAGGATAAATTTGATTATGATTACAATATGCGTCCTATATTTGATGATAAAAATAATAATGATAGCTACTTTGTTGAATTTGCTCTCACTATTACTAATAAAATTGATTATACTTATGTTGGGAGTAGTAATAATTTTATGCATGAGACTCATGATAAGAATGCTTTATGTGATAGTTATATTGTTGAGTTTGCTCATGATGCTACTGAAAGTTATTATGAGAGAGGAAAATATGGTTGTAAAAATTTTCATGTTACTAAAACACCTCTCTATATGCTGAAATTTTTGAAGTTACACTTGTTTTATCTTTCTATGCTTGTTGCATCATGCTTCATGAATTTGTTTATTTACAAGATTCTTTTTCATAGGAAGCATGTTAGGCTTAAATGTGTTTTGAATTTGCCTCTTGATGCTCTCTTTTGCTTCAAATACTATCTCTTGCGAGTGCATCATTGAAAATATTGAGCCCATCTTAATGCTATAAAGAAAGAACTTCTTGGGAGATAACCCATGTGTTTATTTTACTACAGTAATTTTGTTTTTTATTTTGAGTCTTGGAAGTTGTTACTACTGTAGCAACCTCTCCTTATCTTAGTTTTATTGCATTGTTGTGCCAAGTAAAGTCTTTGATAGTAAGGTTCATACTAGATTTGGATTCTGCATGAGAAACAGATTTCTTGCTTGTCACGAATCTGGGCCTAATTCTCTGTAGGTAACTCAGAAAATTATGCCAATTTACGTGAGTGATCCTCAGATATGTACGCAACTTTCATTCAATTTGAGCATTTTCATTTGAGCAAGTCTGGTGCCTCAATAAAATTCGTCTTTACGGACTGATCTGTTTTGACAGATTCTGCCTTTTATTTCGCATTGCTTCTTTTGCTATGTTGGATGGATTTCTTTGTTCCATTAACTTCCAGTAGCTTTGAGAAATGTCCAGAAGTGTTAAGAATGATTGTGTCACCTCTGAACATGTGAATTTTGATTATGCACTAACCCTCTAATGAGTTTGTTTCGAGTTTGGTGTGGAGGAAGTTTTCAAGGGTCAAGAGAGGAGGATGATATACTATGATCAAGAAGAGTGAAAAGTCTAAGCTTGGGGATGCCCCGGTGGTTCACCCCTGCATATTTCAAGAAGACTCAAGCATCTAAGCTTGGGGATGCCCAAGGCATCCCCTTCTTCATCGACAAATTATCAGGTTCCTTCTCTTGAAACTATATTTTTATTCGGTCACATCATATGTACTTTACTTGGAGCGTCTGTTTGTTTTTGTTTTTTGTTTTTGTTTGAATAAATGCTTCTGTGGGAGAGAGACACGCTCCGCTGGTTCATATGAACATATATGTTCTTAGTTTTTAATTTTCATGGTGAAGGTTGAAACTGCTTCGTTAATTGTTATATGGTTGGAAACGGGAAATGCTACATGTAGCAATTGGTATGATGTCTTAAATAATGTGATACTTGACAATTGTTGTGCTCATGTTTAAGCTCTTGCATCATATACCTTGCACCTATTAGTGAAGAAATACATAGAGCTTGCTAAAATTTGGTTTGCATGATTGGTCTCTCTAAGGTCTAGTTTTCTAGTAAGGGTTTGAACAACAAGGAAGACGGTGTAGAGTCTTATAATGCTTGCAATATGTATTTTTATGTGAGTTTTGCTGTACCGGTTCATACTGTGTTTGCTCTAAACAACCTTGCTAGCCTAAACCTTGTATCGAGAGGGAATACTTCTCATGCATCCAAAATCCTTGAGCCAACCACTATGCCATTTGTGTCCACCATAGCTACCTACTACATGGTATTTCTCCGCCATTCCAAAGTAAATTGCTTGAGTGCTACCTTTAAATTTCTATTCTTTATCTTTACAATATATAGCTCATGGGACAAATAGCTTAAAAACTATTGTGGTATTGAATATGTACTTATGCACTTTATCTCTTATTAAGTTGTTTGTTGTGCGATAACCATGTTCTCAGGGAAGCCATCAACTACTCTTTGTTGAATATCATGTGAGTTGCTATCCATGTCCGTCTTGTACGAAGTAAGGGAGATTTACCACTCATTTAATGGTTAGAGCATGCATAATGTTAGAGAAGAACATTGGGCCGCTAACTAAAGCCATGATCCATGGTGGAAGTTTCGAGTTTTGGACATATATCCTCAATCTCATATGAGAACATTAATTGTTGCTAAATGCTTATGCATTAAAGAGGAGTCCATTATCTCGTTGTCTATGATGTCCCGGTATGGATGTCTAAGTTGAGAATAATCAAAAGCGAGAAATCCAATGCGAGCTTTCTCCTTAGACCTTTGTACGAGCGGCATAGAGGTACCCCTTTGTGACACTTGGTTAAAACATGTGTATTGCGATGATAATCCCGGTAATCCAAGCTAATTAGGACAAGGTGCGGGCACTATTAGTATACTATGCATGAGGCTTGCAACTTGTAAGATATAATTTACATGATACATATGCTTTATTACTACCGTTGACAAAATTGTTTCTTGTTTTCAAAACCAAAGCTCTAGCACAAATATAGCAATCAATGCTTCCCTCTCCGAAGGGCCTTTCTTTTACTTTTATGTTGAGTCAGTTCACCTATCTCTCTCCACCTCAAGAAGCAAACACTTGTGTGAAATGAGCATTGATTCCTACATACTTGCATATTGCACTTGTTATATTACTTTACATTGAGAATATCCATGAGATATACATGTTATAAGTTGAAAGCAACCGCTGAAACTTCAAATCTTCCTTTGTGTTGCTTCAATACCTTTACTTTGATTTATTGCTTTATGAGTTAACTCTTATGCAAGACTTATTGATGCTTGTCTTGAAAGTACTATTCATGAAAAGTCTTTGCTTTATGATTCGAGTTGTTTACTCATGTCATTTACCATTGTTTTGATCGCTGCATTCATTACATATGCTTACAATAGTATGATCAAGTTTATGATGGCATGTCACTCCAGAAATTATCTTTGTTCTCGTTTACCTGCTCGGGACGAGCAGAACTAAGCTTGGGGATGTTGATACGTCTCCGACGTATCGATAATTTCTTATGTTCCATGCCACATTATTGATGATATCTACATGTTTTATGCATACTTTATGTCATATTTATGCGTTTTCCGGAACTAACCTATTGACGAGATGCCGAAGTGCCGGTTCACGTTTTCTGCTGTTTTTGGTTCCAGAAATCCTAGTAAGGAAATATTCTCGGAATTGGACGAAATCAACGCCCAGGGTCCTATTTTTCCACGAAGCTTCCAGAAGTCCGAAGGGGAAACGAAGTGGGGCCACGAGGTGGGACACAATAGGGCGGTGTGATGACCCAGCATACCACTGCATGGTGTAGTATGCAAGTCTGATATAACACCAATGAAACACCGTTCCACTAGTATTATATCGCTCAGAGTGGTACAACAGAAACATATGCGGGTCCAAGGCATGTCTATAGAATTACAATATTGACTCTGTTACATAAGATCATCACAACCTCCTACTTTACAATGAGGTAATACTGCAAATAAATTCCAGAAGAACGACTCGTAGTCTAATCTTATCACGGACTCTATTTGTAGAGTATTTAACTACCTATAGAGGCTATGAATAGATTCTAGCTAAATAGGAGCTAGGTTTAGGAAACTAGTTCATTTCTACTGCTAATCTAGGTTTTCTCCTTGTCGGATGTGGTATCTGACTCCTCTGACATGGTCCTGTCTCTTGAAGTAGTTGTTGACTCCTCGGCCTTTGAGTTGCACTGTAGATCCTCCTTCGATGCCTCCATATCTAAGCGGGGATTTAAGAGTGGGATGAGTACGAGCGTACTCAACAAGTTCATTATAGGAAAGAGGTGTTTAATGCATTAGCTACGGCATTAGACCAGAAAGTCTAATACCAATGCAGGTTTTCATAACCATTTCTTCAAAAGGTTGCTTTTATTCGGAAGAACTATGTCCGTCGGCCTTCACCGGTTTACTAGAACTTCATGGAGCTCCTTTCCGGCCGCGTTCGCAGTTCCATATCCCGGAACAGGGAGTGACAGGTCACGGTTCTTTACACTCTGCGAGAGGTGTGTTGCTTTACCCATAAGAGATCTTAACCTTGGTGCCAACCGGGCAATTGTTCCCGTCCACACTTCCTTCGGTGTGAGGCCCTGTATAAGGTCTAGCCAATCATGTTCCTCCGCTACCTCGAACACCCACCCTTTGTTGCAGACTCCGACCAGGGTCCACGCCGGTCCCATTATTCCCATAGATTTCAGGGTGGACCCCGACCACGACGTCAATGCAGGGCTCTGCCATACATTCCTACGCCGGCAGCTGCAACCCATCATAGACCTCATTACCGTTGGGACTTCTACGGGTTCCCACCCCTGCATCATGTCTCGCAAGATCATGTGCACCCAGTAATGAGCATCCGTTGATGAACGAGAGGTGGAAACACTTTTGACTACTCTGTCCCACTCCGGATCTTATGGATAACACGGGTATTACGGCACAAGAATCACTGGACGACATTTGTTGTTAATCCTAGATGGATATAACCCTTGCAATGGAACCTCCACCATATCAACACAATCCATGGTTCCATTGCCAACCACATAGTCATATTCATAGTTATGAAAATAGTGGTTTTGGTTTTTATGCAATAGTGGTAATCATAGTACTTTGCAAGTAATTTGATAAAGATACTCAAATGACATGAGAAAGCGATGAACTTGCCTTTCTTGACTGCAAGATTATGCAGGCAAGGTCTTCGATACGCAATAACTCCAAATTCTGAAATAGCATCATCGTCCGGTAAGGACGATGTTTAAAAGATTGCCAAGGATGCAATAATGCATAAGTATGAGATGCAATCGTTCTAAACGTAACCTAACCCCGATGATTTAGGATCAGTGAGTTGTAATGATTGGTTTAGGGTGTGTTGCACTTTTAGAGTGATCCACAAGCAAGGTTCTTATTCAGGTGTGATTACTTGGTATCATGAACAGGTAGATAATAAAGCACAGTAATCAATTGAGCACACAAAGAATGATAATTGGCATAATGTTAGCATGTAAAGAACAGTTGTCAGTTTTAGTACTATATGGCATGGTTAATGATTGATTATCATATACTTTAAAAGAATAACTTTTGAAGAACATGTTCTTTGATACAGAACAAGTATGATAATTAGGTTGGTGGGGTTCTATGGTTGTCTATGGTTTCATCTAGTTTCTGGAGTAAGTATTAAATGGATCCAAACAGGGTTGGATTCATTAATAACTAGGGCTTGTATGGATTTAGTGAAGCCTAAGTATATTAAGCAATTAATGGTTGCTATCATGGTGATATATCTTAGTGGTAATAGATAGCTATTGTTTATAGGTCCTATTAAGCAGGGTTGATGATGATTCTCTGTTTACTTCAAAAGAATAACTTTTGAAGAACATACTTCTTAAGTAATAATAAGTATCCCAATTAGGTTTAAGGTTGTCGAGGTTTTGCTATTGGATTTACTAAGTAAGATATAGTTGATTCCTAAGTAGGATGTTTATTAATTATCTTACACTAATAGGGTTTAGTGGAGTATGGTTAGGTAATGCAAGTTAATAAGCCTGGTTGCTATATAGATTCATCACAATGGTGTGATGCTAAATAGGAATTAATAAGGTTGATCATTTTGAGGATAGGACTAAGGTTTAGACTTTGGTGTTCCTATCCGATCATCTAGGTTTGATAAGATGAACACATGGGATATCCATCTGATTAGTGATAGGTCTTCTTCATTTTATGTGGACAAGACAGGTATTTACTTGCTACTAGGGTTCTATGCTTTGAAAGAAGGTACCATGATCACAGGTTCTAACCTAGGGTGTAGGTTAGAAGCAGTTTAGGGTTCACATGTAATAATGGAACTAGGGTTCCTAATTTATTTAGGGTTTTAGGAGTCACATGAAATGATAGGGTTGTAATATCATTCCATGTGGAATTTAGGGTTTGCTATTTACAATTTAATTCTATGATTAATAACTTCATGTTAAAGTTGAAGTTATAAAAAACTTTGAAATAAAATTAATATTTAATTTGGCTTTTTATTATTTTTAAATAATTTACTAATTAGGGTTTAAATTTCCCTAATAATGATTTAATAGGATTGCAAATAAAGAAAATAAGTGTTCATGTTTTCTTTATTTGCTTATTGGTTTTATTTAATTTATAAATGGTTTCTTAATTTCTGAATTTTTAATTGTATTTAGAATTTAAAATTAAAGGCTTAAATAACAAGTATTAAATAATTGAATTTTTATTAAAAATAAAAATTTCATTTTATATTTTTATTGGATAGAGTTTTCTTTTCTAAGAATTTTAATATCTCATTTATATTTTTCTGACTTAAATTGGATTTTCTAAAAACGAAAAGATCTGCTAAACGCACCCAGGCTACTGCTACACAGGGTCACTGGCAGGTGGGCCTAAGCCACGTTGGCTGCCACATGGTGCCGATGTGGCAACCATGGGCTCTGCCGGCGGCCAGTGATCGACGGCGCCGGTGATTCCTGGTTCCCGCGGGGGTATGTGCGTGTGCGTTGGAACGAGGACAGCGAGGTGAGTTTGTTGGTGGCCGCGCCGCTCGGAAAAGGTCACCGGAGTATGGCTGACGGTGAGGATCAGCGGCAACGGACGATGGTCGACGGTGACAGGGGTGCTACGGCATGATCTAATGCTCAATAAGATGCTCACGAGATGCGCAAGGTCACCTGGAGGCTTCCTGTAGGGTCGCCGGTGTCGATTGGAGACGGAGACGTCGCGGCGGTCGCCATTTCCCCCGCAGTACCGTGAAAGGGAACGGCTAAATTACTCCTCCACCGAGCTCCCCTTGATCCGTGGCTACACCAGATGAATGAGAGCGTCGAGGCGCTCCTCTTGAGCTCAACGGCGGGTTCTGCGGTGGTCTGAAACAGTGAGGCGAGCTGGTCTCCGGCGAGCTAGGGTTTCGGGTTTCGGCGCGAACGAGACGAAGAGAGGGAAATTGAGGGCGTCCTCGCTATTTATAGGGTTCCCGGCGTGTGCTGGCGGTCAAAAATGTCGGCGGCGACCGCGGGACGTGGCTCACCTCGTCTTTATCCATGCGAAAGGTTATTTGGGCCGCGACGGGCTGTGCTGGGCTGGTGCGGCTGGGCTTCTGGTGGGCTGCCACTGCCATGTAAGGTCTGGTAAGGTTTTTTCTCCTCTTTCCCTGTTTCTGTTTTTATTTTCTGTTTTCAATTTCCATTTTGAATTCAATTTTGAATCCAATTCTATTTGCAGATATTTGTACATATTTGTAACTTGGAAATTACCTCTTAATTAATAACTCTACTTGAGATATACTATTATGATGTTTAATATAATGATAGTTTCCACATACAATATTTCAAATAGATGTGTTAATAGTTAGAATTTCCATTCTCTTTCTTTTGAAATTCCAAATATTTTATAATTTAAGGAGGTGACCTAATGGAATGGCTTCATGTACCTAACTATTTCTAGGGTCTTGATTTAGTCACTTACATATGATTTTATGTGAACTCTAATTTGTTAGGGTTTTACAATTTCTATTATAACCCCCTTTTTCTTAAGGTTAACACTATTATTATCTTGGAAAGTATCTAAGGTGGTATTGTTTCCATCATGGTTTGATCTTAATTATAAGGATAAGTGGTTAATATAAGTGGTGAATCACCACACATGGGTTTTAATTATAGGATTTAGCACTAGGTGTTTCTTATATTCCATAATTGAAGTATAAGATTTGATTAGGGTGCAATTCTAGGGTTCCAATTACAACCACCTAATAGCAATTGGTTTGAAACTCGATTATGGCCTAGGGTTTGAATTATGATCACCCAAGTGATACACATACTAGAATTGGGGTATAGGCCTAGGTTATAGATATGAGATGACACCATATTGTACTTGCTAGGGTTTAATTCCCCCTAACTACAATAAGATGGTTACTTGCTTTATTGTTATTATTCTCATTTAGTTATTTTTATAGTTAACTTTGGTCATATGGATGGATGATTTCTCACCATATAAAACACAGATTTTGACCTTAAGGTTTTCTTAGGTTCTTTGATTAAGGAACAAATGGAATGTAGATGTGGTAGGATGCTACTTATGATCACCAAGTGATTCATAAGTGAAGGTTAGGATATCAGCCTAGGTTTGCTTACTAGTTACCTCCCTATAATTTCATGTGGTGAATGATATCTACTTATCCTATTAGGGTTTAACTTATCCTCACATACCTCCGGAGCATGATCATGAATTAGGCATGATCAACTTGTTCTTAATATCTCTACCTCAAGTTCTTAAGGTTTATGATCATCACTCAATTTATAATGATCAAGAGTTAGCTTCCTAAGGATCTCTCATTAAATGGGGTTCTCACTTCCATGATCAAGCATTGTCTTGATCACTAAGTATAGCACTTCTAATATATCTTCTTGAATGGGACTACTATGGTTGCTTCTTAAGTTTATATCCCAGGAGAGTGCCTGAGATATTATATTAGGGATCTACTTGATCAATGATGATATAATCATCTGGTATATGGATAGTTCTCTCCCTCACATTCAAGTGTTGCCTCAACTACTTGAGTGTAACACCATAGCTTGGGCTCTCTTACAAAAGAATGGTTATTCTAGAGTTTATGATGTACTTTTATTATTTCCTTAGATATCTAGGCTAGGGATTCAATTGTCTAGCTTAGTTGGATTAGTCTTATCCTTATTTTATCAACTCAGGGATATGGTCTTATTCTATCTGATATTTTGTTATCTCACCACCCTAGGATGAAATGGTTTACCTCCTAATACTTTAGTTCAAAGGTTGTCCTTGATTCCTTAATAAGTAAGGCTGGAGTTGGTATGAATGGTCTCTCTTATTTTGGGAAGGACTTCAATACTAACTTAAGGTTAGGCTCCATAGGGATTGATGTGATCATCAATATCTATGTTTAACATAAATGGTTTCTCTCTCTAGGAATGTCTTGAATAATATCCTAGGGTTCCTCTTAAAGCTGATGATTAGAATACTTGGATGTATATCCAAGGTTTAGCTCAAGGTTTGTTATGGCTTTTCTAATAATTAAAATAGAACTCTCACCTCTCTATGTTTGATGCTTAACTATTTGGAATGGAGAAGGATATATATTTCTAGAGTTGCTCTCCTTGTCATGTTTCCAAGAATGTAGTAAAATGAATACCATGAGGTTCATGGTAGGATCATGGATTGGTTTAAGACATGGAAAGGATAAGTCAAGAATGGTTACCCCATTTTATTGTTACTGGGTTTGTAATTGAATAGATGTTCATATTCTATGGCAAGGTTTACCATATTATGATCTGTTTTGAGATCAAGCAATTGATCATTGAGTAAGGTGTTGTTGTGTTGATTATTAGTTCCATTTGATGTAACCCCTTAGATCAAATCATCTCTTCCTAAAACAAGGTTTTAACAAAGTCACATTGAGGTTTGTAGCGCTTGACTTGATGAGCTTCTTCAATTCCACCAAGGTCAAGTGAAACTTCGAGTCATCGTGATTTGTTTTACTTTAAAGCGCGAAAATTCCCCAGCATTTTCTATGCATGAATGCAATGCACACATCTGTTTCCTCTATTTTTGTAACCCCAATACCTGGGATATTACAGTCTCTACCCCTTAAACTAAACTTCGTCCTCGAAGTTTGAACTCTCTCACGTTTCCGGAGTGTGGATCTGACTTGTGCAGACTACGAGTTTTCTCAAACTCCGTATTGATCTCACTAGATATAATTGAATATATCTCTTGTCCAGATTCTTCCTGGAATCCATTAGGGTTTGTCTCTGAACCATGGTTCTTACTTTGATTCTTTGATTTCTTCCAACTCTATAAGCTTGTTTCCTTTCTCATTGAAGATTCAATGATTGAGACTTCTTCTAGTGTTGCTGGTCTTATTTGAAAGCTAATATGATAATAAACTCCTAATTGTTAAATAGGTCTTTGTTTTCCCTTACTACCAAAAGTCCAATAATGGTACTTAGTAAGGTACTTACCATGGAAATGATTTTGACGGTTTCTTTTACTAAGAAGGTTAGACTCATTTAGCCTATCCAATCATGGTTCATAGTTGATACCTATAACTATTTTGGGTTATTTAGGTTCCATGAAAGGAATTATTCTATTAGTCTGTGGTTCTGGTATGGTCAATTTCCTTCGGTCTTTGGTCTTCTTGAGCTGTATTTGGTCTATGGTATTTTCTTCGTCCAACTTCTTTATGCTTAACTTACTTGAGCTTTCATACTTCTGAGTAGATATTACTCACTTTCTCAAGTTAAAGTCCAATTCTTACTTCCTCGAGGTATGAACCTCGGCTTCTGGTCTGACATCCTTCTGAAAGTAATGTTCAACAATCTTATGAAAATAAGATCGAACTTCCTCTCAGTTCAGACCTTCTTCTTCTACCTTACTCAAACTATTGAGTTATTGTACATCCAACTCAATGTTTACTCTACTCCTTAGAGTTTTCTTATGGTCTTCAACTCCTTTTCTTCCAACCCTTGGATTGATGGTTGGAATATTGGTCTAAGTATAGCTTGTGGTTTATATTCTTCTAAGGTCTTGTGAAGAATCCTTGTGGTGTATCCACTTAATTGTGGACATCCAATGTGAATCCTTCGACTAAATGATAATAGGTCATTGTTATTTGGCTAACAAATTTTATTTGTTCACAACTTCTTGATACAAATAATCCAATGGTGGACTACTTGATACCAATTGTGGCTATTTGTTATCTAAAAAATGGATTCTATTATAGGTTTTGATCAACTGGACGAGACATATTCTACTTTATCTCGCAGTATTGATCCTATACCAATTGTGGTCTTCTGATATCAACTATGGTCTTCTTATATCTGTTATGGTTTCATAGGTCATCTTCCTTTCTTCAGGGTTTATTTTTGCAAGAAAACCACTAGCTGACACTATGAATATAGTATCCTAAGTGATTTCCCATGCATTCCCTCTTCCATAATGACTATGGTTCTACTTCTACTACTCCATAATCACCAGATTTCTCACCTTCATGCTTCTTATGTACTAAAGTACTCCTCTGTTGAGGTAAAGCATGAGTTTTGATTGGTACTTCCTTCTGAATATTGTGGTTGCTTCCCACAACTTTACTCCTTTCTTCTGATGGACCTTCCTCATGTCTTTAAGATCTTCAGAATTCGTCACTTCCTCACACGGATACTATTACCCTCTAGATCTATAGCATCAAGTAAGAACTTGATATTGCAACATGCATTTGTATATCAAAGTCAAACTTCATGTATGGATCTAGTCAAACAATGAAAATCCATTAAAATCCAAGAAGATTCAGCTTTGTGCTTATAATACACATCATCATAAGCCTGTATTATAATAGTTGAGTAAGACATCTCTAAACATCAGGCTCTGATGTGTAGTATATAACACCACATAAGATAGGTTTATATCGTAATACTTAGTACTTATGGAAGTCTACTATTTGTCTCAACATTTACCTTAATTGCACATTTGCAATGAGATAAACTTGAAACAAAGTGGTCTAGAATAGTGAAAGTTAACCTAGTTTTGTTAGGAAATACTAACAAAGTATTATACCATATATAAATGCTATTGAGGACTATTTTGTATGATACCACTAGTTCTAATATGGTTACTCTGAATACATATTTATTAGGATATAGTTCCTATACTTCTAAGTATTTCTACCATAAGCATATGGTCATGATGTGCTTGGCACACTTCCCATATTTTTGGAATACAATTCTTGCACTATTGTTGAACAACTGGCTTCTTATTGTACTTCTCCTAAATTTTTATGATGCTCTGGTTCATCTCATAATGATTCTTAGGTGAATCTTATATGATTACTATCTCTACCATGTATGTAGACATATTGTATTCCTATTTCTCTTCCTTACCTCCCATGATTGACTCATCATGGTCTATACTACCTCATATAACTCATAGTTATCACTTACTAGCAACTGTTTTCACACGTCTAGATAATTTTACTTACTCATTACTTAACTTGGTCTACATCTTCTATTAGGATATCTTAATTACCTTCATCTTTTGATATTACTCCAATTACAGGTCTGGATATATCTTACTTGATCATAACATATGTTGGTACACATCTTCCAATAGGATAGCTTCCTTATGGTTGTATCCTCTCTTTGGACTACCTTGTATTGTATACCAACTGTGATCTACCCATCTATTGTTTTAAGGACCTAATGGTATGCTACAAGTTTGGGATTAACTAACTAATTTTCCTTAGGAAGGATAGGTAGGAAATGTTGACTCAAGTGTGTCAGGATTATTCTCAAGTGAATATCCATCTCAAGTCATAAGAAGATTTGGTTTAACTAAGACGACTTCCTATAGACACTACCAATCCTATAGGTCTCCTTTGAAGGGTTTTAATCCTAGGGTCAAAGCATTTGCTCGATACCAAGCTGTGATGACCCGAAGCATACCACCTGCATGGTGTAGTATGCAAGTCCGATATAACACCAATGAAACACCGTTCCACTAGTATTATATCGCTCAGAGTGGTACAACAGAAACATATGCGGGTCCAAGGCATGTCTATAGAATTACAATATTGACTCTGTTACATAAGATCATCACAACCTCCTACTTTACAATGAGGTAATACTGCAAATAAATTCCAGAAGAACGACTCGTAGTCTAATCTTATCGCGGACTCTATTTGTAGAGTATTTAACTACCTATAGAGGCTATGAATAGATTCTAGCTAAATAGGAGCTAGGTTTAGGAAACTAGTTCCTTTCTACTGCTAATCTAGGTTTTCTCCTTGTCGGATGTGGTATCTAACTCCTCTGACATGGTCCTGTCTCTTGAAGTAGTTGTTGACTCCTCGGCCTTTGAGTTGCACTGTAGATCCTCCTTCGATGCCTCCATATCTAAGCAGGGGATTTAAGAGTGGGATGAGTACGAGCGTACTCAACAAGTTCATTATAGGAAAGAGGTGTTTAATGCATTAGCTACAGCATTAGACCAGAAAGTCTAATACCAATGCAGGTTTTCATAACCATTTCTTCAAAAGGTTGCTTTTATTCAGAAGAACTATGTCCGTCAGCCTTCACCGGTTTACTAGAACTTCATGGAGCTCCTTTCCGGCCGCGTTCGCAGTTCCATATCCCGGAACAGGGAGTGACAGGTCATGGTTCTTTACACTCTGCAGAGGTGTGTTGCTTTACCCATAAGAGATCTTAACCTTGGTGCCAACCGGGCAATTGTTCCCGTCCACACTTCCTTCGGTGTGAGGCCCGGTATAAGGTCTAGCCAATCATGTTCCTCCGCTACCTCGAACACCCACCCTTTGTTGCAGACTCCGACCCTGGGTCCACGCCGGTCCCATTATTCCCATAGATTTCAGGGTGGACCCCGACCACGACGTCAATGCAGGGCTCTGCCATACATTCCTACGCCGGCAGCTGCAACCCATCATAGACCTCATTACCGTTGGGACTTCTACGGGTTCCCACCCCTGCATCATGTCTCGCAAGATCATGTGCACCCAGTAATGAGAATCCGTTGATGAACGAGAGGTGGAAACACTTTTGACTACTCTGTCCCACTCCGGATCTTATGGTTAACACGGGTATTACGACACAAGAATCACTGGACGACATTTGTTGTTAATCCTAGATGGATATAACCCTTGCAATGGAACCTCCACCATATCAACACAATCCATGGTTCCATTGCCAACCACATAGTCATATTCATAGTTATGAAAATAGTGGTTTTGGTTTTTATGCAATAGTGGTAATCATAGTACTTTGCAAGTAATTTGATAAAGATACTCAAATGACATGAGAAAGCGATGAACTTGCCTTTCTTGACTCGCAAGATTATGCAGGCAAGGTCTTCGATACGCAATAACTCCAAATTCTGAAATAGCATCATCGTCCGGTAAGGACGATGTTTAAAAGATTGCCAAGGATGCAATAATGCATAAGTATGAGATGCAATCGTTCTAAACGTAACCTAACCCCGATGATTTAGGATCGGTGAGTTGTAGTGATTGGTTTAGGGTGTGTTGCACTTTTAGAGTGATCCACAAGCAAGGTTCTTATTCAGGTGTGATTACTTGGTATCATGAACAGGTAGATAATAAAGCACAGTAATCAATTGAGCACACAAAGAATGATAATTGGCATAATGTTAGCATGTAAAGAACAATTGTCAGTTTTAGTACTATATGGCATGGTTAATGATTGATTATCATATAATTTAAAAGAATAACTTTTGAAGAACATGTTCTTTGATACAGAACAAGTATGATAATTAGGTTGGTGGGGTTCTATGGTTGTCTATGGTTTCATCTAGTTTCGGAGTAAGTATTAAATGGATCCAAACAGGGTTGGATTCATTAATAACTAGGGCTTGTATGGATTTAGTGAAGCCTAAGTATATTAAGCAATTAATGGTTGCTATCATGGTGATATATCTTAGTGGTAATAGATAGCTATTGTTTATAGGTCCTATTAAGCAGGGTTGATGATGATTCTCTGTTTACTTCAAAAGAATAACTTTTGAAGAACATACTTCTTAAGTAATAATAAGTATCCCAATTAGGTTTAAGGTTGTCGAGGTTTTGCTATTGGATTTACTAAGTAAGATATAGTTGATTCCTAAGTAGGATGTTTATTAATTATCTTACACTAATAGGGTTTAGTGGAGTATGGTTAGGTAATGCAAGTTAATAAGCCTGGTTGCTATATAGATTCATCACAATGGTGTGATGCTAAATAGGAATGAATAAGGTTGATCATTTTGAGGATAGGAATAAGGTTTAGACTTTGGTGTTCCTATCCGATCATCTAGGTTTGATAAGATGAACACATGGGATATCCATCTAATTAGTGATAGGTCTTCTTCATTTTATGTGGACAAGACAGGTATTTACTTGCTACTAGGGTTCTATGCTTTGAAAGAAGGTACCATGATCACAGGTTCTAACCTAGGGTGTAGGTTAGAAGCAGTTTAGGGTTCACATGTAATAATGGAACTAGGGCTCCTAATTTATTTAGGGTTTTAGGAGTCACATGAAATGATAGGGTTGTAATATCATTCCATGTGGAATTTAGGGTTTGCTATTTACAATTTAATTCTATGATTAATAACTTCATGTTAAAGTTGAAGTTATTAATAACTTTGAAATAAAATTAATATTTAATTTGGCTTTTTATTATTTTTAAATAATTTACTAATTAGGGTAATTATTAATTAGGGTTTAAATTTCCCTAATAATGATTTAATAGGATTGCAAATAAAGAAAATAAGTGTTCATGTTTTCTTTATTTGCTTATTGGTTTTATTTAATTTATAAATGGTTTCTTAATTTCTGAATTTTTAATTGTATTTAGAATTTAAAATTAAAAGCTTAAATAACAAGTATTAAATAATTGAATTTTTATTAAAAATAAAAATTTCATTTTATATTTTTATTGGATAGAGTTTTCTTTAAGAATTTTAATATCTCATTTATATTTTTCTGACTTAAATTGGATTTTCTAAATTTATTTGAAGTTGCAGGTATTAATGCATTTTTGAAATAAAACGAAAAGATCTGCTAAACGCACCCAGAGCTATCGCTACACGGGGTCACCGGCGGGTGGGCCTAAGCCACGTTGGCTGCCACATGGTGCCGATGTGGCAACCATGGGCTCTGCCGGCGGCCAGTGATCGACGGCGCCGGTGATTCCTGGTTCCCGCGGGGGTATGTGCGTGTGCGTTGGAACGAGGACAGCGAGGTGAGTTTGTTGGTGGCCGCGCCGCTCGGAAAAGGTCACCGGAGTATGGCCGACGGTGAGGATCAGCGGCGGCGGACGATGGTCGACGGTGACAGGGGTGCTACGGCATGATCTAATGCTCAATAAGATGCTCACGAGATGCGCAAGGTCACCTGGAGGCTTCCTGTAGGGTCGCCGGTGTCGATTGGAGACGGAGACGTCGCGGCGGTCGCCATTTCCCCCGCAGTACCGTGAAAGGGAACGGCTAAATTACTCCTCCACCGAGCTCCCCTTGATCTGTGGCTACACCAGATGAATGAGAGCGTCGAGGCGCTCCTCCTGAGCTCAACGGCGGGCTCTGCGGTGGTCTGAAACGGTGAGGCGAGCTGGTCTCCGGCGAGCTAGGGTTTCGGGTTTCAGCGCGAACGAGACGAAGAGAGGGAAATTGAGGGCGTCCTCGCTATTTATAGGGTTCCCGGCGTGTGCTGGCGGTCAAAAATGTCGGCGGCGACCGCGGGACGTGGCTCACCTCGTCGCGGTGGCGAGCTCCCGCGCGTCCAGTGACGAAGACGAAGACGACGACGGCTCCCTCGTCTTTATCCATGCGAAAGGTTATTTGGGCCGCGACGGGCTGTGCTGGGCTGGTGCGGCTGGGCTTCTGGTGGGCTGCCACTGCCATGTAAGGTCTGGTAAGGTTTTTTCTCCTCTTTCCCTGTTTCTGTTTTTATTTTCTGTTTTCAATTTCCATTTTGAATTCAATTTTGAATCCAATTCTATTTGCAGATATTTGTACATATTTGTAACTTGGAAATTACCTCTTAATTAATAACTCTACTTGAGATATACTATTATGATGTTTAATATAATGATAGTTTCCACATACAATATTTCAAATAGATGTGTTAATAGTTAGAATTTCCATTCTCTTTCTTTTGAAATTCCAAATATTTTATAATTTAAGGAGGTGACCTAATGGCATGGCTTCATGTACCTAACTATTTCTAGGGTCTTGATTTAGTCACTTACATATGATTTTATGTGAACTCTAATTTGTTAGGGTTTTACAATTTCTATTATAACCCCCTTTTTCTTAAGGTTAACACTATTATTATCTTGGAAAGTATCTACGGTGGTATTGTTTCCATCAAGGTTTGATCTTAATTATAAGGATAAGTGGTTAATATAAGTGGTGAATCACCACACATGGGTTTTAATTATAGGATTTAGCACTAGGTGTTTCTTATATTCCATAATTGAAGTATAAGATTTGATTAGGGTGCAATTCTAGGGTTCCAATTACAACCACCTAATAGCACTTGGTTTGAAACTCGATTATGGCCTAGGGTTTGAATTGTGATCACCCAAGTGATACACATACTAGAATTGGGGTATAGGCCTAGGTTATAGATATGAGATGACACCATATTGTACTTGCTAGGGTTTAATTCCCCCTAACTACAATAAGATGGTTACTTGCTTTATTGTTATTATTCTCATTTAGTTATCTTTATAGTTAACTTTGGTCATATGGATGGATGATTTCTCACCATATAAAACACAGATTTTGACCTTAAGGTTTTCTTAGGTTCTTTGATTAAGGAACAAATGGAATGTAGATGTGGTAGGATGCTACTTATGATCACCAAGTGATTCATAAGTGAAGGTTAGGATATCAGACCTAGGTTTGCTTACTAGTTACCTCCCTATAATTTCATGTGGTGAATGATATCTACTTATCCTATTAGGGTTTAACTTATCCTCACATACCTCCAGAGCATGATCATGAATTAGGCATGATCAACTTGTTCTTAATATCTCTACCTCAAGTTCTTAAGGTTTATGATCATCACTCAATTTATAATGATCAAGAGTTAGCTTCCTAAGGATCTCTCATTAAATGGGGTTCTCACTTCCATGATCAAGCATTGTCTTGATCACTAAGTATAGCACTTCTAATATATCTTCTTGAATGGGACTACTATGGTTGCTTCTTAAGTTTATATCCTAGGAGAATGCCTGAGATATTATATTAGGGTTCTACTTGATCAATGATGATATAATCATCTGGTATATGGATAGTTCTCTCCCTCACATTCAAGTGTTGCCTCAACTACTTGAGTGTAACACCATAGCTTGGGCTCTCTTACAAAAGAATGGTTATTCTAGAGTTTATGATGTACTTTTATTATTTCCTTAGATATCTAGGCTAGGGATTCAATTGTCTAGCTTAGTTGGATTAGTCTTATCCTTATTTTATCAACTCGGGGATATGGTCTTATTCTATCCGATATTTGGTTATCTCACCACCCTAGGATGAAATGGTTTACCTCCTAATACTTTAGTTCAAAGGTTGTCCTTGATTCCTTAATAAGTAAGGCTGGAGTTGGTATGAATGGTCTCTCTTATTTTGGGAAGGACTTCAATACTAACTTAAGGTTAGGCTCCATAGGGATTGATGTGATCATCAATATCTATGTTTAACATAAATGGTTTCTCTCTCTAGGAATGTCTTGAATAATATCCTAGGGTTCCTCTTAAAGCTGATGATTAGAATACTTGGATGTATATCCAAGGTTTAGCTCAAGGTTTGTTATGGCTTTTCTAATAATTAAAATAGAACTCTCACCTCCCTAGGTTTGATGCTTAACTATTTGGAATGGAGAAGGATATATATTTCTAGAGTTGCTCTCCTTGTCATGTTTCCAAGAATGTAGTAAAATGAATACCATGAGGTTCATGGTAGGATCATGGATTGGTTTAAGACATGGAAAGGATAAGTCAAGAATGGTTTCCCCATTTTATTGTTACTGGGTTTGTAATTGAATAGATGTTCATATTCTATGGCAAGGTTTACCATATTATGATCAGTTTTGAGATCAAGCAATTGATCATTGAGTAAGGTGTTGTTGTGTTGATTATTAGTTCCATTTGATCTAACCCCTTAGATCAAATCATCTCTTCCTAAAACAAGGTTTTAACAAAGTCACATTGAGGTTTGTAGCGCTTGACTTGATGAGCTACTTCAATTCCACCAAGGTCAAGTGAAACTTCGATTCATCGTGACTGTTTTACTTTAAAGCGCAAAAATTCCCCAGATTTTCTATGCATGAATGCAATGCACACATCTGTTTCCTCTATTTTTGTAACCCCAATACCTGGGATATTACAGGCGGCGCGGCCCAAGCCCTGGCCGCGCCGGCCTAGTGTGTGGTCCCACCAGGACTCCACCGACCTTGCCCTTCCGCCTACTTAAGGTCTCCGTCGCGAAAACCCTACCACATTCGACGAAACCAGAGAAAACCTTCCAGAGCCACCGCCATCGCGAAGCCAAGATCTGGTGGATAGGAGTCTCTGTTCCGGCACGCCGCCGGGACGGGGAAGTGCCCCGGGAAGGCTCCTCCATCGACACCACCGCCATCTTCATCAACGCTGCTGTCTCCCATGAGGAGGGAGTAGTTCTCCATCGAGGCTCGGGGCTGTACCGGTAGCTATGTGGTTAATCTCTCTCCTATGTACTTCAATACAATAATCTCATGAGCTGCCTTACATGATTGAGATTCATATGATGATGCTTGTAATCTAGATGTCATTATGCTAGTCAAGTGGGTTTTACTTATGTGATCTCCGGAGACTCCTTGTCCCACGTGTGTAAAGGTGACAGTGTGTGCACCGTGTGGGTCTCTTAGGCTATATTTCACAGAATACTTATTCACCTGTTATGAATGGCATAGTGAAGTGCTTATTTATATCCCTTTATGATTGCAATGTGTTTTGTATCACAATTTATCTGTGTGCTACTCTAGTGATGTTATTAAAGTAGTTTATTCCTCCCGCACGGTGTAATGGTGACGAGTGTGTGCATCGTGTAGTACTTGGCGTAGGCTATGATTGTGATCTCTTGTAGATTATGAAGTTAACTATTGCTATGATGGTATTGATGTGATCTATGCCTCCTTTCGTAGTGTGAAGGTGACGGTGTGCATGCTATGTTAGTACTTGGTTTGGTTATGTTGATCTGTCATGCACTCTAAGGTTATTTAAATATGAACATTGAATATTGTGGAGCTTGTTAACTCCGGCATTGAGGGTTCGTGTAATCCTACACAGTTAGTGGTGTTCATCATCGAACAAGAGGGTGTAGAGTATAGCATCTATCTATTTATTCTGTTATGTGATCAAAGTTGAGAGTGTCCACTAGTGAAAGTATGATCCCTAGGCCTTGTTCCTAAATACTGCTATCGCTGCTTGTTTACTGTTTTACTGCATCTCTACTGTCCGCAATATTACCACCATAAACCGAACGCCAGTCCTGGGCAAAGCACTTTTCTGGTGCCGTTGCTACTGCTTATATTTATGGGATTTCTATTTTCGTGCCCTCAGTTCCTTAGTTGTGATCAGTTTTCCCCAGCTCCTTAGTTTTTCCTCAGTTTTCCCCAAGTGCTTGTTTGAAACCCGCAGAAGGCAGCTCAGACGGCAGGATTCCCGTTAAGTTGACCGCTCCGTGCTGACGTGTGGGGCTGCGTCGTGTGGGCCCGCGTCACGTGGGGCTGGTAGAAAGGGACCGCGTGGGACAGGACGAGATAGCGTTTGGTTGCACGTGAGCAGGAGCTGGGTTTTGTCTCTCTCGGCCATTGGCATTTCCCTTTTGAGAGTACCTTTTACGCACTCCTTCTCTCTCGCCTTTTTTCACCTAATTAGTATCAAATCTAGAGAAGCTTGCATTTCTGTCTTTCTTCAATTATTATTTGTGCCTTTTGGCCCTCGTTGTTTGCCCAATATGGCAGCAAATCTAGTAGGGAGCCCAATCTAGTACTCCATCTAGTCCATATGTATGTAGTTAAATCTAGAAGCAAATCTACAGGGAATGTACGATAAATTCACAAGGTCATATAGTAGAATAGGGATAGATAATATAGATAATAAGTTGCATTCAGCAGCCAAACATAGTAGGGTTCGAGGTTCTTCACAGCAGTACAGTACCATCATACTAACAACATAACAACGAGGGATCCCTAGCTAACAACAAAGGGATCCCAACAACAAAATGGAGGAGGCAGCAGCGGCACACGTCCGAGGACTCCGCCTACCCCATCCGCCTCTTGCCTCCACTTGTTGCTCCCCTTGGGAGCCTTGGGCTTGAGCGAGAGGCATGCGCCCGCCGGAGATCTCCACCCGCCGGATGCTGCGGAGGTGCATGCCAAGCGCCAAGTGCTTGGCGCGGAAGGAGTTGGGGTTCACCGACGCGCCGACCTTGGGGTTGGTGTGGCCGGTGTTCTCGGCATGCGTGAGGACGCAGTTGAAGTCAGTGCCGCCGAGCCTCCTAGTGCAGAAGGGGCACCTGTAGACACCCTTGGCGACGTCGAGGTAGGAGACGTACTGGCCGACCTGCAGCCTCCGCGGCACACGGCGAGTCTTGACGTCATGGTGCTCGTCGTCGCTGCCGACGTCGCTGCCAGACAGCTGATCCATATCAAACGGGAATTTATTAGTGAATGAGTTGCAAACGTGCATGATAACAAAGTTAGGAAAAACAGAGGCAGCCTCAGTTAAAGTGGACACGATTATATGTCTACGAGGGACGGTGTAAGCGAACCAAAGCTCATGCACAACAGATTTGTACACGAAATGGTTCGCTGAACCCTCCACTGTAAAAATACGTGCCCACCGATTCATCATAGGCAAAGAAACAGATTTCAGATCTGAACTTGAACACATTCCGGATTATTTGCAAATTAAACGGTTGATATCTTTTGATTCGTGCATAAAATAAGCTGATTGAGATCCTATGATTACTTGCATAAATTAACCGATTGAGATCCCATTATTACTTGCATAAATTAACCGAACGGCCGAACCCCAAATCTTAAACGAAATCAAGGAGGGATCAAAGCAAAATGGAATAAAATCGGCGCAAATATTAGCCCAATACTCATCCATCCACGAGATCCATCTACACCAGCACAAATAGGGTTCAAAAAGGAATGGGGAACAAAAAAGGAAGCAAACCGTAGTTACCTCGTTCCATGGGTCCTCTATGGAGGTGTCGTAGCGGTTCGGGGGTGGGACGTACGGCACCGGCTCGTAGGGGTCCCATCCCGGCGGGATCTGGCCGCGACCGGCGGCAGCAGCCTCCGATGCACCGGCGGAGGCGGCGGCGACGTCCGTTGAGGGGACGGCGGCGACGTCCGTTGAAGGGACGGCGTCGAAGAGGGAGGCGTCGCGCTTGGAGCTGACGGCGCCGTGGACGATGGGATTGGCATTCTCCTTGTCCATCTCGCCGGCAGAGGAGAGGGAGAGGGAGAGGGGTTTTTGCTTTGGAGAAGATGATGGGACGTGAGAGAGGCGGCGTTGCGTAGGCGAGTGAGAGTGACAGAGATAGTGGGAGGAGGCGTCTATAAGGGCAAGGGGTGGTTAATGCGACCCGCGTCCTACGCGTCCACCGCTGCACGTCTGCACGTCTTGGACTTCTGCAATGCGCCACGCGTCCACGATTGCACGTCTTCGACTTCTGCACCGCGACCGGCGTCTATGCGTCAACAATTGCACGTCTTTCATTTCTGCACCGCAACACGCGTCCTCGAGTCTAACCCTGGAAATTTAGATATACTCAGGTATAACCTCGAGCATTATACTAGCATTTTTTGTGTGCTCAGTTTTCCCCTTGAGTGCTAATACCGGCTAGTGCAATATGCTCAGTTTTACCCTCAAGTAGTTGGTCAACAGACAGTCAACAAATGGGATTAACTAGTTAAATGAGTCATTTAATGTGCAAATAAATCCGAAAAATAGTGGCACATACTCATGGAGTCTTTACCACAAATTGCCAGTTCTCAAAACATAGATAAGTCATAGATAAATCAAGTTTTACCACAAATTGCCACTTCTCAAAGGCCTTCTCAAATCACCTAGTGGCTATGAAGGTGCATGGTTTTCCACAATAAGCCCTTCCCAAAACAGCTTTCCCCAAAACATACTTTGTCTAAATGAGGCCACAATTCTCACACTCATGTATATTTGTATTGCAAATAGTTTGAGATAGGCCAAGATGGGTTTTATTGTACAAAACACGCATTTTCCATTTTTTAAATCTCATATTTGAATCCCTTAGTCTGTTTTTTACATAGGTGCCCTTGGTTTCTTGATACTACTCAGTTTTGCGCTCTCCCTCCACAAATTCTCTCACACGTGCAACATTGCCCTGATTGGTCTAGCCCATGTCACGCGGATCGTGCCCGCCGACCGTTGATCGTATGATCTAACGGGCGAGGATAACCCCTCTCTCTCTCTGTCGGCGGTTACCTTCCACTCTCTAAGTATGCTAAAGGGCGGTTTTCTCGTATTTATTTTCACGCGCTAAAAATTATAAACTCTTTTAGGCATCACTTTTCACGCAAAAAATGATAAACCATCACCGATTTGTTGTAGCCATAAATTTTCACGCAAAAAATGATAAACCGTCACCGATTTGTTGTAGCCATTAATTTTCACGAAAATCTCAAATGATAAACCATCACCGATTTGTTGTAGCCATTAATTTTCACGCAAAAAATGATAAACCATCACCGATTTGTTGTATCCATTACTTTTCACGCAAAAATTGATAGACCATTACCGATTTCTTGTAGCCATTACTATTCACGGTAAAAATGATAAACGAACCAATCTATCTATCTCTGTATTTGAGGTTTTGACCTGAAAACAAATGGGTATTATAAAGGGAAATAAAAGTTCAAAAAAATGTAAAAACGAAACAATCTACCTATCTTTGTATAGAAGATCGTCTATATGATTTTGAGGTCATTTAGAGAAGGTAGAAAAAAATCCCTTTTGAGAAGGTCGAAAAAACCTAACTTGTTACAAAAGCTGGTTTCAGTGAGACCTAACCAAATTTGGCATACATTATGCCATATCTATATCAACAAGGAATATCTAAAAGGGAAAGTTTCACAAAATTTGAAATTTATGGCGAAAATGATGCCATACATGATGCTGTTTTTCGAGGTTTTGACCTGAAAATAAATTGGATATTATAAAGGGAAATAAAAAGTTCGAAAAATATAAAAACGAAACAATCTATCTATGTATAGAAGATCAGCTGTATGAAATTTGAGGTCATTTAGAGGAGGTAGAATAAATCACCTTGTTAGAAAAGCTGGTTTTAGTGAGACGAAACGGCATGCGTTTAAGCAAAGTGATTTTTTCGAACATCTCCAAATGATCCCAAATTTGCCATACATGATGCCATACGTGTAACAACAAGGAACCCTATCTAAAAAGTGTCAAAAAAGTTTGCCCAACCGTATAGCTCTATCAAAAAGAACCTCACCATGGCGCTAGTATAATTTTGGGCTTAGTTACAAACTTTCGTTACCTAACCTTCAACACGAAACTTGTTTCAAATCACTTTTGGCGTACAAGAAACAAATCCCTCTTTGATTCGAGCACCACAACCTCCAAACTTTGCCGATGCCGATATCGGCATGGTCGAAGCGGCTATGCTCGACGCCCTTTGCTAGGTCACCGTCGGGATGCACCCTCAATCCCGTCCCCTCATTCGATCAACGACACACCGGAGATACCGCCGAGGTCAATGCCGAACGTACATGCTGATGCCAATGCCGAACATGCATCCACGCCGACGTGGGCACGGCCACGCCGCCCCGCTATGCTTGGACGCCACGGACCACCGCGAGGTCTTTCCCTTCGCCACCACACTCTTCTAGCACCCATCTATACACGCCGAGAAAGGAGAGACACTAGTTTTCTCTACATTGCTCGCGTTCGTGTCGGACACGGTCGGTCAAAGTTTTGAGGTAGTCGTCGATGCCGTCGACCATTTCTTCTCTTCTTTGCATGGTTAAACGCGTCTAGTTCATATCTATCTAATGCGTACGGTCTCGCCTCATGCGGTTCTTTGTGGACGTCGATCTCATCTCGGCACCCCGCAGGGCCACCTCCTCGGTGCCATCGCTGTAGAGCTCCGTTTAAAAATCTATTCCTACCCGTGTATTGCCCCTTGTATCAGCGCCATGGCCCACTTGTCATTCGATATACCGAAGCCCCACTCGTGCGTGTTTTGGTCAGGGATACAGCGATGCTGACGGTCAAACAAAGATGGATGGTCTGACGTGTCTTTGCGGGCTCTACGTGGCCCCACTAGTCACAAGATAACGGTCAACCGTCGGGCAACCGGCCGTTATAGCATATGTGATGGTTTCAGACAAGCACTTGGGGAAAACTGAGGAAAAACTATGGAGCTGGGGAAAACTGAGCACAACTAAGGAACCGAGGGCACGAAAATAGAAATCCCTATATTTATTCATACCACCTGTATTTCACTATCTCTTCGCCGAACTAGTGCACCTATTAGGTGTGTTGGGGACACAAGAGACTTCTTGCTTTGTGGTTGCAGGGTTGCATGAGAGGGATATCTTTGACCTCTTCCTCCCGAGTTCGATAAACCTTGGGTGATCCACTTAAGGAAACTTGCTGCTGTTCTACAAACCTCTGCTCTTGGAGGTCCAACACTCGTCTACAAGAATAGAAGCACCCGTAGACATCGGCCGGCGCGGCCCAAGGCTCGGCCGCGCCGCGCTTGTGAGGAGGGGCCCACAGCCCCCTGCGGCCTCCTTTTCTTCGCGTACATCTTCGTCCCGAAAACCTAAGCTCCGGAGGATAGTCGCGAAGAGTCACGGCCGCCTCTGCGGGGCGGAGAACACCAGAGAGAAAAGAGCTCTCCGGCAGGCTGAAATCCGCCGGGGAAATTCCCTCCCGGAGGGGGAAATCGACGCCATCGTCATTGTCATCAAGCTGGACATCATCTCCATCATCATCTCCATCATCATCACCATCATCACCGCCATCTCCACCGCTGCACCTCATCACCGCTGTAACAATTTGGGTTTGATCTTGATTGTTTGATAGGGGAAACTCTCCCGATGTTGATTTCTACTTGTTATTGATGCTATTGAGTGAAACTATTGAACCAAGGTTTATGTTCAGATTGTTATTCATCATCATATCACCTCTGATCATGTTCCATATGATGTCTCGTGAGTAGTTCATTTAGTTCTTGAGGACATGGGTGAAGTCTAAATGTTAGAGTGAATTATGTTGGTTAGTATTCAATGTTGTGATATTTAAGTTGTGGTGTTATTCTTCTAGTGGTGTCGTGTGAACGTCGACTACATGACACTTCACCATTTATGGGCCTAGGGGAATGCATCTTGTATTCGTTTGCCAATTGCGGGGTTGCTTTGGAGTGACGAAACCTAAACCCCGTTGGTATATCGATGCGAGGAGGGATAAGCAGGATCTCGAGTTTAAGGTCTGTGGTTAGATTTATCTTAATTACTTTCTTGTAGTTGCGGATGCTTACAAGGGGTATAATCACAAGTATGTATTATTCCTAGGAAGGGCGGTACATTAGCATAGGTTCACCCACACAACACTTATCAAAACAATGAAGATTAATCAGCTATATGAAGCGAAATTACTAGACTAAATTCCTGTGTGTCCTCAAGAACGTTTGGTCATTATAAGTAAACAAACCGGCTTGTCCTTTGTGCTAAAAAGGATTGGGCCACTCGCTGCAATTATTTCTCTCGCACTTTACTTACTTGTACTTTATTCATCTGCTATATCAAAACCCCCTGAATACTTGTCTGCGAGCATTTACAGTGAATCCTTCACCGAAACTGCTTGTCAACACCTTCTGCTCCTCGTTGGGTTCGACACTCTTATTTATCGAAGATACTACGATACACCCCCTATACTTGTGGGTCATCAGGCCGCCGGCCCTAGATGGGTTTGGGGCATTGGGGGGCCACCCAAACCGACCTCCCCCCTATATAAAGAGGGGAGGGGGCAGGGGGGCGATCATCCCATCAGACCTAGCTCTGGCCGCCCCCTCTCTCCTCCATAATGTTGTACCGGCTTGGCGAAGCCCTGCAGTTTTTCTCCTCCACCACCACCACCACGCCGTCGTGCTGCTGGTGATGGGATTCGTAGCATAGAAAACAAAAAAATTCCTACCGCAAGAACGAAAACACAAGCCAAGATCTAATCTAGAAGACGGTAGCAACGAGGGGGTGACGAGACTAACCCTTGAAGATTTCCAAAGCCTACGAGATTAGATCTCATTGTTGCAGAAGATGATCACTTGCCGCTTTCAAAAGCGCGTAGAAGATCTTGACGGTGCCACAATCGGGCAGCACCTCCGTACTCGGTCACACGTACGGTGTTGATGAAGACGACATCCTTCTCCCCGTTCCAGCGGGCAGTGGAAGTAGTAGATCCTCCTCGGAATCCCGGCGGCACGACGACGTGGTGGCGGTGGTGGTGGAGATCTCCGGCAGGGCTTCGCCTATGCGCTGCGGGAGAGATATGTGGAGGAGGGGCACTAGGGTTTGGGGAGAGAGGGGGTCTAGGGCGCCGGCCACTTGGGGGCTGCGGCCTAGGAGGCTTTGGTGTGGCCGGCCCCTCCCCTTGGCTCCTCATTATATAGGTGGAAGCCCCCAAGATTTGTAGTCCAAGTCTTCGAATAAGACCCCAACAACAAAACTTGCCATAGGTGGGAAACCTACTCAAGGGGAAGTCCTACTCAAGGTGGGACTCCCACCTTTCCTTGAGGGGGTGGCCGGCCACCTTTAGGTGGAGTCCACCTGGGACTCCTCCCCTTAGGGTTGGCCGGCCATGCTAGTGGAGTCCCTCCGGGACTCCGCCTTCCATAGTGATTTCTTCCGGACTTTTCTAGAACCTTCTAGAACCTTCCATAAATACACCGGATCATTTTTAAACTTGTAAAATGACTTCCTATATATGAATCTTATTCTCCGGACCATTCCGGAACTCCTCGTGATGTCCTGGATCCCATCCGAGACTCCCAACAAAACTTCGAACTCCATTCCATATTCCATATCTACTTAAACGACATCAAACCTTAAGTGTGTCACCCTACGGTTCGCGAACTATGCAGACATGGTTGATACCTCTCTCCGACCAATAACCAATAGCGGGATATGGAGATCCATAATGGCTCCCACATATTCAATGATGACTTAGTGATCGAATGAACCATTTACATACGGTACCAATTCCTTTTGTCACGCGATATTTTACTTGTCCGAGGTTTGATCATCGGTATCTCTATACCTTGTTCAAACTCGTCTCCTGACAAGTACTCTTTACTCGTACCGTGGTATGTGGTATCTTATGAACCATTCATATGCTTGCAAGCTAATTAGACGATATTCCACCGAGAGGGCCCAGAGTATATCTATCCGTCATCGGGATGGACAAATCCCACTCTTCATCCATATGCCTCAACTCATACTTTCTGAATACTTAATCCCACCTTTATAACCACCCATTTATGCAGTGGCGTTTGATGTAATCAAAGTACCCTTCCGGTATAATTGATTTACATGATCTCATGGTCGAAGGACTAGGTAACTATGTATTGAAAGATTATAGCAAATGAACTTAATGACGTGATCTTATGCTACGCTTAATTGGGTGTGTCCATTACATCATTCATCAATGAAATAACCTTGTTATTAATAACATCCAATGTTCATGATCACGAAACAATGATCATCTATTAATCAACAAGCTAGTTATACAAGAGGCTTACTAGGGACTCCTTGTTGTTCACATAACACACATGTATCAATGTTTCGGTTAATACAATTATAGCATGGTATGTAAACATTTATCATAAATGTGAAGATATATAATAACCACTTTATTATTGCCTCTTGGGCATATCTCCAACAGTCTCCCACTTGCACTAGAGTCAATAATCTAGTTTACATTTGTAAAGATATAACACCTTGGCCTTTTGGTGCTTATCATGTTTTGCTCACGGGAGAGGTTTTAGTCAATGGATCTGACATGCTCAGAAACGTATGTATTTTGCAATTCATTTGCGTCTTCACGCATCATTCATTTTCCAAATGAGTTGGTGAAAGAACATGTCCATTACCCCATGTGTGGTTTTGGTAATTGATGACAATCCCTATGGACTAACGGTTGCATTGAGAATCTATCTTAGGTCGAGTCCATAGCCATGTGTCGGTTTCAAGGTTGCAAGATGGAGAAGATCGAGTACGATGAAGAAGACCGATGAAGATGGTGTCGAAGAGAGACGAAGACGGTGTTGAAGATGAAGAGAGAAGACGGCGTAGAAGATGAATGAAGACGGTGGCGTGCGTACAAGATCGAAGAAGACGGTGGCGTGTATGTTGGAGGAAGACGGTGGCATGTACAATGATGAAGAGGATGAAGACGGAGTTTGCCGACTCAAGAGGAACGCGCAAAGATAAGGTTTGTGCTCGACAGGATAGTGAGTTGCATCATCGGAGAGAGCTCAAACCTTGCATGCATTACATCGTGTTTCTTGGTTCTTATCCATGAAACGAATTCCGGTTTCATCGCATGTTGCATGTGCGAGGGTGATGATTTTCCCGATATACCGTATTGAGAGGTTACACCTCTATGACCATGATAAAATCATCACTCACTCTTTTCCACGATTTCACCTTGTGTAGTGGTAGATCTCGTCGTCCTCTTTCCGACAAATTGGTTTCATGTCATTCCGAGTTTTCTAGCTTAAGTTATGACCGTTTACTTGAGAGCCTCCGTGTTGTGGAGTTGCCTCAAGCGGATACTTGGGTGTTTGCCCAAGCTTGTACGGGTTCGGTGACCACCCTCAAGGGTCCCTTAGTGGATCGAGGCCTTTCCTTTGGTGGAAAGGCTCGAGGAGAATACGGTGGCCCTAGTGGCTCATTGGAGTGCCTTGTGCCTCCACACCGCTCCAGACGGAGACGTAGCATCTTTGTGTGTGAACTTCGGGATACATCGTCGTCTCCTCGTGCACCGGTTACTTCTCAACCCGAGCTCATTTACCTATGCGCTTTACCTTGTTATATCTATCTTGCTTGATGTGCTATACCTAGCTTGTTATCACATTGTGCTCATCATGCTAGCATAGGTTGTTGGTGCTCTTAGGCAAACCCCTAGTTGGTAGGCTTTGAGCTAAATTAGTAAACACATGTGTAGTTTTATTCCGCCTAGTTTATCTCTCAAATAGAAGTTTTTATACACCGCATATTCACCCCCCCTCTAGGCGACGTCCTAGAACATTCAATTGGTATCAGAGCTAGGGCTCTCTTATCTTGTTGGGCTTCACCGCCTAGAGAGTATGACGTCGGCTAGAGGATTAGTGCACATTTCCACCTTTACATTTGATGGCACTAATTATGATTCTTGGAAATTATACATGCTTGATTATTTTAGGGGCATGCACCCAAATGTGGAGCGAATTCTTGATATGGGTTTTTCTCCTCCTAAGGATACACAAAATCCAACCTTTGAGGAGAAGAAAAACTCTTATCTAGATGCTCAAGCTACTAAAGTGCTTTGCCATGTTGTGAGTCATGTAGTGATTTCCTCCATCGCGCCTTTCTAGAGTGCTCATGAGTTTTGGACAAAGCTTCGAGATACATATGGTGAGTCCAAGACCATTGAGGATGATCGCACTCCTTCCACTTCACCAAAGTGTGGTAAGACACAAGGTAATGATATGGTGAGTGGTGATGAACATTGCATTGTTGATGGTGAGCCTTCTCTTGATGATTCTTCATCCCTATCCCATTGCAATGTTTCATCTTTGGACTTGAACACTTATAGCACTCTAAATGCTTTACATGCTAGTGTTGGTAGTCCTTGCATATCTTCATCCCATGATGATATGCTTGCCTTGTCTTGTTGCCATAATGAAAATACTTTGCTTTCCTCTAGTATGTGTGTGACTAACAATGTAGAGGAAACCGAAGATGCTATGGGCCAAGACAAGATCTTGGATGGAGCTTCAATTACTTCATCCTCTTCATCACCACATGGTTCCTACACTTGCCTTATGGCTAAGGCTTCTAAGGTATCTAGTGATGATGAGGATGATGATATGGAAGAACTTAATGTTGCTTCCTTAAACATGATGGGTGAGTTAGTATTCCATGCTCTCCATGATAAGAAATTTGCTTGCTCTAACTTCATGAAAATCTTGGCTTTCGCCATTGAGAGCACAAAACTTATTGAGAAAATGGAAGGGCATGAGCGCGAGTATGCAAATGAGATTGCAACTCTTAGTGAAGCTCTTGAAGAACAACAAACCACCAAAGAATCTCTTGAGGAGACCTTTACTCTAGAGCTATCTAAAGTAAAGGAATCTCGTGATAGAGCTTTAGAGGTGGCACATGATTTTCGAATTAAAAATGTTGAGCTAGTAAGTGCTCATGCTAAACTCCTTGAGGATTTTGAGCTTCTCAAAAATGGCTCTAGGGCTATTGAGAGTGAGCTCATCAAACTCACCGAGTCACATGAGCAATTTAAGGCTCTCAACCTAATAGAGCTTGCTAAGTTGCCTTCTTCTTGTGCTATTATTGATGATGGTTGTGCTACTAACTCTACCTCTTGTAAAGCATCCATCTTGAAGGAGAATATTGAGATAAGGGCTCAACTTGCTTTGCTAACAAGCAATTATGAGAAATTGGAAGAAAGTCATGGAAATCTTTCTAGCTCCCATGATGATCTTCTAGTCTCTCATGATTTTCTAAAGTTAGCTCATGAGTCTATCATGTCAAAGGTAAAATCTTGTGAGCCTCATGGGAGTACTAGCACTACCTCTCAAAATGCTATTTTGCCATGTGCTAGTGCTTTTAGTTCACCCACTCATGCTATTGACTTATCTTGTGGTGTACTACCTTCTATGCCTTGTTGCTCTAAAAATCCATGTGCTAGTGCTAGTAATTCACCCACCCATGCTATTGCTATATCTTGTGGTGAATTACATACCTTGCCTTGTTGCTCTAACAATGAAGCTTCCACTTCCTCTAGTACTTGTGTTATTACTAACCATGTAGGGGAAATCGAAGAGCTCGAGGCCCAAGTCACTTCTTTGAAGAAGGACTTGGTAAAGGGTCATGAAGGGAAGCAATCCCCCAATGACAAGAGTGGACTTGGATTCAACTCCAACAACAAGAACAAGTCCACCACGCACAAGCGGAAGAAGGGCCAAGGGCATGTGAAGGACCTCGCCAAGATTGTGTGCTTCAAGTGCAAGATTGAAGGGCATCATGTTAGATTGTGCCCCTTGAAGAAGAAGCCACTTGGCGTGAAGAAACAAGGGAAGCAGCCTCAAGATGGAGCTCATGGTCTACCTCAAGGCCAAGCTCAAGGTCTAACTCAACTTGAAGAAGGGCCGCTACCCAAGAAGGATCAAGCCAAGGCTCCCGTTGTGGAGAAATCAAGTGAGAAGAAGGAGAAGAGAAGAAGATGCTACATATGCCGTGAGAAGGGCCACATCTCCTCCTTTTGCACTAGTGGTAACTCATCCAACCCTATCTTGATCCATGGTGCTTATTCTCTACATAAGGATAAGGTTGGCGATGTGTTTGCCAAATATGTTGGCACTCAAAGTGGTTTCGTAAAAAGAACCATTTGGGTTGCCAAGCCTATTGTGACTAACTTCTTAGGACCCAACTTGGTTGGGGACCAACAAGTCAAAATTTGATCAATAGGTACACGTGGAGGGCATGGAGGCTTGACTAGTTCATGAAGACTTCGGGGATCTTCATCATTCTCATTTCCTCAAGTCAAGTTGTATCCCGTTCATCCTTTACCCATGCACCTCCTTGCGGTAACAAGTCCTCAACTCCTTTACATTGAAAGTTACTCGCTCCCCTTTCACATGTGTTGGTTTTGTACCTTGCATGTGGTTGTGTATGTTGTGCTTCCTACTTGCTTATCTTGCTTCCATGCTTATATATGTTGGGTGGCACATCATGTACAATTGTTCTTTGTTGAGCCTATTGCATCTTATTGATATCTTAGTTTTTGGCTCATGTGAGAAATTAGTGGACTATCCCATTTTGGGGGAGTGATATGCTTTGTGCACTTCACAATCCTAAAATGTGCGACATGATGAATTAAAATTCTATAATGTCCATTAATTATCTCACTTTGTTCTTATTTGCCTCTTGCATGAAAAATGTCTTCATCACATTATGGGGGAGTATTATGCTTTGTGCATCTTACAAGCCTAGAAAATGTGAACACTTGAGGTTGTGTCACATAGAATTGATATAATAGATTATCTTGTTCCTATGTGACATGTTTGCTCAAACAAATCCCACTTTGCCCAAAATGCTCTTATTGCTATTCTCTTGGATTTTGTTTGTGAGAGTTATTCTTGGCATGGTTTTCCACATTGTGTTGCTAGCTCTATATACTCTTTGGAAAATCATGTGTTTCATGTTATGCCATTCATTGCCTTGCATGTTAGTGTGACTAATTGAAGCTCTCAAGAATCTATATTTGCATTATGGTTAACTCTTATTCTCTACCATATGCTTTATTTGTTGTGAAGGTGATCTTGGACATACTCACAAACTATCATATGGAAGTATTTCCTAAATGCCTCTTGTCCTTGGACAATTGGTAATAAATTGTGTAGTATTGTTCCGGATCATCCTCACACTTGGCTCATGTGCTAAATTGCTTCATTTCTTGCCAAGAATTTGTCCTTGTGGGTTAGACTCCCATATGTCCTCCTTGCTTCTTATGCTCACCCTTATCTTACTTGAACCTTGTTAGTGTTTTGAGAAACAATGGTGAAGCGATGATCCCGCGTTTGTGCATTTTGTATTCAAATGCAAAATCCTAAATGGTGCACTAATTTGGGGGGAGCTCTCCTATATTTCCTATAACACTCCCTTGTTTCAAGAATTTGACTTGGAAGACAAACCTTTTCTTTTCGGTACTTTTGTGCCATCATGAAAAGCGTTGAGGGTTTGGTTTATTTGGAACCTTGCTTTCTTTGGGAGTTGGCTATCTCATTACTTGATATTTGGTTTTATTTTTCTAAAATGAGATAAGTCCTTGAGCATGCTTGTTTTGGATATCTTTCTCTATTTTCTTGTACCTATCATGTGTGTGCATGTTTCTTTGTGGATAAATATCTTTGTGATATTTTCCACTTAGAGAAACTTATATACATAAGAGATGGTGCATATCTTTTGATATCCCTCTTTTGTTGGAGTCCATTCCTTTACTCTTATTTGACTCTTTGATGACTCCACAAATAACTTGGCTATGAGTGCTCTTTTTATCCTATTTGCATCTTCAAGCACTCATAGTTGTTTTTGGCATAAGCTTTGAGTGATCTTGTGGGAGTGATGATGCCATCCTTGTGCACCTTATTCTTCAATGCAAATTGTTTATCTTGTGCACAAACTTTGGGGAGCTTCCACATATTACTTAGAGCATTTTGTTGGTTCATTGATTGCTTGCTTCATTTGTTGGAGCTTTCTCACCTTATTATTCTCTTGCAATCTTTGATCCTCAATATAGTTTTATTTCCTCCGAATATTCGTCATTGAATATGTGCATTTGATTTCACTCACAATTATGAGAAATGCAAAACTTATGGAGGAACGCTCACTATATTGGCCTTCCAAACCTTTCGTCCATTTTGGCAATCGATGCCAATGGGGGAGAAGTTTGGAGGGTTTAAGGGAATTGCTTTCGTTGGTTCTTAAGCATTTGCCTTTCATGCCTTGCATTGGTTGCTTTGCATGGTTGAATATTTAGAGGATACTCCGCTAGGCTTTAATTTCCGGTATATGCAATGAAATTCAAGTTCATTCACACATGCATATATTATGGGGGAGTTTGTTCTAAATATTCAACTTGGGTTGTTCGCTAAATTTCATATTTAAACCCTCTCAAAGAGATTGTCATCAATTACCAAAATGGGGGAGATTGAAAGAACATGTCCATTACCCCATGTGTGGTTTTGGTAATTGATGACAATCCCTATGGACTAACGGTTGCATTGAGAATCTATCTTAGGTCGAGTCCATAGCCATGTGTCGGTTTCAAGGTTGCAAGATGGAGAAGATCGGAGTACGATGAAGAAGACCGATGAAGATGGTGTCGAAGAGAGACGAAGATGGTGTTGAAGATGAAGAGAGAAGACGGCGTAGAAGATGAATGAAGACGGTGGCGTGCGTACAAGATCGAAGAAGACGGTGGCGTGTATGTTGGAGGAAGACGGTGGCATGTACAATGATGAAGAGGATGAAGACGGAGTTTGCCGACTCAAGAGGAACGCGCAAGGATAAGGTTTGTGCTCGATAGGATAGTGAGTTGCATCATCGGAGAGAGCTCAAACCTTGCATGCATTACATCATGTTTCTTGGTTCTTATCCATGAAACGGATTCCGGTTGCAACGCATGTTGCATGTGCGAGGGTGATGATTTTCCCGATATACCGTATTGAGAGGTTACACCTCTATGACCATGAGAAAATCATCACTCACTCTTTTCCATGATTTCACCTTGTGTAGTGGTATCTCTCGTCGTCCTCTTTCCGACAAAATTGGTTTCATGCCATTCCAAGTTTTCTAGCTCAAGTTATGAATTTTACATTGCGTCTTATTTGGAAAAAGAAAAGAAAAAGCATTGTTGGGCCGGGCGGTACTACCGGACCCAGTACCGCATCAGCCTTCCATGCTTACTGGACCCGGAGCGGTACCGGGCCGGTACCAGGCCGGTAGTACCGTAACCATTACGGTACCAGGCCGGTACCGGGCCGGTACTACCGGTCCATCCTCTTGCTTTTTCTTTTCCTTTTATGTTTCACAGCCTCCTCCCTACGAGGCCGCCAACCGCGCCCCACTCCGCAGCCCAACCGCGTCCGCAACAAGCCGCTGGCTGGCCGGCCCACGCTCGCCCGGTTCCCTCCTCCTTGGGCCGCTGCCTTGCCCCCGGCCCAGCCTCGCCCGCACGCTACCGCTCGCTGCCGCCGCCTGACTGCTCCCGTGCGGGACGCGCGTGCACGCGCTCGAGGCGGCCGCGTTGACCCGCGGGAGAGCCTCCCGCTCTTTCCAGATCCCCGCGCGTGCCTCCTCCTTTTCCCGCTCGCTGCTGCCGCCGTTACCACATGCTGCTCCCTGCTCAGCTTCGCCATGGGCCGGCCCAACAGATCTGTTTTTCATGTGCCGTTTTGCTGCAGTTTTTCCAGGAGCGGTAGTACCGGCCCATTCAGCGGTACTACCGGCCCAAAACGTCTTTTTCGCTGTTTTTATGCGTGCGAGCGGTAGTACCGCTTTGACAAGCGGTAGTACCGCTCGGGCGCGGATCTGACCGTTTTTCTGCCTCCAACAGCTATATTTTGGCCCCCCTATTTATACCTCTCTTCCACCTCCGACCCAAACACTTCTTCCCCTCCATTCTCTCTCCTCCATTGTTGACCTTGAGTTCTTTCTTCCTCCTCTTGATCCCCCACTATTTCTTGCATATTTTTTGGGGAAATGAGAGAGGAGATCTAGATCTAGAGCTTCACCAATTGAATCCCTCTCCAAGTGAGGGGATCTTGCTAGATCTAGATCTTGGAGTTTCTTGGTGTTTCTCCACTTTTTGTTCTTCCTCCCTTAGTCCCCCAATAGCTTTTCTAGCTTTGTTGGAATTTGGGAGAGAAGAACTTGGGCATCTTAGTGGTGTTCTTAGCCATTGCATTAGGTGCATCGGTTTGGGTTCTCTCCGGGGTTTCGATCTCGTAGAGTGAGTGTTTGACCTTAGTGGTGTTCTTGCCTTAGTGGCCGTGTAGCCTTACTGGCCTTATCATCTTTGTGGCTTGGTGGCCTTGGTGGCATTGTGTCCTTTGTGGAGTGTGTTAGCCTCTTGTGGCGCATTAGTATCTTGGTGGCTTGGTGGTGTGTTGTAGCCTCTTGTGGCCGTGTACTTGAGAGCCTCCGTGTTGTGGAGTTGCCTCAAGCTTGATACTTGGAAGTTTGCCCAAGCTTGTACGGGTTTTGTGACCACCCTCAAGGGTCCCTTAGTGGATCGAGGCTTTCCTCCTTGGAGGATAGGCTCGAGGAGATACGGTGGCCCTAGTGGCTCATTGGAGTGCCTTGTGCCTCCACACCGCTCCAGACGGAGACGTAGCACCCTTGGGTGTGAACTTCGGGATACATCGTCGTCTCCTCGTGCACCGGTTACTTCTCAACCCGAGCTCCTTTACCTATGCGCTTTACCTTGTTATATCTACCTTGCTTGATGTGCTATACCTAGCTTGTTATCACCTTGTTGCTCATCATGGTAGCATAGGTTGTTGGTGCTCTTAGGCAAACCCCTTGTTGATAGGCTTTGAGCTAAACTAGTAAACACATGTGTAGTTTTATTCCGCCTAGTTTAGCTCTCTAGTAGAAGTTTTTATACACCGCCTATTCACCCCCCCTCTAGGCGACGTCCTAGTACATTCAGTCGGCATTAAATATGTTTAGTCTTCTGGTGGAACCTTAATTCCGCGGTCTGAAATATGTCACTAATATTGTCACACACAATATAGCTTCAAAGTTCTGACACTATCGGAACTATACCAAGTTCTCAAAGAACTTCTTGACTTAACATCCTTAATCATTGTCAAAACAATGACATACTCTGCCTTCTTTTGTAGAATCCGTCA
>NC_061508.1:238947479-238987852 GCF_022539505.1 Lolium rigidum | reverse complement strand
TGATGGGAAAGCTCCATTGATGCACATCTTCACATGTCCATTATCACCAAATGGACGGCAAGCTTCAAGCATGTGATCCACTTGAGATGCTCATCTTGAACTTGCCCAACTCAATCCTTGTATCTTCTCATACTCACATAAGATAGAGCATGGCTAATATTGAGTTCCACATAAGAACTCCATCTTCATTTCTTCTTCTTGATCATATCACATATATATCTTCATACCGATGATCTTGATGCCAATACACAAGGTATATCTTTATCTTCATGGCATCCATACTTGAATCCAACACATGGAGAGCAAGTAGTACCTATGGAATATTCCTTCATATAAACTCAATGAAAACATTAGTCCATAGGGGTTGTCATTAATTACCAAAACCACACATAGGGGCAATGTACCCTTACAATAACAATATTTAGAACTTATCTAAATCTAGCATAGACATCTTCTATCTCATTGTGCAACCTTTTAAACAACACTTAGCCTAATTTAGATTTGAAATTTTATTTTTATATGTGACCAAACTAATATCGGTGCAACACCTTACAGCGATTTGTTTGTCATTAATCATACAAAACTATATATCCTTGGTTCTTCTAAAGCACTCAGGGATATTCTTACTGTTTATCCAATGATCATCACATGAATCATTCTGGTATATGCTCCTAACCTTTTAGAGCACAGGACATCTGATATTGTACATATTATTCGTGATCTAAAATCACTCATGTGTTTTTACTCATTGAGTGTCAGATACACTCAAGTTTTGTAAATCCTTCACATAAAAAGAACACCTTCTTTATATTGAACTACTTCAATATTCATTCTATGTACTTTTTAACTTAAACTTGTTATGTGTTTCAATCTATCTTCATAGATCTTGACACTAAATATGTTTCAGTTCATATCCTTTCATTGAAGTTAATTCTCAATGAAACCTTTTTAATCAATTATATAATTACATTATTTATAATCAATGATATGTCATCTACATAAAGTATTACAAATATGTCTCAGTGCTCCCACTTAATTTCTTGCAAATGCAAGCCTCTTCATCGTCTCTGATGAAATCATAACTCTTTGATCATTTCATCCGGTGAAGATTCCAACTCCGCGATACTCACTTCATCCAATTGAAGTTTGTATACCTATCTAGTATTTCACGGACCAGCAAAACTCTTGGTTGTATCTTGTATACACCTTTAATACATACTTTGGTTAAGTAACGTATTTTGCCATCCCACTAGCATATCTTCATAAAAGAAATATGTAGTGATTACTAGAATAATCCACATAGACTATAAGCATCGCTACGGAAGATCTAATCTTATCGTAGTCAACTCTTTGAACTTTGTCGTGAATTTTTTTTTTGACAAGTTGAGCTTATTCAAGGATATTCCATCCAAGTCCATCAATTTTATAGATCCTTTTTCTTTTAAAAAGTATTTATCTATCTTGGATTTCATGGCGTATAGCCATTTTAACGGAGTCAGGGCCCATCATAACTTCTTTGTTTGTAGTTGGTTTATTATTGTTCAAAATCAATCATTTGTCCACAAATCATTTATTTGATCACAAAGTAAACCATACCTACAAGGTTCAATAGGTACTTTGATCTCCATGACTATAACACTTTGTAGACATGGGAGCTATGATCTTTGTGGCCGCTTCCAGAACCATTTCTGATGCTGCGCTACTCTGATCATCATGCTCAGGTTCATCAACCTTATCAAGTTCTATTGTCCTCCCACTTAAATGCTTCGCTAGAAACAATTTCTTGGAAATAAGTAAGAAACATTGACAAACACTTTTGTCTTTGTCTCCATAGTGGGAAGAATTCCCAATTCAAATCTCTGGGATAACCAACAAAGACATTCATCCGATTTTGGTTGTAAACTTATTTACTTATGCTATGCATACCAAAATTTAAGAAAAGACCATTAGGGTTTACACCCATACCATAACTCGTATGGTGTCATTTCAACGGATTATGATGATGCTCTATTCAGTGTAAAAGCGGTAGTCTCTAAAGCATAATCCACAAAATATAATGGCATCAATTTATATTATCTCATCATTAATCCAACAAGGTTTGGATACGTCTCTCGGATCGATACTCTATCATCATTATGATACTCCAAGAAACGTGAGTTGTAGAACAATTTCATAACTCTCTTAGATGTTCGCTAAAAACCGTAATTCAAATATTTCCGCCATGATCCAATCATAGATATTTGACTTTCTATTACGATGATTTCCACTTCATGCTGAAATTTATTTGAATCCATTCAAATGTTTCAAACTTCTTCCTTATCGAATATATCCATATATACTCAATTCATTGTTGAAAGTTTTCATGAAGTAGAAGAATCTCCCGCACACAACTATGCCCAGTGAACCACATACATCATCATGTATGTTTCCACTAAGTTAGTTGCCCGTTCAACTCTTGGCCTATGAACGGTATTTCAGTCATTCCTTTTAGAAGAGATTTGCAAGCGCCAAATGATTCAAAAATCAAATGACTCCAAAAATCCATTTGCATGAAGTTTCTTCATGCGTTCCTTTCTAACATGACATAAATGGCGGTTCCACAAATAAGTAGAATTCAAATCATTTGCCTTATGGCATTTTAGCGTCAGTGTTATGTATGTGTGTTTCTCCATTAAGATTTATAATAACTTATCCATTGTACATGGAGTAATGTCATAATTTGAACAACTCATTGTTTTTATTTGACCAGAGCAAAATAACAATTATTAAGTTCTTTATTATAAATTCTAAGGGCTAGGTAGAATGCCAACGACAAACATAATAACACTTTATTATGTTCCAGACGTGCATTATTTCCATATTCCTTATCAGTCACTTAGGCCATCGTTTTCTTGTATTGCGTTGTATTGTATGACATCTCATACCAACCAATCTGGTACAAATATCCAAGAATTTCATTATGTGACAAAACAAGGAATACATCCATAACATGTATATCATGTATATACACCTGAGCTAGACTTTCTAGTCTTTTTTTCTTTCTGCCAAAATATCTTTTGTAGTTTCTCTTTTAGTTCTCCCCATTCTCAGAAAACACTTCACCTTCAATAACTTCTAGGTCCATTGGTCAAATACCAATAACCTTGAGGTTCTTACTTTGAAGTTGATCATCATATGACAAGTGTTCCAGATTTCACCATTAGTAACTTTGTAATATGATGAACAATTTCACTCATAATTTTATCCATCATATCATGACGACTTTCCGAGACCATGTATGTACATGCTAGGCTCGTAAAGTTTAACCTCAGTATTCGCATGTGCAAATCTTGCTTGCACCCGTTGTATGCACACGTAGAATCTATAACACCCGATCATCACGAGATGCTTCGAAACGACGAGTCTTAGCAACGGTGCATACTAAGGACGATCACTTCATGGATATGCGAATATTGTTGGTGCCCCAATAGTTGGAGGATTGAGACACCTGGCGTCTTCAACGTTCTTACATTCCCATAAAACTTATGAGTTTATGTACTCTCACCAAATTATATTCTATCACCTTGCAATAAGGTCTTAGATATCACATATATCTCATACCTCGCTTATTTCTGAAAACAAAATTTCCAGCTCCTTACTTTAATTTCAAATGGATTTGAACTTCAAGTTTCATGGAGACAAGATGATTTTAGGTACTAATTGAAACCATTGTTCTTTGAATCAACAATGTGAGGTTTACTAAAAGTTTGCAATAGGAATTAATCATTTCTTGATTCTTTAACAATACAGTACCAGTCCGTAAAGTTACTTGTCAAATTTAACAGTATTTGAATCTCAATTACAAGACTAACGCATGGTAGAAAACGGATGCCAATTCTACAAATTTAATTCAAAATACTATTAAGACTATGTTCATGATAATTAGTTCAAGTTTTAATCTAATTACTAATGAACTCCCACTTAATACAACATCCCTCATAGTTGTTAAGTGGCACACGATCCACATCCACTACACCAAAACCGATCATCACGTGAGATGATGTAGCTTCAATGGTGAACATCAACATGTTGATCATATCATCCATATGACCCGTGTTCAACCTTTCGGTTTCCGTTGTCCCGAGGACATGTCTGTACATGCTAGGCTCGTCAAGCAAACCCAAGTATTCCGCGTGTGCAACATGGCTTACACCCGTTGTATGTGAACGTAGAGTCTATCACATCCGATCATCACGAGATGCTTCGAAACGACGAACTGTAGCAACGGTGCATACGAGGGGAGAACACTTTATTATCTTGATATTAATGTGAGGGATCATCTTATAATGCTACCGTCGCGATCTAAGCAAAATAAGATGCATAAAGGATTAACATCACATGCAATTCATATGTGATATGATATGGCCCTTTAGTCTTTTGCGCCTTCGATCTTCATCTCCAAAGCACGGACATGATCTCCATCATCAACGGGCATGATCTCCATCATCGTCGGCGTATCGTCAAGGTCCATGGCGCCGTCTTCATAGTTGTTCACCTCATGTAGCAACTATTACAACTACTTTGAAATACTACTCAACATGAAAATTAAAGACAACCATAAGGCTCATGTCGGTTGGCACAATACAATAATGATCATCTCATACATATTCATCATCACATCATGGCCATATCACATCACCAAACCCTGCAAAAACAAGTTAGACGTCTCTAATTTGGTTTTCATATTTTACGTGGTTTAGGGTTTTCGAGTAAGATCCAATCTACCTACGAACATGAACCACAACGGTGATACTAGTGTTGTCAATAGAAAAAGTAAATTGGATCTTCACTATAGTAGGAGAGACAGACACCCGCTAAGCCACTTATGCAATACAAGTTGCATGTCGAGCATGGAGCAAATCTCATGAACGCAGTCATGTAAAGTTAGCCCGAGCTGCTTCATCCCACTATGCCACAAAGATGCAAAGTACTCGAACTAAAGACAACAAAGCATCAACGCCCACAAAACAATTGTGTTCTACTCCTGCAACCAATCTATGCATAGACACGGCTCTGATACCACTGATGGGATTCATAGCATAGAAAACAAAAAATTCCTACCGCAAGAACGAAAACACAAGCCAAGATCAAATCTAGAAGACGGTAGCAACGAGGGGGTGACGAGACTAACCCTTGAAGATATCCAAAGCCTACAAGATTAGATCTCGTTGTTGCAGAAGATGATCACTTGCCGCTTTCAAAAGCGCGTAGAAGATCTTGACGGTGCCACAATCGGGCAGCACCTCCGTACTCGGTCACACGTACGGTGTTGATGAAGACGACATCCTCCTCCCCGTTCCAGCGGGCAGCGGAAGTAGTAGATCCTCCTCGGAATCCCGGCAGCACGACGGCGTGGTGACAGTGGTGGTGGAGATCTCCGGCAGGGCTTCGCCTATGCGTTGCGGGAGAGATATGTGGAGGAGGGGCACTAGGGTTTGGGGAGAGAGGGGGTCTAGGGCGCCGTCCACTTGGGGGCTGCGGCCTAGGAGGCTTTGGTGTGGCCGGCCCCTCCCCTTGGCTCCTCATTATATAGGTGGAAGCCCCCAAGAGTTGTAGTCCAAGTCTTCGAATAAGACCCCAACAACAAAACTTGCCATAGGTGGGAAACTGATACGTCCAATTTGCATCACTATTTTATATCATAATTTGCTGTTATTCATTGATATATTTCATATTTGGAGATAATACTTATGTTATTTCATCTATTTTGCATGTTTCATGATTATTGGAGGATCGCGCACCGGAGTCGAGATTCTGCTGGAAAAAGCGCCGTCGAATGCAATATTTCGGAAGATCAACGGTTGACGGAAATTATATGAAAAATCCTATTTTTCCGAGATGACGAAGGGAGCCGGAAGGGGGAGCCGAGGGGACCCGAGGTGGGCCCACCTCATAGGCCGGCGCAGCCCAAGGCCTGGCCGCGCCGCCTCGTGAGGAGGGGGCCCACAGCCCCCTCTCGCCTCTTTTTCTTCGCGTACGCCTCCGTCCCGAAAACCTAAGCTCCAGGGGTACATCGCGAAGAGCCACAGCCGCCTCTACGGGGCGGAGAACACCAGAGAGAAAAGAGCTCTCCGGCAGGCTGAGATCCGCCGGGGAAATTCCCTCCCGGAGGGGGAAATCGACGCCATCGTCACCGTCACCGTCATCGAGCTGGACATCATCTCCATCACCATCATCATCATCTTCATCATCATCACCGCCGTCTCCACCACTGCACGCCGTCACCGCTGTAACAATTTGGGTTTGATCTTGATTGTTTGATAGGGGAAACTCTCCCGGTGTTGATTTCTACTTGTTATTGATGCTATTGAGTGAAACCGTTGAACCAAGGTTTATGTTCAGATTGTTATTCATCATCATATCACCTCTGATCATGTTCCATATGATGTCTCGTGAATAGTTCGTTTAGTTCTTGAGGACATGGGTGAAGTCTAAATGTTAGTAGTGAAGTATGGTTGAGTAATATTCAATGTTATGATATTTAAGTTGTGGTGTTATTCTTCTAGTGGTGTCGTGTGAACGTCGACTACACGACACTTCACCTTTAAGGGCCTACGGGAATGCATCTTGTACTCGTTTGCCAATTGCGGGGTTGCCGGAGTGACGAAACTTGAGCCCCGTTGGTATATCGATGCGGGAGGGATAGCGGGATCTCGAGTTTAAGGTCGTGGTTAGATTTATCTTAATTATTTTCTTGTAGTTGCGGATGCTTGCAAGGGGTATAATCACAAGTATGTATTAGTCCTAGGAAGGGCGGTACATTAGCATAGGTTCACCCACACAACACTTATCAAAACAATGAAGATTAATTAGCCGTATGTAGCGAAAGCACTAGACTAAAATCCCGCGTGTCCTCGAGAACGTTTGGTCATTATAAGTAAATAAACCGGCTTGTCCTTTGTGCTAAAAAGGATTGGGCCACTAGCTGCAATTATTACTCTCGCACTTTACTTACTCGTACCTTATTCATCTGTTACATCAAAACCCCCTGAATACTTGTCTGTGAGCATTTACAGTGAATCCTTCATCGAAACTGCTTGTCAACACCTTCTGCTCCTCGTTGGGATCGACATGCTTACTTATCGAAGATACTACGATACCCCCCCTATACTTGTGGGTCATCAAGACTATTTTCACGGCGCCGTTGTCGGGAGTGAAGCGCTATTGGTAAGTGGAATTGGTAAGGGAAATTTCTACTTGTTTGTGCTGATTTTATTTCTGCTCGCTGCCATAATTCATTATGGAGAGATCTTCTCTTGAGTGTTTATTTGGGAAATCTACTACTACTGCAAAGGTAGTGGATGAGGCGCCAGGTAAGGAAGAAATACCATACAAAATACGTATGAAAATTATTGAACGTGTAGTGGATAACCGTTATACAGGGGATGGAACTGTCACCCTGGAGATCATTTACTGTTCTTACATGAATTATGCGGTTTATTCAAGTGTGCAGGTATTGCTATGGATGAAGTGAGGAAGAAACTGTTCTCTATATCGCTGTCTGGTAAAGCGGCGCATTGGTATAAATTACTGGATAATGGGGATTCTCTTGAATGGAATGATATTGTGCCCCGGTTTTATTCTAAGTTCTATCCTCCTAGTGAGATTCACAAAGATCGGAATCGCATATATAATTTTTGGCCTCATGAAGGAGAGAGTATTGCCCAAGCGTGGGGGAGATTGAAGTCTTTAATGCTCAAATGCCCCATTCATGAGCTTCCTGGTAATATTATTATTGATAATTTCTATGCAAGACTTTCTTTTCAAGACAAGACCTTGCTGGATACTTCTTGTTCTGGATCATTTACACGCAACAAGGAAGAGTTTAAAAGGGACTTTCTTAATCAGATCCAAGAAAATACTGAAGGATGGGAGAACGACAAGGATAGAGAATCAGGTATAAATTATGATTATAAATGCATTGAAGATTTTATGGATACTGATAAATTTCGCAATATGAGTGCTACTTATGGTCTTGATTCTCAAGTTGCTGCAAATCTTTATAAAGCTTTTGCCTCTCATTATGAATTGCCTAAGAAGAACTTTGATAAGTATCATGAACCGTATAAAGATAGAATTGATTCATCTATAAATAAATGTGTTGTAGTTGAAACTGTTGATCATGTTATTCCTGAATCTTATATTGAAAAAACTCCTTTCCCTGCTAAAATGAAGGAGTAATCTGTTATAAATAGTGCGGTTCATAAAAGTGAAAAGAAACCTATAGAACCTGAAGAACAAATAAAAGTTGAACCTGTTGTTGCAATTGTTAAAGATCTTGTGACTGAAAATGTGGAGGATGGTCATATTATTTTCTGTGAAGATGCCTCTAATATTGTTTCACATCCTAATAAGTCTAGGAAAGCTAGTGTTCCTATGCTATCTGTTAGAATTGGTGATCATTGTTATTATGGTTTATGTGATATTGGTGCAAGTATTAGTGCTATTCCTTATGAGCTTTACACGGAGATTATGCATGAAATTGGTTCTTGTGAACTTGAAGATATTGATGTGGTTATTCGGCTGGCTAATAGAGAAACTATCTCTCCAATTGGTACTGTTCGAGATGTGGAAGTTCTATGTGGTAAGATTAAATATCCTGCTGACTTTTTAGTACTTGGTTCTGCTGCTAGTAAATATTGTCCTATCATTTTTGGTAGACCTTTTCTAAATACTTGTGGAGCTATTATAGATTGCAAGAAAGAGAAAATTTTGACTAAATTTGTCTGGTGAATCTTATGAGTTTAACTTCTCTAAATTTACCAAAACTCCTTATAAAATTGATTCGCCTAATAGTGATTTTAAAGTTGAACAAGTGTGCATCTATTTCTCTTGCTCCTAGTAATCCTTTGCAAGCAACATTTGGAGAATAGTGAGAGTGAAGTTTTTAGGGAAGAAAGAGATGAGCTTGATGAAATTTTCCTTCGTCAACCTATTCTTAAGCATGATTTACCGGTGGAAGATCCGGGTACAACACCACCACCAAAGGAAGATCCTGTCTTTGATTTAAAACCATTGCCCGATAATCTTAAATATGCTCATATTGATGATAAGAAAATATATCCTGTTATTATTAGTTCTAAGCTTTCGAGTTTGAAGAAGAAAGGTTATTGGAAATACTGAAGAAACACCGAGGTGCTATTGGCTACACTCTTGATGACTTGAAGGGGATTTCTCCCTCTATTTGCCAACGCGCCATTAATATGGAAGATGATGCGAAGCCTGTTGTTGAACCTCAGCGTCGTCTAATTCCTAAGATGAAGGATGTGGTAAGAAATGGGGTATTAAGACTCCTTGAAGCTGGTATTATATATCCTATTGCCGATAGTAGATGAGTTAGTCCCGTGCATTGTGTTCCTAAGAAAGGAGGAATGACCCGTTGTGCCTAATGATAATGATGAGCTCATACCTCAAAGAGTAGTTGTAGGGTATAGAATGTGTATTGATTATCGAAAAGTTAATAAGGTTACTAAGAAAGATCATTACCCTTTGCCTTTTATTGATCAAATGTTAGAAAGGTTATCTAAAAATACTCATTTTTTCTTTCTTGATGGTTATTCTGGGTTTTCACAAATTGCTGTTAAAACTAAAGATCAAGAGAAAACCACTTTCACTTGTCCCTATGGAACTTATGCTTATAGGCGTATGCCTTTTGGTTTATGTAATGCTCCTCGCTACTTTTCAAAGATGCATGTCTCGCTATTTTTCATGGCTTTTGTGAGAGTATTGTAGAGGTATTCATGGACGATTTTTCCGTCTATGGAAATTCTTTTGATAATTGCTTGCGGAACCTTGATAAAGTTTTGCAGAGATGTGAAGAAACTAACCTTGTTCTTAATTGGGAGAAATGCCACTTTATGGTTAATGAAGGAATTGTATTGGGACATAAAATTTCCGAGAGAGGTATTGAAGTTGATAGAGCTAAAGTTGAAGCCATTGAGAAGATGCCCTATCCTAGGGATGTTAAAGGTATTCGTAGTGTTCTTGGTCATGCTTGGGTTTTATAGGAGATTTATTAAAGACTTCTCTAAGATTTCAAAGCCTCTTACTAATCTTCTTCAAAAAGATGTACCTTTTGTTTTTGATGATGATTGTAAGGAAGCTTTTGAAACTCTAAAGAAAGCCTTAACAACTGCCCCTATAGTTGAACCTCCTGATTGGAACTTACCATTTGAAATTATGTGTGATGCTAGTGATTTTGCTATAGGCGCTGTTCTTGGACAGCGGGTAGATAAGAAATTGAATGTTATTCATTATGCTAGCAAAACTCTTGATGCTGCTCAAAGAAATTATGCTACAACTGAAAAAGAATTATTAGATGTAGTCTTTGCTTGTGATAAGTTTAGATCCTATATTGTTGATTCAAAAGTTACAATTCATACCGATCATGCTGCAATTAGATACCTTATGACAAAGAAAGATGCTAAGCCAAGGCTTATTAGATGGGTACTTCTTTTGCAAGAATTTGATTTACATATTGTAGATAGGAAAGGTGCTGATAATCCTGTTCTTGATAATTTGTCTAGATTGGAAAATATTGCTTATGATCCCATTCTCGTTAATGATAGTTTTCCAAATGAACAATTGGCTGTAATAAAGGTGAGCTCGCGAGATAGTCCTTGGTATGATGATTATGCTAACTTTATTGTTTCCAAGTACTTGCCTCCAACCTTTTCAGCTCAGCAAAGGAGGAAATTCTTTTATGACTTGAGACATTATTTTTGGGATGACCCACACTTATATAAAGAAGGAGTGGATGGTATTCTGCGAATATGTGTTCCCGAATATGAGCAACAAGAGATATTGAGCAAATGTCATGGTAGTGCTTATGGAGGACATCACGCTGGAGATAGAACCGCACAAAAGGTTCTCAATCAGGTTTTTATTGGCCAACTCTCTTCAAAGATGCAAGGAAGAAGATGAAGAAGAAGTGGAGGAAGACTCGCGCGCATACCCGCGTGCTACCGTCGGAAGCATCAAAGTGGTGGATAAGCCTTTTAGTGCAAACAGGAGCGCAAGAATTCGCACCGGAGGAAGGGTTCCACGTCATTACCTAGCTCCAAAGACATCTTCTTCAGGCACTTACCATCCCTTCCGCAATCTAATCTACAATAATCAAATTGAAAGGACTCCCAAGGCAGCATTGCCTAGCAATTGGGATATAGATCGTTCTAACACCTGCGGGAAGGACGAAGCACGAAGTCTGAAGGGTGGGGAAATAACTCCAACAATTGGGACTCGCCGTCGGACATACTTCTTAATCGCGTCGAGCACAATTCGGAGATGATCCGCAACCTCATGTACAAGATTGATGAGCTTCAGGAGCTTGTGGAGAAGCTTGTCGGGAATTCATCACCACCATCGCCAAAGGAGTAATTCATCATCGGTATTGGCATCCGCTTGGTTTGTTCCAAGCTTGGGGGAGTGCCGCGGTATCACATCATCACTACCTTTTACTTTTTACTATGAAGTAGTGTCATATCATGAGTAGGGAAGTTATCATATAAGATGGGTTGCAGTGTGGAAGTATCTCTCCTTTAGTCGATTGTCTATGTATCCCTTGGTGTGAGTTATCGTTATGAAATATTAATGAGAAGTCTTACCATTTACATATTGCACACCTTATTTTAGTTTGCAATTTCTATTATATGATTGATCTTGATTTTAGTATTGGTACCACTTTGGGAGCATTGAGTAAATCTATTTGGTTTTGGCAAACTTAGCATTGGTAAATAGCAACAACACCTTGAGGTTTAAGTAGAAAAGAGAAATACATATAGTTGTTTCATTGTCTTCATTTCTTGTTAGCTCATAGCTTATTATTCTGAAGTTAAAATTGTTTGTGCTTACAAGAAAGATGCATGATTGTTTCTATCACATGTATATTCGTTTGTTTCCCTCAACTTTTGTGCTTGCTAATTAACCTTGCTAGCCAAAGACACATGCCTGAGAGGGAATGCTTCTCGTGCATCCAAACCTCAACCCAAACCTATGCCATTTGTGTCCACCATATCTACCTACTACATGGTATTTCCCTGCCATTCCAAGTAAATACTTCATGTGCTACCTTTAAACAATTCAAAATTTATTACTTCTTATTTGTGTCAATGTTTTATAGCTCATGAGGAAGTATGTGGTGTTTTATCTTTCAGTCTTCTTAGGCAGCTTCCACTAATGGACTAGTGGCTTCATCCACTTATCCTATAATTTTGCAAAAAGATCTGGCAACGGGGTTCCCAGCCCCAATTAATCAACTCTCATTAATAATTCTCTTCACATGTTTTGCCCTGATTCATCAGTAAGCAACTTAATTTTGCAATAGACACTCCTCCATGGTATGAGATTGTTGGAAGGCACCCGAGGATTCGGTTAGCCATTGCTTGTGTAAGCAAAGGTTGGGGGAGTGTCATCCTTAAATAAACTAAAGTACATGTGTAAACAAAAGAGAAGAGGGATGATCTACCTTGCTTGGTAGAGATAACGTCCTTCATGGGAGCCGCTCTTTGGAGGTCTGTTTGGCAAGGGGGTTAGAGTACCCGCTACCAGTCGTTGACAACAACAAACACCTCTCAAAATATTACTTTTATTCTCTTTATGTGATTTCAAAATTGAAAAAGCTCTAGCACATGATTTAATCCCTGCTTCCCTCTGCGAAGGGCTTGTCTTTTACTTTATGTTGAGTCAGTAAACCTATTTCCCTCCATCTCAAGCAAGCATTTGAGTTGTTGTGATCAAACCATTATATTGTGATTTGCTTCATCATGTCTTTTACTCTTCCTTGTTTAGTACAAGTTTTATCTGAATGAATATAGCTTTGAAAGTTATCAATGATCATTATGATTGAGTATGCAAGATGAGCCATATAAACTTTAACATGAGAGCACTTGCTTGATAGATAAGAATAACTCGTTAATTGTTCTCCGACCAAGAACGAAGTTTGCCATCACCAACTATGATTTCTTATGCACCTTTATTTGTGATTACCTTATACTTGTTTCAAGTTGAGTTATATGAGGAAGTTGTTCACTAGAATGTCTTGTGTGAATGAATATGATGCTTCTTGTCCGTATTTGATTTATCGACTCTTCACTCCATAAACATGTGGTCCTGTTTACCGAGTTCAGTTTCGCTTGGGGACAAGCGAAGTCTAAACTTGGGGGAGTTGATACGTCCAATTTGCATCACTATTTTATATCATAATTTGCTGTTATTCATTGATATATTTCATATTTGGAGATAATACTTATGTTATTTCATCTATTTTGTATGTTTCATGATTATTGGAGGATCGCGCACCGGAGTCAGGATTCTGCTGGAAAATGCGCCGTCAGAATGCAATATTTCGGAAGATCAACAGTTGACGGAAATTACATGAAAAATCCTATTTTTCCAGATGACGAAGGGAGCCAGAAGGGGGAGCCGAGGGGACCCGAGGTGGGCCCACCTCATAGGCCGGCGCGGCCCAAGGCCTGGCCGCGCCGCCTCGTGAGGAGGGGGCCCACAGCCCCCTCTCGCCTCCTTTTCTTCGCGTACGCCTTCGTCCCGAAAACCTAAGCTCCGGGGGTACATCGCGAAGAGCCACGGCCCGCCTCGCGGGGCGGAGAACACCAGAGAGAAAAGAGCTCTCCGGCAGGGTGAGATCCGCCGGGGAAATTCCCTCCCGGAGGGGGAAATCGACGTCATCCTCACCGTCATCGAGCTGGACATCATCTCCATCACCATCATCATCATCTTCATCATCATCACCGCCGTCTCCACCGCTGCACGCCGTCACCACTGTAACAATTTGGGTTTGATCTTGATTGTGTGATAGGGGAAACTCTCCCGGTGTTGATTTCTACTTGTTATTGATGCTATTGAGTGAAACCGTTGAACCAAGGTTTATGTTCAGATTGTTATTCATCATCATATCACCTCTGATCATGTTCCATATGATGTCTCGTGAGTAGTTCGTTTAGTTCTTGAGGACATGGGTGAAGTCTAAATGTTAGTAGTGAAGTATGGTTGAGTAATATTCAATGTTATGATATTTAAGTTGTGGTGTTATTCTTCTAGTTGTGTCGTGTGAACGTCGACTACACGACACTTCACCTTTAAGGGCCTAGGGGAATGCATCTTGTACTCGTTTGCCAATTGCGGGGTTGCCGGAGTGACGAAACACGAGCCCCCGTTGGTATATCGATGCGGGAGGGATAGCGAGGATCTCGAGTTTAAGGTCGTGGTTAGATTTATCTTAATTATTTTCTTGTAGTTGCGGATGCTTGCAAGGGGTATAATCACAAGTATGTATTAGTCCTAGGAAGGGCGGTACATTAGCATAGGTTCACCCACACAACACTTATCAAAACAATGAAGATTAATTAGCCGTATGTAGCGAAAGCACTAGACTAAAATCCCGTGTGTCCTCGAGAACGTTTGGTTATTATAAGTAAACAAACCGGCTTGTCCTTTGTGCTAAAAAGGATTGGGCCACTCGCTGCAATTATTACTCTCGCACTTTACTTACTCGTACCTTATTCATCTGTTACATCAAAACCCCCTGAATACTTGTCCGTGAGCATTTACGGTGAATCCTTCATCGAAACTGCTTGTCAACACCTTCTGCTCCTCGTTGGGATCGACATTCTTACTTATCGAAGATACTACGATACACCCCCTATACTTGTGGGTCATCAGAAACCTACTCAAGGGGGAAGTCCTACTCAAGGTGGGACTCCCACCTTTCCTTGAGGGGGGTGGCCGGCCACCTTTAGGTGGAGTCCACCTGGGACTCCTCCCCTTAGGGTTGGCCGGCCATGCTAGTGGAGTCCCTCCGGGACTCCGCCTTCCATAGTGATTTCTTCCGGACTTTTCTAGAACCTTCTAGAACCTTCCATAAATACACCGGATCATTTTCAAACTTGTAAAATGACTTCCTATATATGAATCTTATTCTCCGGACCATTCGGAACTCCTCGTGATGTCCCGGATCCCATCCGAGACTCCGAACAAAACTTCGAACTCCATTCCATATTCCATATCTACTTAAACGACATCAAACCTTAAGTGTGTCACCCTACGGTTCGCGAACTATGCAGACATGGTTGAGACTTCTCTCCGACCAATAACCAATAGCGGGATCTGGAGATCCATAATGGCTCCCACATATTCAACGATGACTTAGTGATCGAATGAACCATTTACATACGATACCAATTCCTTTTGTCACGCGATATTTTACTTGTCGGAGGTTTGATCATCGGTATCTCTATACCTTGTTCAACCTCGTCTCCTGACAAGTACTCTTTACTCGTACCGTGGTATGTGGTCTCTTATGAACTATTCATATGCTTGCAAGCTAATTAGACAACATTCCACCGAGAGGGCCCAGAGTATATCTATCCGTCATCGGGATGGACAAATCCCACTCTTGATCCATATGCCTCAACTCATACTTTCTGAATACTTAATCCCACCTTTATAACCATCCATTTACGCAGTAGCGTTTGATGTAATCAAAGTACCCTTCCGGTATAAGTGATTTACATGATCTCATGGTCGAAGGACTAGGTTACTATGTATTGAAAGCTTATAGCAAATGAACTTAATGACGTGATCTTATGCTACGCTTAATTGGGTGTGTCCATTACATCATTCATCAATGACATAAACTTGTTATTAATAACATCCAATGTTCATGATCACGAAACGATGATCATCTATTAATCAACAAGCTAGTTATACAAGAGGCTTACTAGGGACTCCTTGTTGTTCACATAACACACATGTATCAATGTTTCGGTTAATACAATTATAGCATGGTATTTAAACATTTATCATAAACATGAAGATATATAATAACCACTTTATTATTGCCTCTTGGGCATATCTCCAACAGCTGGGATTCCGAGGGGATCTACCACACCTCCGCTGCCTGCTGGAATGGGGAGAGGACGGGCTTCATCGACACCGTACGCACAACCGAGTACGGAAGTGCTGCCGGATTGCAGCACAGGATGATCGACTACATCAATAACGAGATCTAATCTTCGAGGGTTAGTCTCACATACATCTCGTTGCCTCGATCTTCATAGATTAGATCTTGCCTTCTCCTAGATTGGATCTTGGATTTGTTCTTATTCGCGGTAGAAATTTTTTGTTTTCCATGCATCGAATCCATCAGTATAGCCATCTTTTGCACCACCCTTGGACAGAATCAGGGAATTTGACATCGAAATACTCGACATTAGGACAGACGCAGATAACAACACCACCTACATTGTAGGAGATGTTGTGGGAGCTATTGCGGCAAACAAGAAAGATGCGTTTCCACAACCCCAAATTTGGAGGAGTCCCGAGAAAGCATTCACATAGGGTGATGAAGATGGAGATATGGGGGATAGAATTGGGAGTCAGCTGGTGTAGCTGCAGCCCATAAACAAAGAGTAATCCACGGAGGAATTCGTGGATAGGAGTGGATAGGCCGCGGATGAGGTGGTCAACGAAAGTTACCCGGTATCCGATGCGGGGCGTCAGGAAGCTTTCTTCACCGGGAAAGATCAGCGTCTCGTCCTTCTTCGTCAGCCCAAACTTCTTCAGCAGGTTCATGTCCTGGTTCGAGATCTTAGATCTCTCCCACTCAGAGATTTCCAGATCCTCCGTCGCCATGCTGGTTTCTGGAGTGGTGTGCCTTGTGAGCCTCGCCCGCGGTGGCATCAACGTAAGCGCTGCAGAGATTGAGGAAGAGCACGGGCGCAGGATCTTGTTGGTTGCAATCGAAGCTTTGGAGAGAGAAAGGATAGGAGCGCGGTGCAGCGAAGGGGATTATTGAGAAAGACGATGGTTATTTATAGTGAGCCACTAAACCGCTGCGCCGTTGGATGATGGAGAAATGGATCCAATTCCTTACACGTGTTTCCATGGGTAAAAAGGACATTTTACTGCGAAGTAACTAGACAGGCGCTACAGCGCGAGTGCCAGAGAAAGCGGAGGACGTGTGTCCCCACCTGTGTAACGTGTCACGTGACGCAGTATTAAGGACCCACGGGTCAGTGACAGGACAGGATCCGCACCTTCCCAATACAGTGATCGTGGCTATCGTCAGTGCTGATGTCACTATAAAGAAAATTTCGGCTGCAGTGCTTGGAGGTTTGGCGACAGAGAAGTATTATTGGTAATTTCGGGAGCTTTTGATCAAATACAAGTTTTTGCTCAAATGCTCGAGGGCTACTTTTATAAGGAGTTTGATAGAAAGATGATTCAAAATAGACAAACATGAGCCTACAGCCAAGTATAAATACTCGACTGTAGCCTCGGGGGCTACTCCCATCGGGAGCGCTGGTCGCGCACCCGATAAAGATGGAAATACTGGAAAAAGTTGACAATATAGAGACAAAGATATTAAAAAGGTGAGCCTACAACCAAGTACAAACACTTGGTTGTAGCCTCGGGGGCTACTCCCATCGGGAACGCAGTTCGCGTACCCGATGAAATTTAAGAAGTCATGGTGAGCATATTTCGAGTTATGATATAACTCTTCATATACTCCCGTCGGGAGGACAAGGTAAACAATATATAAGTCATCATATGACTCGAACAAATGTGCTATTCCAGAAGCCAAAAAAGGCACTCGACAATATATTCTTAGAGCGCCTCAGTCGCGACTTAATCTCTGAATGCCGCAATACTTTTCGAAGGTAAGACCCCAGGATCCTTCCTGTGCGGCGTGGTATCGCACCTGAATGCGCTCTGCTACTTTTTTCCGTATCAACAGATGCGAAGAAAAATTCTAACGGGCGCGTTAGGTACGCGATAAAATATGACTGGAGTTCGGCATACGGTAAGACCTTAAGCGGCACATGTCGAACTACGCCAGTATACCGAGATCATGTCCAGGGACTTGATCTTGAAGTAGGTTTTTGTGGGATTGCCACGAGAGCAGTTAACTGGTACCTGATCCGTCAGATGAACAAGCCCCAACTACCATAATCCCTGCACAATATATGATTATTTTGTAAAAAATGTTTAGCGAATCGAAGAAATCATGTGTTAATTGTAATGATGGAGATTTTGCTCGACTCTTCGATTGAAGCTAAATCTCGGGGGCTACTGACATAGGCATCCCCAATGGGCCTGCCGAAGATGGTACCCGGGGTTTACTGAAGGCCCATGAGTCGACGAATATGAAGCTCAGAAGCCCAATTAGCTATGGATATGGAAAGATAGAATTGTATTAGGAATAAAGAGATTTGTAACTTTACGGGTCGAACTCAAAGAGTCTCCCGGAATATGTAACTTGTACAATACGAAACCCTCGGCTCCGCCTCCTATATAAGGGGGAGTCGAGGGACGAAGAAAGGATTGATTTCATTGCCAACACAACCCTAGTTTCCTAGCAGTCGAGTACTTTTCCGGCTGAACCCTCGAGATCTACTTGCCCTCTACTTCCTTGAAAACCCTAGTCTACAATCCGTAGAAATTGACAAGTCGATACCTTGTCAGTGTTGCCCTCAAATTTAGTCATGTGTGACATATTCATTGCACACTAGACTTAGTTTGGGGACAGTCTCTCTGTCTGCCATGTGATCCTAGATACGAGGCCTCGTTTTGGTTTGTTTTTTCATTGTCCAATGATTCAACAAAGGCACAATGCAAGGCTAGGTGGTGGCCTCAAACTTAGTCATGTGTGCCACAGTCGTTGCACACTACACTTAGTTTGTGGCCACTCCCTATGCCTGCCGTGTGAGCCAACGTATGAGGCCTTACTAATGTTATCAATGTCCGTTTTCATGTAAACTACTTGTGAGCAGGCACACCTCTAATGGCATGTGTTCTTGTGGCAGACTGAGAAGATCATGCTTGGGTCACCTGCTGAGGTTCCCAGCGAGGGACCGAGGAAGAAGCGTCGTGGAAGGCCGACTAACGTTGGCCAGTTCCACGAGGATGTAGGGCCGGACCACTTCCTCCGCATCATCTTCAAACCCACCTTCGGCCGGCTCATGATCCCTCACGCTTTCGTCAAGTGGTTCGGAGAAATCCCTTCCAACATCATTGTCACCACCAACACTGTATGCAACTGGAGGATGACTACGAGGAGAGAAGGCAGTGACACATTCATCGCCCATCAGCTCAAGGTAGGCCAGTTCCTCACCGTCAAGAAGGTGTCCTCCTTCAAGTACAGTGTGGTCATCTTCGACCACACTTGCACTGAGATGGTGAGCAGGTGCCCGTACCATGGCGATGACACCAGGTGTGTCGTCTCCGAGCATCATGTCTAAAGCTAACCTGCTACCATGTCCTGTCTAGTTGTTATTCGTGTCAAGTGTGCTGAACTATGATCCTGTCTACTGTGTCCAGAACTATGATCGAGTCTGAACAATGGAGTGTCGTGAACTTGTATCGTCTATGATCAGTGCTAAGTTGTGTGTCATCTATGATTGTGTTCTTGCTTGTGTTGTTGATCGCTGGTAACCTCACCACTGAAGGGAAGAGGTAACCAGAAGCGGATATTGGGTTGCAACCAAATAATAGTGGCGCCGTTCTGGGCTGCTACTAGGCATGCAAACCAACCTACCAAATGGGCAGAGCCAAAATCTCCACGGGGCCAAAAAATCTATGTGCAGGCCACCAAACAACGTGGCTTTTCTGGCCCATGGCCCGGTTTGGACGCGCAGGGGCTCCTCCCACTGCGCCAGTGGTGCACGAAATGGATGCAGGTTACCAAACGCGCCCTTAGGGTTAGAACGAATGGCTCGATTCTGGAGAAAAATGTCTCGCGAGATACGTGGGCTATATTGGGCCAGGCATCTTGTATCGTCTATGATCAGTGCTAAGTTGTGTGTCATCTATGATTGTGTTCTTGCTTGTGTTGTTGATCGCTGGTAACCTCACCACTGAAGGGAAGAGGTAACCAGAAGCGGATATTGGGTTGCAACCAAATAATAGTGGCGCCGTTCTGGGCTGCTACTAGGCATGAAAACCAACCTACCAAATGGGCAGATCCAAAATCTCCACGGGGCCAAAAAATCTATGTGCAGGCCACCAAACAACGTGGCTTTTCTGGCCCATGGCCCGGTTTGGACGCGCAGGGGCTCCTCCCACTGCGCCAGTGGTGCACGAAATGGATGCAGGTTACCAAACGCGTCCTTAGGGTTAGAACGAATGGCTCGATTCTGGAGAAAAATGTCTCGCGAGATACGTGGGCTATATTGGGCCAAGCATCTTTCGGCCTGTTTCGGATTTTGCCTCGCGGCTGAGAAGTAGGAATTCTACTGGTCCTCTTATTGCCAGCAGTATAAACAGCTAAAGACCATTGGATTGGCCAAAACAAATGGTTGTTGTTTACTTGGGGTACCACAAAACACCTCTATTAGAAAACTTAATGGTCAGACGATCAAAAATAAGTTTCTATCATAGAGGAATTGCTTGATGGATTACATTGTTCAGAGTTATTTACATAGCTTGACCTCAGATGTGATTATCAGCACATAAGGATGTCTCCTTACGATATTCACAAAAATAACATTCAGAATATATTTTGGTCACTTTGAATATACTTGGTAATGCCATAGTGGGGTAAGGCATATACATGTATCAAGATTGTGTTTCTTTCCATTTTTGAAGAGCATCTTAAAAAGTTGATTTTAGTTCTCTTATAGATGATATCCATCTACACTAAAGATTTGAAAAGTCATTTAGAGAATCTTACTGTCGCACTGGAATTTACTCATGCAACATTCTTTATTAGCTCAAATGAGTAAATACATGATAACAAAACTATGTATATACATTTGAATATATTACAACAAGCGTATGCATGAATCGAGATTGTGTTTCTTTCCATTTATTTCCTTCCGATATCCATATAAACACCTATCGGCATTTCCTCGTCGTCCATAATATCTCCACACACACACACACATATCCAACAAAACTGATATATCTTTAGCAAGTTGATCTGATGGTGAAGGGTAGGTCAATAGTGGGAAGGCGGAAAATCGAGATCAAGCGCATCACGAATATCGTGAGTCGGCGAGTATGTTTCGCTAAGCGTCGTGCTGGCCTGTTCAAGAAGGCTAGTGATCTCTCCATCCTTTGCGGTGCACAGATCGCTATTGTTGTGTTCTCCCCAACAGGTGGTAAGGCATTCTCATTTGGTCACCCCTCTGTTGACTCTGTCATCAACCACTTCTCCTGGGGTGATAATAATCCAATTATGTCGGGAAGGAGACAAGATGGTGAAGGTGCAGTGGTTGCAGCGCGTGAGTTAAGCCAACAACATATCGATTTGCAACATCAACTTGCGGTTCTGAAAGAGAAAGAAAAGATGTTACAGGAAAAGGCCCATAGCCAGAATGGGGAACGAGTAATGAACTTGCTGAACAACGAATTTGAAGAGATAGGCCTAGAAGAACTAGTGGAGTTTCAGAGGAATCTCTTGTCGGTACAAACGATGCTGAAGGAGAGGGCCAATGAAATTTTGGATGAAGCTGCTATGCACGACCACATGATGTTGCTGCAATAAGGCTTTTCCATGGGTGACAAACCACATAAGAACCTAAAGAACCTTCTATCGACCATACTTCATACAGTTCAAATGGACCTAGGATCCCTGGGAGATTTTTCAAGTGATGATTCTCAATTATGGAAATACTTTATCGTCAAAGATCATATATGGATTGACACACACTCTAAATTATCTTGAATATTTCAGCATTTAGATGTTTGAACTCAAATCAGTAGTGTTCGTTACTATTTTAATCATCCCTTACGTTTGTTATGTTTAGATCAGAAAATTCTTATGTACGATGAATTTTGCTATCCTGGAATACTATTATGATGTTTTATTCCTCATGGAGTAGATTGTGTTGGTTCATGGAAATTTCTTCATGGATGTTATTTTTATGTCGTCTTGTACTTATTTTATATTTTTCTCAATGAATTACTTGTACTTTAATGTCATATCTAATATAATGAATATGTTACCGTTGTTAGCTATGGCGCATGACACACGGAAAGAATCACACACACATATCAAGAACATGTTTATTTGCATTTATTGGTTTTTGATCTCTAAAACACATATATTCATCAAGCAGGCACACTTAGCAGGAACATGCTGGTTTCCAGTTATACATTACGGATCTCTATATAAACACCTATTGGGCCAGGGATACCCCACTTCGGCGAAAAAGGATAAACACATATTGTTAATCCCTCACCGTCCATAATATCTGCATAGACATATAGCCAACAAAGTAGTATATCTTTAACAACCTGATGGTGTAGGTAAGTTGGCCATGGGAGGGTGGAAAATCGAGATCCAACACATCATGGAAATCGCGAGTCGGCAATTATGGTTCTATGTGCATCTTGCGAGCCTTTTAAAGAAGGCTAGTGATATCTTCGTTTGTCTTGCGGAGATCTCTATTGTTGTGTTTTCCGCATAAGGTGGTAAGGCTTTCTCATTTGTTCATTCCTCTACCGACTCTATCATCATATTGCTTCTCCCGAGATGATGATTATATGAAAGGGTAATATGGACTTGTATGCTTGCTCGTTGACATGTGTTGGTGTTGGTATTCATAGCATGTGGCATATGTTGGTATTCTTACCCCGCAACATATGAACTACATAGTACTTTTCATGGAACTATAGTTTGAGTTCCAATTCTATATTATGGATATCAAAGGGAGCAAAAGTATTTCCCAGATGACACGGTTGTTTTGAACTGCCTTTGCGTCTACATTGCCCACTTAATTATTGCTTCTTGCAGATGTCTCTTGTCTTGAAACCTAGTCCTATTGGCGATGTTGTTCTTGCGATACTCCCAAGAAGAATCGTGCCCATCGTTCACGTTTATGAACGATGCAATGTCCTGATTTCAACTTGCAGGAATAGGCACGTCCTCCCCGTTCCATTCTTCATCAGACTCATCCGACTCATCGGCATCACTTTCACCATATGTATCTTCCTCTTCCATCTGCTGCTGCATGTGGCCATTCTCCTCATCACCATCAACATCTCGACTATAACCGTCTTCTCCTGTTGTATGGCTACTCTACCCTGATTCGTAACCATCCCCTCCACCATGTGCATAATTGCTCGGTCCAGACTCGTAACCACCACCGCCACCGTGTGCCTGACTGCTCTGCCCTGATTCGTAACCACCACCACCGCAACCGTGCGTGTGACTGCTCTACCCTGATTCGTAACCACCACCACCGCCACCATAACCTCCTTCAGGAGGAGCGACCTCCTTCATCGCGGGAAGCACTAAAGCGACAGGGCGAGCTCCTCTTTTTTCACACCCTTTCAACCAGCCGACCCACTTAGAAGTCTCCTCTACCGGACTCAGATACCAGCAAATGTTTGACGTTGACTTAGTCCACAATGCATGCACACCCACTATGTACACTTCGGGATTAAGCCGGAACAATGTTGTCAACCAATCCTTCAGCTTCTCCATTGTCCATGTTTTAGGGGTAGTCAAATCCATCTCTAAATACTTAAAGTCACTGAGATCAACTTCCATCTCATTTAATCGGACATTACTCATACCATAGTGAAAAATAAACTTCACTATATCGGACATCTATGCGGACCTAAAAAGATATTGGTACGCGTCAACAACTAACCGATGAACAACAAATTATAACTAATCCACCACACGAATAAACACAAAGCTAACTAACAATCTCTGCGTGCTCCCACAAGCATACACAATTAACAATAATGTGCGAGGATTAGGGTTTACCCTTGGAGCGTGAGAATCCTCTCCGTGAACAAGCCTTGAATCACCCGAACACCATCACCACCACCCAGCCAACCTTACACCACCACCAAGCTACACCACTTCATCACCATTGCTGCAAAACAACACCACCAAATCGCCTCCAAACACTAACCCATTCGTAGATCGGGGTTCCCCTAGCTTTTAGCAGCAATTTGGAGAAGTTTAAGTGAAAAAATAGGTTGAATCGGAGCAAAAATGGACCTGGCTGGCGAGAGCATGTGCGTGCTCGTCGAGCGGTAGGGAGAAGAAAGGAGAGAGAGAGAGAGAGAGAGAGAGAGAGAGAGGAGAAAGGGAGCCGAGCATGTCAGGACGAAGCCACGCCTCATCTGTGGACAGGCACCCGATCGGCGTGCACGTGGCAGACGCCCAGGCCACAGGCGCGGTCAGCCGGGCCCCGACACCTGCAGTCGGTGTACTGCGGCCCGATCGGTGCGCTAAATGCGGATCGGCCACCAGGTATCCGACCGGGTCACAGAATCAAAAAAGTTTTCAAACACGTATTATTTCTCGAATTGACTAAAAAAATCTTATTATTAAAAAAATTCGCTAGTATTTTCCTAGTATTTGTCATTGACGGTTATGTTTTCCACGGTTTCTAGTTCAATATTTGGAAGATTTGTGTCAATGAATAAGTAAAAGTACTTTAAGAAATGAGCCTTCTTGGCTAGGGGAAGTTGACGTACAACTCAGTCACCCAGTTTTAAGTTTTTGCGGTCACGAATTTGGATTCTTATTATTTTTAAAGTAAGTCTTTGTTCCCAGGCACTTTCCTTTCAAAAATTAAAGATACATAGCTTTCACTTTTCATATTTTTTATTTCTTTGATGGAAAAAACACATTTGTAATTTTTGTTGCCGAATAGGTGGGTGGGGATACAGAGGATGATGGGGGCGCTAGTGGTTCTACGTAGGGGTGTAAATGGTATGGATAATTTATGCTCCGAATCCGCATCCACATCCGTTTTTAAGGATACAATATTCACTTTTAGTAATCCGAGGGATGTGGATGCGGATGTGGATATTGGTCAAGAGGATATCTGGCGGATATGGTATTTATAATATCTGACGGATATGGATTATCCGACAATTTTACGGATTATTTGAGGTCTCAAAGAGGATAATCCGATAAAATAACCCAACCCCAAATGTCTAGACATCATAGTTAGTTCATCGAACCAATTATCTATTCTACTAGCACAGAACTTTCTTTGTTATATGAACAAGTGCGCAGATTTGGCTATAGTCTAATATTAAATGATTTCTTGCTTACATTTATATTAAGTAAATATATTTATTATTTTATTTTTACATTTTCCCAACCATCCGCTTTCCGATCCGAGGCCGCACCATATCCGTAATCCGATAGAATTCGCATCTAGATCCGCATCCAACCATTATCCGCTCCGATCCGAATTCGCTGGAAAAATATGGTAAAAGATATGAAAATAGCAAAATCCGATCCAATCCTATCCGATCCATTTACATCCTTTTTCTGAGGGTTATTATGTTTACCCGTAGTTTTGTTGCCATTCTTGAAAGTACTCCCTTACTCCTGGTAGCTTTGTTGTGGGCTGGGTGTATTTTGTGGAAGTAGATACGACAAGGCCAATTATGAGCGGACCAAGGTGATCCACGAAGAAGGCCCATCATGATGTCCGCTTAGACATGAACCAGAGGGGGCTCACTCGGCTAGGCCATGCCCAAGGCAGGTCGGTATGGAATCCCACAGACGGATACTTACAGCATCTCTAATCCTGCGACCCAACGAACGCGCTGGGTTGTTTGTTTTGAGCTGTTTGGGTATCCGAGCGGACACCCGGACAGTGGTCCACGTCCGCGTGTCCATTTAGATCGCACGCTTGCCAAACGCGTGGACGCATCGCATATTCCAATAAAAACCAAAAATAAAATAAAATAAAATGTAAATTTAAACGATATTTGATTAAGCATATGCCCTATTTTGAACAAATTTGTACATAACCCTATTTTGGGAAAATAACTACCTGGGCGCCAGCCTCCCACTCCGGCGCCGCCCCATCCGTTCCCGAACGACCTGCACGAGTCAATCTCCTCCAACCGAGGAGGTAGCCCATTGATCCAGTTCCCGTTCGCTCACCGCATCGGCAGTCAGATGCTCTAGGAGACTGGAGACCAGCCTCGCAACGGCCGTCCTCCTCATCGCATCCACTCTGCAGTCCGCGGCGGAGGCGGTCTCCTCGATCCCCGATCCGTCTGTTGCCAAACTGCTCTGCGCCGATCCGTATCTTGCCCGCCCGCTCCGCCCCAACCTGTCCAACGCTGGCGAGCTCCGAGCAACTATCCTCCAGGCGAAGCCGATTTCGTCGACCGGCCTGGTGATGTCTGGCTCCTCCCAGCTGCGCGGCCGCTGCTCTGCACTGAACCGATAGCATTAGTGCTCTTCTCCTCCATGGACTGGGCTATCTTCTGAACTTTCACTTGCCCCAACCAGTCTGCCTCGCCCTTGCACTTCAGGATGGGTGCCATAAAGCTATGCTAAAATCTGGTTGTTCTGAAACTCAACTCAGAAGGAGCAGTACAGGTCTCGGGTTGGCGCAGTTGTAGCAGATACGGAGTATATTCATCTATCTGCCTTGCCCTCTTCAATTTGGTGGAGATTGTAGCGTTTTGGACTTCTTGTCTATGAAGCCCCTAAATTTTTTTTTATTTTTTTAATATTTTTTTTCTTCTATTTTTTTCCCATCAACTCGAAGATGACCGTTAGGCGACAGGCGGGCGACGCGGGTGGCGATCTCGCCACCCAATCGCCGGTGTCTGGGGCGTCGCTGCATGGCCCGTCGGCATCCGGGGCTCCGCTGCGAGGCTCGTCGGCTTCCGGGGCGCCGGAGGGAGGGCCGTCGGCGCCGTTTTCGGTGGAGCCTGAGGCTGTGGTCGTCTGCTCGCCGGAGAGGCCCTTCGGGATCCCTTTTTGGGCGTTGCAGTCAGACGATGAGGATGATGTCGGGAGTGAAGTTGAGGAGGAGGGCGCGTCTGGAGATGAAGAATCGTCTGTTCGTGTAGGAGCTCGCTTGGCATCTTACCTATGCTGTACTCCGTCGCCGGCGCGGGATGCAGATCTTATCGAAGATTCCGTTGAGCTTAATCAGAGACAACTGAAGAGGCTTCGACGGCAGGATGGTCAGCGGCTTGCGAATCCAGCTGCGCTCTTCTTCTCTTCAGGCGAAGGTATGGATTCTTCTTTCTCTTCGTCGCTGGGCAAGGAATCAAGATCTGTTGGTCACATAAAGTTGCCGATGCTAGAGCCGTCAGTCTTTGTGGACGAAACCAAGGAAGGTTGGACATTGGTTCATCGGCGGCGTTGGTCGCCGGCGGCCGTGTCGAGAGTCCGTGATCCGGGGTTGACGGAATTTTCAAACGTGTTGACTGTGGGCCAGACTCGGTTGCGGGCTGGTGCACAAGATTTCGTGCGCCTTTTTGGCCCAAGTCGGATTAGGCAGGCACGTCAATCTCACGATCAGTTGGAAGGCGATCACGTACCCAGGATTGCAAAGGTCGGTGATGCGTCTGCTGGATATGCGTTTCGCAGATTATTTGGGCTAACCTGGAAAAACTGTACGGCGGCGGCTCCGGTGATCCGACGTCGCACAACCGAGGTAGCCATGAGTGGAGATGGTGGCCGGGGTGGTTTCAACCCTGGGCGAGGAGGTTTTAACCCCGGGCGAGGTGGGTTTGGTGGTGGCCGCGGAAGCTATGGCGGCCGTGGTGATTTCGGTGGTGGCCGCGGCGATTTTGGTGGCGGCCGTGGTGACCACGGCTTCGGCGGAGGGCGCGGTGACTATGGCGCAGGGCGTGCTGGCTATGGCGCCGGTCGCGGCGGATACGGCAACAACCGAGCGGAATATGTTCAGCGAGGAAGATTCGGTCAAGGTTTTGGCCGGAGCAATGTTGGCTATGGTGGTGGGCGTGGTCACCAGGGCAATGGCTTTGGTGCCGTTGGAGGAAGCCGCCATTATGTCCAAGGTGAGTCCAGTGGCGCGGCTGGTTCAAGCTTTGGTGGAAACCGGGATAACTCGCGCTATGGAGGAAACCAAAACTGGTGGAGCTCAGGGCGGGGTGGCGCCATGGTTAATCGGAATAGGGGACAGGAAGCGGAAGGAGCTCTTAGAGGAGGCATTGATGCCTCCCTCTTGCAGCAAACAGTTGAGGCGGTGGTGGCGGCGGTGACGGCTGCCACGAAGCCTAAGGATGTGGTGGCAGATCATCTCCCTGTGACTGTGCAGTCTTCGGATCCGATTGCTGTTGCTACTGAGGCTGTTGAGGTTCCGGTTGCTGAGCCTACCTCGTCGGTGCCACAACAATTGGGGACGACATAGGGGGTTCCTGAAGGTTCGGGTATGGCTGCTATTGACAAAGAGAAAGAGAGTCAGGGTGCAACTAAGAAGAAAAAGGAAGATAAAGCTGGATGTTTTCGTTGTAAAAAGCCGGGGCATTATATTGATGATTGACCTACACCTTTCTGCGACATTTGTGAGTCTATTCATCATGTCACATCTGTCTGTCACTTGCTAAATGCTCCAAAACCAACTGCTATTCTTCATGGTTATGCAAATGAGGGGCTTATGTTTTTTGAGCTTGCTTGTGGGGTGTTCAAGGCTAAGGCAGAAAATCCCAAACAGGCAAAGGTAACTGTTGAAGGTAGTACTTTGACTATTCCAGAGATTATTGAACAGCTCAAGAAGATTGTTCCTTCTGAAAAGTTTAACTGGGAGGTTTTTCATTTCAAGGACAATATTTATAGAGTTAAGCTACCTAGTAAGTTAGAGGTCCAACGATTGAATTTTTGTGGCACTTACATATGCACTGACAAGGAGGCTTGTTTGGCTTTTGATTCATGGTCCTCTGTGGAGGAACCCCTATGCATGCTTCCAGAGGTTTGGGTTCGTGTTTCGGGGTTGCCATCGGATGTTAGATCGGACTATCTAACCCTATGGGGTGTGGGAACCCTATTTGGAAAAACTTTGGACGTGGATATGGCTTATACTCGCAAGAATAAAGTGCTCAGAACCAAGATTGGTTGTCTGGATCATAGACTTATTCCAGCAGATAGTGACATGTTCATCAGGAGAGGTTTCTATAAGCTACACTTTGAAGTGGAGATTGAGGATGAGTCTCATGAGGTTGATATGGTGGAGGCAAATAATGGTTCTGATGGAAATAATGGAGATAATCAGGGTGAAGAGAAGAATGGAGGAACTCATGATATGGACATGGATAATAGGGAAAAGGACAAAGAGGAAGCATCTAAAGGTAGTGATCATGTTGGTTCAAATTCTCATAAAGGAGGGGAAGGTATGCAAGAACAATGTGATTTCTTAGAGGCTATTCAGTTTGGGACTATAGATACTAATTGTGCCTCTCAAGGTAACCAGTATGCTGCAAAAAAATTGAACCGTTTTGACCCTGTATTCTCTCCTATATCTCATACCATTTTTTCTGCACAAAATGACAAAGTCTGTACGGTTTCCCATTTAGATTTGCTGCACAGTGGAGAAGCGCCGGTATCGAGTGGCGTCGGGATCGGAGCTCTGGTCCAGCAACCTGCTGTTGGGCAGGGGTGCCTATCGCTGCGTCTGGCTTGCATGCAGCCTGTGGTAGGCCGCCAGCTGGCCGACAACTCCCGCCTGTCGTCGCTGAAGACGCGTCCCCTGGCGCCTTGTCCCATGTCGCTGCCAGGGCATCTGGTCACATGCATGTGGCTGCAAGTGGGCGCACGGTTGCGGGGCTTGGATTCTCTGCGCCAAGACGAGTTGCTTCGCCGGCTGCGGTGACTTCACCCGTGACGCAGAGGATCCATTCGATGGTGTCCGGCCAGTCAGAGCAGAGCGCGTCAGGCGAGGCTGACCTGGGGCCAATGATTGGCAACACGCCGGCAGGATCGGCTGTGCCTCTCAATGCTGTGGCCCCTGGTGAGTTCGCTGGTGAGAGTTTTGATAATAAATTAGATGATTTCAACTTTGGTGTTTCGCAGCTTTTTGATCTCGATTTAGCTCTTGATTCTGAACATGCTATGAATAAATGTGGTAATGCAGGGGTGGGCTCTGGTGGTCCTTTGGTAGGCATGAAAGATTCGATGGGGGTTGCCTCATCTCCAGTGCCTTCTGGTAAGTCTTTAGATTCTACAGGGACTTATTCTATCAAGGAGAAATCCAATGTGAGTTTAACCTTAATTGAAACATCTGTTGATAATCTGGCAGTTAGACCTACTATGGAGGAGGTTATTGCTTTCGGTGGAATTCCGCAGCCTTCGCTTGGGGTGAGGTCTAGTATTAGACTTGGTGGCCAGCCTGGAGGGGATATGCTTCAAATGGAAAAGGCTATGATGATTGCACAGTCGAAGGATGCTTCTTCGTGTGTAGGTAAGTCTCTTTCTCCTAAATTTTCCATTGTCAATATGTCTGATGATGAGATTATGCATAAGGCGGAACGGTTGGAAATTTCGTTAGGTAAATCTGAAGGAGAGGTAGTGAAATCTATTAAAGGAATTAAATTGTTAGAAGAGGATCGAATATTAACCATTCTGCAAAAAAATATAGATGAGTATATAAATAAGGAGGACGATCCTACAACTCTTGTTATGTCTAAAGTTTCTACCCTATGTAATGATCTGGTGGAGGATGATTGCATCCCACTGGATTTAGATGATCATTTGGAGCATCTAGATCCGGTAATTAAGGAAAAAAAGACTAGGGTAAGGAAAATCTATGATACTACTAATATTCGTAAAAGTACGAGGAGAAGAATTAAAAGGCAATTTTCATGATGCGGAATATAAAAGGTATGAACTGGAATTCTGGGGGATTTAGGGATACTGCTAAGCATTTGTTCGTAAAGGAGGCAATTAGGGAACATAAATTAGACTTTGTAGCTTTATTGGAGACTGGAAGCTCTAATTTCTCTATTCCTTTTTTAAATCAATTGGCTGCGGGATATAGTTATTCCTGGTTTACCACCTCATGGTCGATCAGGAGGCATTTTGGTTGGTATCAATTCTGACACACTCGAGGTGCTCAAGGTGAGTACTGGAGACTTTTGTGTCAAATTGCATATTAAATGTAAAAGGGATGGCTTTGAATGGATTCTTGTGCCTGTCTATGGGGCTGCCCAAGATGCACATAAGGCCGAGTTTTTAGCGGAATTAGTCAGAATTTGTGAGACTGAAACATTACCTATGTTGGTAGGTGGTGATTTCAACATTATTCGAAAACGCGAGGAAAAAAATAATGATAATTTTAAAGCTCGTTGGCCTTTTGTTTTTAATGCTATTATTGAACATTTGAACTTGCGAGAAATTGTTCTTTCAGGAAGACAGTTTACGTGGGCAAGTCGTCGGGAAGTACCTACTTATGAGAAATCGGATAGGGTGCTCGCTTCTATTTCTTGGGAACAAAAATTCCCCCTTGTCACTGTGCGTGCATTGACAAGAGCGGAATCAGACCATACTCCGATTCTTATTGACTTAGGGGTGAAAGCACATTTGGGTAATAAGCCAAAGTTCTCTTTCGAGTTGCATTGGTTGCGACAAGAAGGTTTCTTTGACATGATTGAAAAGGAGTGGAAGTCTGTCTTAGTGGGGTTGAATCCAATGGATGTGTGGTTGAATAAACTGAGGCATATTAGAAGATTTCTTAAAGGATGGGCAAAAAATCAAAGTGGGCAATACAAAAAAGAGAGGGATAGGTTAATAAGAATTATAGATGGGTTAGATTTGAAGGCTGAATCGAATACTTTATCGATGTTAGAGAGGGATTTACTTAAAGATGCAAATGACCAATTGAATAGATTGCGAAGAGAGGAAGAGTCTAAATGGGCGCAGCGAGCTAAAGTTAAGCATATCCAAGAAGGGGGGGAGCAATACGAGATACTTTCATTTGATTGCAAATGGGAAACATAGAAGAAAGAAAAAATTTCAATTAGAACAGCAGGAGGGAACTATTGTTGGAGAAGATAATTTGACGGTCTACATTACTGAGTTTCATAAAAAACTATTCGGGGCACCGACATCAAATAGCATCTCCTTGGTTGAGGAAGAGGTGCAGGACATTCCTCAGATATCGACTGTCGAGAATGCGATCTTGACAGCTTCTTTTTCTGAGGAGGAAGTTCATGAGACACTTTTTCAGATGGAAGGTAATAAAGCGCCGGGGCCTGATGGTTTTCCGGCTGAGTTTTATCAGCATTTTTGGGAAGTAATTAAAGATGATTTGATGGCGTTGTTCAATCAGTTTAGTATTGGGGATTTGCCTCTCTACAAATTGAACTTCGGCGTTATTACTTTACTACCAAAAAAAGAGGATGCGGTGCAAATACAACAATATAGACCTATATGTCTACTGAATGTGTGTTTTAAAATCTTCACCAAAGCTGGTACAAATCGTATTACAGGAATTGCCCCATGAGTCATAAGACCAACGCAATCCGCTTTTATGCCGGGAAGGAATATTCTAGAAGGGGTGGTCATTCTTCATGAAACTATACATGAGTTACATACTAAGAAATTGGATGGGGTTTTATTTAAGATTGACTTCGAAAAGGCTTATGATAAAGTGAAATGGTCATTTTTACAACAGACTTTGAGGATGAAGGGGTTTGCTCCTGAATGGTGTAGGATGATCAGTCAATTTGTCCAAGGTGGCAGTGTAGGAGTAAAGGTAAATGATGACATTGGTCATTATTTCCAAACTAAAAAAGGTTTGAGACAAGGGGATCCTTTATCACCTATTCTCTTTAATATTGTAGTGGACATGCTTGCTATCTTAATTGAGAGAGCAAAAATTGATAATCAAGTAGGGGGACTCATTCCTCACCTTATTGAAGGGGAGATCTCTATCCTACAATATGCTGATAATACTATCCTTTTCTTGGAACATGATTTACAGAAAGCAGTAAATATGAAACTAATCCTATGCCTTTTTGAAGAGCTCTCTGGGCTTAAAATTAATTTTCACAAGAGCGAGATCTTTTGTTTTGGGAAGGCAAATGATGAAGTGGACCAGTATAAACAGATCTTTGGATGTGACGCTGGTTCACTACCTTTTAAATACTTAGGCATTCCTATTTACTTTAGAAAGCTTAGAATTTCTGATTGGTATCCAGTGGAGACCCGATTTGAGAGCAAATTGGGATGCTGGAAGGGCAGATTATTGTCCTATGGGGACAGACTGGTCCTTATCAATTCAGTTTTAACAAGCTTACCGATGTTTATGCTTTCTTTTCTAGAAATACCCGTTGCGGTAAGGAAAAGATTGGATTTTTATAGGTCTCGTTTTTTCTGGCAATCTGAGGAAAACAAAAGAAAATATAGGCTCACCAAGTGGAATATCGTCTGCAGACCCAAGGATCAAGGGGGTCTTGGTATTGAGGTCCTTGAATTGAAGAATAGATGTTTATTGAGTAAGTGGCTTTATAAACTTCTTAACGAGGATGGGGTGTGGCAGGAGTTGCTGCAGAATTAATACCTAATACAAAAGATCTTATCGGAGGTACAAGCTAAACCAACAGATTCTCCCTTTTGGAAGGGATTAATGAAGGGCAAAGATGATTTTTTTACAAGAGGTTTTTTTCAGATAGGTAATGGTACCAATATCCGTTTTTGGGAAGATATATGGTTAGGAAATACACCATTAGCTCAACAATATCCATCCTTATATAGTATTGTTCATCATAAGAATGTAACAGTAGCTCATGTGTTAGCCCAAACGCCTCTGAATATCAGTTTCAGAAGGTTGTTGGTGGGAAACAAATGGACTTTATGGTTACAGTTATGCCGAAGACTTATGAGGATTAATTTATCTGATGAGAATGATCGATTTGTTTGGAAATTGACAACAAATGGCGTGTTCACAGTAAAATCTATGTATGAGGATCTTATGAATGACCATACCCCTTTTTTGCGAAAGTATCTTTGGAAAGTTAAAGTTCCTTTAAAGATAAAAATATTTATGTGGTTCTTAAGCAATAAAGTTTTACTTACTAAAGATAATTTAGCCAGAAGAAGATGGAATGGTTGTACCAAATGTGTTTTTTGTGGTGAGCAGGAGACTATTGAGCATTTGTTCATCACTTGCCCTTTTGCTAGAATTCTCTGGCGTTCAATTAATTTTACTTTTGCTCTCCCACCTCCAACCAACATTAACAATATGTTTGGTAATTGGCTACATGGAGTTGATAGACAATCAAAGGCTTTCATCCGTATTGGGGTTTCTGCCTTATGTTGGTCTATCTGGAGGACAAGGAATGATATTATTTTTAACAAGAAACCTTCTTTTCACTTTTTGCAGGTTATCCATATGGTGTCACACTGGGTCCAGTTGTGGGCTCTTCTGTCACCGGAGGGACAGCGGGATGCTATGGCTACTGGATGCACACGGCTCCAGATGGTCGCTCAGGATATCTTGTGCCAGGCTGGCTGGCGGCACAATAGACGGATACAATGATGTGTAGTCCGTTGGTTCTAGCCTTTTTTCGCTGGTTGATTCTTGTATCGGCTCTAGGCGATGCCTGACTTGTTTTAATTTTGTACTGTTACTCTTTTAATAAAAGGCCGTGTGCATCATCACGATGCAGAAGCCGGGGTTTCACTCCCCATTTCGAAAAAAAAATGAAGCCCTAAATTTATTCAACATATCTCTCTGTGCTAATCTGATGTTACTCCTATGCATGATATAAACAAATAAAGACTTATGGTCATCGTCCACATCAAATTGATGGTCTGCAGGATTTTGTGTTAAGGTATTGTCTTGCTCTCGCCATGAATAAATAGTGCACATGTAAGTATTATTTTCTTATCTAGGTTATTGGAACAAATTTGTTTTTTACACATATTAGTTGTTCTATACTGACTTAGTGATAGAATTCACGTTTCCAAATTGTTGCAGACTTCTATTAGAGTTTCAAGATACTACTTATTGTCTCAGGTCATCAGTTTTTTTACTAGATCTATGGCAGGCCAAAGCTAGCCTGAAAACATGAGTCAATCAATTTTACGAAGTCAAATTACGATAACGTCAATCAAGGTACGTGGCTCAAATTAATTACCAAAAAAAAAGTTAGGATCTATCCCTGGGATTGTCCTGCTATGCTATGAAAGGTTTAATCACATTAGATCAGACTCATGTGTTGTCTACTCCCTATCTCAAAGCTATTATTGTCAATATTTCTGCATGTTTTAGTTTCTGAATTGTAATTTGAGTTCACCGTCGAGAATATCGACACCGATGCAACACACGGGTATTGTCCTAGTACCTAACAAAAGAAGCTCTCTATATGGGCTTTAAAATTTAAAACAAGTTAAAAAACCATAAGCTAGGGTTTGCTCGACGACCCGCCTAGTCCCTGTGGGCATCGTCGGCGTCGGCGTCGATGATGTCCCCGGGCGGCGAGGCACTGTTGTGGCTCGACCGCGCCGGGGACTCCGGCCACGGAGACCACAGGGCCTCCTCCTAGGCGGAATGGGGGTCCGGAGCCGCCCGCTGCTCCGCTGCGGCAGCACGGAGCTGCGCCTCCTCCCTGAGGCGCTGCTCCCTCTCCTGCCAGGCGAGGCGCCTAGCCTTCTGGCGCCGCTCCTCGTCCGCGCGGCGCCTAGCCTCCTGCCGCATCTGCTCCTCGCGCTGGAGCCTAGCCTCCTCCTGCCACCGCGCCGCTTCCTCCTCCTGCCGTCGCGCGGGCCTGGGCGAACAACTCCCAGGCCTCGGTGTCCTCGACCGCCTGCATGGCCTCCTCCTCCATCGCGGGCGCGGGATGGGTCGCCGCGTTGGAGATGCCCTTAGGAAACTATCTCAATTACGTACGGGGTTACACACCTGTGGTTCCCTGGTGGGAATTCATATATGCCGACCAGGTCGGCACCTGCACCGCGCCGCACACCCTCGCGCGTGGTGTGGGCCGGCTCGGTTAGGCGATTTTTCCCGGTTTTATCCTTTTTCTTTTCTTTTCTGTTTTTTTTTCTTTTCTGTTCTCTTTTTCAGTGTTTCTTTTTTCTCACGTTTTATTTTCTGTTAAAAAATAATTTTCGAAAATTATGGAATTTGAAAAATGTTCAAATTTTGACAAAATGTGAACGAATTTCGAAATTTGAACAAATTTTTAATCTTGAATGAAATTTGAAATTTGAACACATTTAAGTTTTGAACGATTTTTAAATTTTGAACAAATTTCGAAATTTGAAAATTTTCTAAATCTTGAACGAATTTCCAAATTTCGGAAGAATTTTGAATTTTGAACAAATAAATTTCGAACGATTTTGGAAATTTGAATGAAATTCGAAATTTGAACAAATTTTAATCTTGAAAGAATTTCCAAATTTCGGAAGAATTTTGAATTTTGAACAAATAAATTTTGAACGATTTTTAAAATCTGTAGACAGAAAATTTTAAACAAAATTTTCAGAAACAATAACTTTTTTTTGGAACTTCAGAAACAGTAACTGTTCAGGAGGGAGCAGAAACAGAAACAGTCGGGGCGGAACCAAGATTATGGGCCAGGCCCAAAATGCCCATGGGGTGTGCGGCACCTCGCCTGCCACTGACCAGGTCTGTGTAAAGCAGTCCCCTTCCCTCGTGCCCAGGAAAATCCATGGTGGGGGGGGGGGGGGGGGGGGGGTCGTTCCCTGGTTTACTCGGCCGCTGTGTCACGAGGCCTTAAAGATGCAAGTGGGTCACAATAGGATATCCTGTACCCTCTTTAGTTTAACAAAATAAACTAAATTTAGCAATGACATCATCATTTTGTAGGGAGTACAAGTTACTTCAATTTTTAAATTTAAGAAGTTAGAGGACCTTAATACTGACTCACTCGCATCTCTACTCACCTTGCATCAGGTTTTTTTTTTCTCGGCCATTATTCGATATTTCGGCCGTAACCGGGGTTACTGATTACCATCGAGAAAAATTAATAACGGATCAAATTTTTTGGTATCCAAATAATTTGCTCAAATTTATTTATTTATTATAAACTTTGGATGAAATACTAAATTGGTTTGACAACTCCTTGGCCTATAATTCGGAGATACCGTTACCCACCGGTTTTTTTTGCTTACAGAGGAAAAAAACCTTGGGATGGAGGGAGTGTTAAATACTCCTTAGAGCATCTCCAACAGAAGCTGTAAAAGGCGCGCGCGGCAAAAAAAACCGCCTGTTTGGCGTGCGCGGGCGCCCGCGCGAAGCTCCAGCAGACGCGGGAAAAGGGCGCGCGCGGTAAAAAATTTGCCGCGCCCGCGCGTTTGCGCCATCCCACGCGGGAAAGTTGCCGCGTGCGCTGCCGCGCGCTATAAACGCGACACGCGCGAACGCGCCAACTGCCTGAAACTTCCGCGTGTCGCTCCGCCTCGCTCTCTCTCCCCTAGCGCCTTCGCGCCGAGGGTCCGCCTCTCCGTCTCCGGTCCGCCTCTGCCTCCGGCGCAATGCCTCCGCGCCGCTGCTCCGCCTCCGGCTACCGCGGCGTCCGTGCGCGGCCGAGCGGCCGCTTCGACGCGGAGATCCGCTCCGGCGAGGAGCGGATCCGACTCGGAACCTTCGACACCGCGCACGAGGCGGCGCGAGCCTACGACGCCGTCGCGTGGCGCCTCGGCCGTCCCCGCCGGCACATGAACTTCGACGACGTTTGGACGCGCGAGCAGGCGGAGATGGTCGCGCTGCCGTCGCCGATCGTCACGACCGAGCAGCGGCGCCGCGCCCGCGAGCTCGAGCGGCCGTCTCGCGCGTGGCGGAGCGAGACGAGCGCATGCGCCTCGAGTGGGCGCGCGCGTTCCCGGGGACGTCGCCGCCACGGAGGCATTTTACGCGCGTAAGAAGGAGGCCAAGGCGAGGGCGGCGGCAAGAAGAAGGCCGACCGCGACGGCGCGCCGCGCCGAGTCGGCGGCGGGAAGGCGGAGAGGGCGGAGAAGGCGGCGCGGAGGGCGAAGAGGGCGGAGGAGAAGAAGAGAGGCGCCGGACCGTCGACGAACATGCCGACCTCCTCCTCCTCCTTTGAGTGGACGACCACTCCGGTGTCCGACACGACTCCGACTAGCGGATCGTTGGAGTTCGATTGGGAGGACTCCGAGTAGTTTAGTTTAGTTTAGTTTAAATAAAATGTCGGTATTTGTTGAACTTTTAATATATTTCGTAATTTCAGTTAAATTTTCGTAATTTTATTTGATTTGTTTGATCCGTTTCAAACGATATACAAAAATTAGCCGTTCGCGTGGCGGCGCGCGCTGTATTTTAGAGCGTCCGAAGGAGGCCCAATTTTACCGGCCGCGCAGGCGCTGCATTTGGGCGCGTCCGGCGGGGAAAAGTGCGGCAAAGCGCGCGGCAAACGTTTACAGCGCGTCGGAAGGAAGGTATAGCGCGCCGAAATTTACAGCATCTATTGGAGATGCTCTTAATCTAAACCCACGCATGGTGGCTGGTTAATTTGAGATTTTTTTTGAGATAACAACTAATGAAATTCAACAATGACGAAACCGATTACAAACGACTCCACAACAGAAGAAACTTACCGCGACCTGCAAAATTATCTGTCGGCAAAAAATATCGGTCCGCCATACAAGCGAGGCACTGCACTCTGCTGTTCGTCTAGCTAGACTTCTGTCCACGGCCAACACGAAACGGACGACGAGCCGAGATCAGGCGCGCGCACGGACGCACGCACTGCACGGTCCTTAAGCCACCCGCACGTGGAGGTGGAGCCAATGTCGTCGCTCCAACCAAGCATAGTACACGGCCGCCATGGCCCATGGACCAGGCTAGCTAGCACACCAGACATCCATCGCATGGCCGGGGGCGGGGGCCAGCTAGCTCGCTCTCTGCTTCCGAGCTAGCTAGCTCTCCCGTCGGGTGGGCGTTGGCCGGTAGCGCATCGGCGTCGCCGTCGGCCGGTGGTCCAGCTAGCGCTCTCCCCCGGACACGTCGCGCGTCGATCCGCTGGCCGGCCGGCCGGCCGGGCTCCATCTTTCCGGTGGCGTCTCCATGTCCGCGTACGTGCGTCCATCTAACCGTGCACAGTTCTCCCGAAAGCTCCCGCCCACTCGATCTCCAGCTAGCCGGACACACGCACCTGCCGTTGCAACGGCAAGCTAGCTAGCTACCGCCAAAAGTTCTGTCCTCAAGCGAAACGAGAAGCCACGTCAGACAGCGTTCACTGTAAAAGCCGTTTAAATTTTTTGTGGTTATACATATACATGCGGTACCCAAAATTTGATACTCCATCTAATCCAAATTAATTGACTTAACTTTATCTAGATACGGATGTACGTATATATGTTTTAGCTCTAGAATCTAGATACATGCATATCTTTTTTTTTTAGATAAAAGGGATTTCGTCCCTGATTTTATTAAGGAAACCATATTTATTACTACAAAGACCACAGACCAAACCACCAAACACCACACAGACACTCTTACTTAAGGTTTTACAGACCAAACGAACTGAGGAGACCCCAGTTTGTTCAACAGCAAAGAAGAGGGGAGGGGAGGAGACTGAAAATGGACACAAAGCAGAAGAGAGAAAAACATAGCTGCACCATAGCCCAATTTTTTGCTCCTGCTTCATGCAAGCTTCTTTCTTCTTCTTCCTGCTCTTCTCTTTTATTCATCCTCTAGATCGTCAATCTTGGCGTCCAGGTGATCCAACACTTTCTTGCTCCAAACGTTTCCCTTGCTACTCTTTCCAGCACCTTAGCACATAACTCCAACCTGCTCCTAGCATCCTCGTTCACATGCAAACAACTCCACGTATTAATAAAAAAACAAATTTTTAGAATAACAACAAAAGGTTCATCAGGCCACTTTTTTCAAAACAAGCCAAATTCCTTGTTTTCCAGATACTCCAAATAACAGCAACAATCCCCACTGTAACAATCTCTCTTCTCATCCCCCAAAATTTTTCAACCAAGTGGAAATGCATTGTTCAGCAGTTTCAAATTGGAAGTTCATACGAAAAGTGCAACTGACCACATTCCAAATGTATCTAGCTAGGAAACATTTGAAGAAAAGATGATTGACAGTTTCATTGCATCCACGAAAGAGACATTTCTTTTCACATTTACCTCCCCTCTGCAACAAGACATCCCTTGTGAGAATGCTTCCTTTAAGCACTAACCATAAGAAAGTCTTGACTCTAAGGGGTATCTTAATTTTCCACAAAATCTTGTAAGGGATCACATCATTACACTGCATTGCCAAAAGGGACCTCAACATCCCAACCTTAGCAGTATGATGTCCCTCTAAGGCCCCATACACACCCCTTCCCCGCGTTGTGTCGTGAATCATCATCCTCATCCCCTACTTTCTAGTTGTCTCCATGATGGCAAAACAAGTTTCTAACCGATTCTAAGTGTTCATCAATATGCTTTCATACGCAAATAAGCACAAAATGACTTTCCATACGTCAAGATAATCCAAACAAAGTATGATATCTTGAAGAAACTTAAGTGTAAACTCAAGGTTGTAAATCTATATACAAGAAAAGGTCAACCCTACACATACGTAAGAGTGATGATGCTTCACTGGTAGAAAAACGCTCATCTATACCGGTTCCGAGAGGGC
>NC_061508.1:238847472-238947379 GCF_022539505.1 Lolium rigidum | reverse complement strand
CCGTCGTCTAATTCCCAAGATGAAGGATGTGGTAAGAAATGAGGTATTACGACTTCTTGAAGCCGGTATTATATATCCTATTGCCGATAGTAGATGGGTTAGTCCCGTGCATTGCGTTCCTAAGAAAGGAGGAATGACTGTTGTGCCTAATGATAATGATGAGCTCATACCTCAAAGAGTAGTTGTAGGGTATAGAATGTGCATTGATTATCGAAAAGTTAATAAAGTTACTAAGAAAGATCATTACCCTTTACCATTTATTGATCAAATGCTAGAAAGGTTATCTAAAAATACTCATTTTTGCTTTCTTGATGGTTATTCTGGGTTTTCACAAATTTCTGTTAAAGCTAAAGATCAAGAGAAAACCACTTTTACTTGTCCCTATGGAACTTATGCTTATAGGCGTATGCCTTTTGGTTTATGTAATGCTCCCGCTACTTTTCAAAGATGCATGTCCTGCTATTTTTCATGGTTTTTGTGAGAGTATTGTGGAAGTATTCATGGATGATTTTTCCGTCTACGGGAATTCTTTTGATAGTTGTTTGCGAAACCTTGATAAAGTTTTGCAGAGATGTGAAGAAACTAACCTTGTTCTTAATTGGGAGAAATGCCACTTTATGGTTAATGAAGGAATTGTATTGGGACATAAAATTTCTGAGAGAGGTATTGAAGTTGATAGAGCTAAAGTTGAAGCCATTGAGAAGATGCCCTATCCGAGGGATGTTAAAGGTATTCGTAGTGTTCTTGGTCATGTTGGGTTTTATAGGAGATTTATTAAAGATTTCTCCAAGATTTCAAAGCCTCTTACTAATCTTCTTCAAAAAGATGTACCTTTTGTTTTTGATGATGATTGTAAGGAAGCTTTTGAAACTCTAAAGAAAGCCTTAACAACTCGCTCCTATAGTTGAACCTCCCGATTGGAATTTACCATTTGAAATTATGTGTGATGCTAGTGATTTTATCCGTAGGCGCTGTTCTTGGACAGCGAGTAGATAAAAAATTAAATGTTATTCATTATGCTAGCAAGACTCTTGATGCTGCTCAAAGAAATTATGCTACTACCGAAAAAGAATTGTTAGCTGTAGTCTTTGCTTGTGATAAATTTAGATCTTATATTGTTGATTCAAAAGTTACAATTCATACCGATCATGCCGCAATTAGATACCTTATGACAAAGAAAGATGCTAAGCCGAGGCTTATTAGATGGGTACTTCTTTTGCAAGAATTTGATTTACATATTGTAGATAGGAAAGGTGCCGATAATCCCGTTGCCGATAATTTGTCTAGATTGGAAAATATTGCTTATGATCCTGTTCCCGTTAATGATAGTTTTCCAAATGAACAATTGGCTGTAATAAAGGTGAGCTCGCGAGACAGATCCTTGGTATGCCGATTATGCTAACTTTATTGTTTCCAAGTACTTGCCTCCAACCTTTTCAGCTCAACAGAGGAGGAAATTCTTTTATGACTTGAGGCATTATTTCTGGGATGACCCACACTTATATAAAGAAGGAGTGGATGGTATTATGCGAAGGTGTGTTCCCGAATATGAACAACAAGAGATATTGAGTAAATGTCATGGCAAGTGCTTATGGAGGACATCACGCCGGAGATAGAACCGCGCAAAAGGTTCTACAATCAGGTTTTTATTGGCCAACTCTCTTCAAAGATGCAAGGAAGTTTATTTTATCTTGTGATGAATGTCAAAGGGTTGGTAATATCTCCGTACGCAATGAAATGCCTATGAATTATACTCTTGTTATTGAACCGTTTGATTGTTGGGGATTTGACTTCATGGGACCTTTTCCTCTTCAAAAGGTAACACTCATATACTTGTTGCTGTTGATTATGTTACTAAATGGGTGGAAGCCATACCTACAAAAAGTGCCGATGGTGAGACCTCTTTAAAAATGCTTTTAGATATTATTTTTCCTAGATTTGGAGTACCTAGATATATTATGACTGATGGAGGTTCTCATTTTATTCATGGAGGTTTTAGAAAAACTCTTGCTAAGTATGGTATTAATCATAGAATTGCTTCCGCTTATCACCCTCAAAGTAGTGGTCAAGTAGAATTATCAAATAGAGAAATTAAATCTATCTTGCGTAAAAACCGTTAATAAATCTAGAAAGAATTGGGCTAGTAAATTGAAAGACGCACTATGGGCTTATAGAACTGCTTATAAAAACCCCATGGGAATGTCACCTTATAAAATGGTTTACGGAAAAGCTTGTCATTTACCTTTAGAACTAGAACACAAAGCTTATCGGGCGGTTAGAGAATTAAATAAAGATCCTAAACTTGCCGGTGATAAGAGATTGCTACAATTAAGTTCTCTAGATGAATGGAGAAGTGAAGCTTATGAAAATGCTAAACTCTTTAAAGAAAAAGTTAAAAAATGGCATGATAGAAGGATCATCAAAAGAGAGTTTAATATTGGGGATAAAGTCCTATTGTATCGGTCTCGTCTCGCATTCTTTGCGTGGAAATTACTCTCGAAATGGGAAGGACCATATGTTGTTGAGGAGGTGTATCGTTCAGGAGCAATTAAAATTAGCTCTCTCCAAGGCAATGCTACGCAAGTGGTGAATGGACAAAGACTCAAGCATTATATCTCGTGTGATTCTTATAATATTGATGTTGATATTATTCGAGTGGAAACGCCGGAGGCTTTCATCAAGGGACAAATTCACAATCCGCCGAACTCGACTTTGAATAGGTAACAAGATCGGTAATGAAAAGTTCGCGATTTACTTTCCGAACATTATTTTTGTTGTTTTTGGAAAATATGAAAAATCACGAGTTCGAAACGGAGTGGAAAGGACGCACGAGGGCGTGCCACCATAGGCCGGCGCGGCCTGACCTGGGCCCGCGCCGACCTATGGTCTGGCCGCCTCGTCGCCCCTTTCCGACTCTGGTTCGATCTGGTACTTTCCGTTTGTTCTGAAAACTTTTATTATAAAATCCCCCGGACCCCTGGAGGTCCGTATATCGTTTTCTCGACGTGTTTTGTTTCAAGCTGTTTCTGCCAGGATTTGTTTTAGATCTAGAGCCATCATGTCTTCATCGGGGACTCCGAAGGACAGCTCCTGCAAAGATGTTGGCAACTTGTACATGGAGGAGCTGAGGATGCACCCAAAGGAGTTAATGCTCGTCAAGGGAGAACTGCAGATCAAAGATGTTCGGGGTCCCAAAGGCGAAGGAAGCTTGGAAGACAGGATGGAGAAGCTAGAACAAGAGGTTTTCAATTACAAGAAGATGGCCGAGCGTGAAGTGGATATCTTCCACAAGATTGTGTCTCGAACTCATTGCCGAACACGAGAAGGAAACTCGCAAAGTTATGGGGCGACATCCTCTCACTTCACGACACCACCAACAAACTCCAAGCTCAACTCTATGACGTTCATAATCGGAACCGTGAGTATGAAAACAGGTTTAAACATATAAGCCGTGCCGCTAGTTTCAGGATTCCCGAGACCAAGATGTCATTTGTTGATGGAGAGCCTTTATCTTGGAAGTCTGAAGACGGGAATTCATCACCACCATCACCAAAGGAGTAATCCATCATCGGTATTGGCATCCCCTTGGTTTGTTCCAAGCTTGGGGAGTGCCGCGGTATCACATTATCATTACCTTTTACTTTTTACTATCAAGTAGTGTCATATCATGAGTAGGGAAGTTATCGTATGAGATGGGTTGCAGGTGTGGAAGTATCTCTCCTTTAGTTTGTCTATGTATCCCTTGGTGTGAGTTATCGTTATGGAATATTAATGAGAAGTCTTATCATTTACATATTGCACACCTTATTTTAGTTTGCAATTTCTACTATATGATTGATCTTGATTTTAGTATTGGTACCACTTTGGGAGAATTGAGTTAATCTATTTGGTTTTGGCAAACTTAGCAATGGTCAATACTAACAACACTTTGAGTTTTAGAAGAATAGAGGAAGTACATGTAGAAGATATTATTATCTTTCTTATCGCTCTTAGCTTAGTATTCTAAAAGTTAAAATTGTTTGTGCTTACAAGTAAGATGCATGATTGTTTCTATCACATGTATATTTGTTTGTTTCCCTCAACTCTTATGCTTGCTAATTAACCTTGCTAGCCAAAGACCTGTACTGAGAAGGAATACTTCTCGTGCATCCAAACCTGAACCCAAACCTATGCCATTTGTGTCCACCATACCTACCTACTACATGGTAATTTCTGCCATTCCAAGTAAATACTTCATGTGCTACCTTTAAACAATTCAAAACTTATTACTTCTTATTTGTGTCAATGTTTTATAACTCATGAGGAAGTGTGTGGTGTTTTATCTTTCAGTCTTGTTAGGCAGCCTCCACTAAAGGACTAGTGGCTTCATCCACTCATCCTATAATTGTGCAATAAGAGCTGGCAACGGGGTTCCCAGCCCCAATTAATCAACTTTCATTAATAATTCTCTTCACATGTTTTGCCCTGATTCATCAGTAAGCAACTTAATTTTGCAATGGACACTCCTCCAGGGTATGAGATTGTTGGAAGGCACCCGAGGATTCGGTTAGCCATGGCTTGTGTAAGCAAAGGTTGGGGGGAGTGTCGTCCTTAAATAAACTAAAGTACATGTGTAAACAAAAGAGAAGAGGGATGATCTACCTTGCTGGTAGAGATAACGTCCTTCATGGGAGCCGCTCTTTGGAGGTTTGTTTGGCAAGGGGGTTAGAGTACCCGCTACCAGTCGTTGACAACAACAAACACCTCTCGAAACTTTACTTTTGTTCTCTTTATATGATTTCAAAACTGAAAAAGCTCTAGCACATGATTTAATCCCCGCTTCCTCTGCGAAGGGCCTGTCTTTTACTTTATGTTGAGTCAGTAAACCTATTTCCCTCCATCTCAAGCAAGCATTTGAGTTGTTGTGATCAAACCATTATATTGTGATTTGCTTCATCATGTCTTTACTCTTCCTTGTTTAGTGCAAGTTTTACCTGAATGAATATAGCTTTGAAAGTCATCAATGATTAATATGATTGAGTATGCAAATTTACCATAAGCTTTATTATAAGAGCGCTGCTCAATAGATAAGTATGATCTGTTAACTGTTCTCTGACCAAGAACAAAGTTTGCCATCACCAATTATGATTCCTTATGCACATTTATTTGTGATTACCTTATACTTGTTTCAAGTTGAGTTATATGAGGAAGTTGCTTACTATAATGTCTTGTGTAAATGAATATGATGCTTCTTGTCCGTATTTTATTTATTGACTCTTCACTCCATAAACATGTGGACCTGTTTACCGAGTTCAGTCTCGCTTGGGGACAAGCGAAGTCTAAGCTTGGGGGGGTTGATACGTCCAATTTGCATCACTATTTTATATCATAATTTGTTGTTATTCATTGATATATTTCATATTGGGACACAATACTTATATTATTTCATCTATTTTGCATGTTTCATGATTATTTGGAGATTGAGCACCGGAGCCAGGATTCTGCTGGAAAAAGCACCGTCAGGATGCAATATTTCGGAAGATCAACTGTGGAAGGAAGTTTTACGTGAAGATCTTATTTTTCCGGATGACGGAGGAAGCCGGAAGGGGGAGCCGCTTGGACCTGGGTGGGCCCACACCATAGGGTGGCGCGGCCCATGGCCCGGCCGCGCCACCATGTGGTGTGGGGCCCCCTCGGCCTCTTTCGCCTCCTTTTCTTCGCGAAACCCTTCGTCCCGAAGACCTAAGCCACGGAGGAATCCTCACGAAGGGTTACAGCCGCCTCGCGGGGCGGAGAACACCGGAGAGAAAAGAGCTCTCCGGCGGGCAGGAATCCGCCGGGGAAATTCCTCCCGGAGGGGGAAATCGACGCCATCGTCACCGCCATCGAGCTGGACATCATCTCCATCACCATCATCATCATCTCCACCATCATCACCGCCATCTCCACCGCTGGACATCGTCACCGCTATAGCAATTTGGGTTTGATCTTGATTGTTTGATAGGGGAAACTCTCCCGATACTGATTTCTACTTGTTGTTGATGCTATTGAGTGAAACCATTGAACCAAGGTCTATGTTCAGATTGTTATTCATCATCATATCACCTCTGATCATGTTCCATATGATGTCTCGTGAGTAGTTCGTTTAGTTCTTGAGGACATGGGTGAAGTCTAATTGTTAGTAGTGAACTATGGTTGAGTAATATTCAATGTTATGATATTTAAGTTGTGGTGTTATTCTTCTAGTGGTGTCGTGTGAACGTCGACTACACGACACTTCACCATTTATGGGCCTAGGGGAATGCATCTTGTACCCGTTTGCCAATTGCGGGGTTGCCGGAGTGACAGAAACCTGAGCCCCCGTTGGTATATCGATGCAGGAGGGATCGCAGGATCTCAGAGTTTAAGGCTGTGGTTAGATTTATCTTAATTACTTTCTTGTAGTTGCGGATGCTTGCAAGGGGTATAATCACAAGTATGTATTAGTCCTAGGAAGGGCGGTACATTAGCACAGGTTCACCCACACAACACTTATCAAAACAATGAAGATTAATCAACAGTATGTAGCGAAAGCACTAGACTAAAATCCCATGTGTCCTCGAGAACGTTTGGTCATTATAAGTAAACAAACCGGCTTGTCCTTTGTGCTAAAAAGGATTGGGCCACTCGCTGCAATTATTTCTCTCGCATTTTACTTACTTGTACTTTATTTATCTGTTACATCAAAACCCCCGAATATTTGTCTGTGAGCATTTACAGTGAAACCTTCATCGAAACTGCTTGTCAACACCTTCTGCTCCTCGTTGGGATCGACATTCTTACTTATCGAAGATACTACGATACACCCCCTATACTTGTGGGTCATCAGCCCGCAAGTTGGTAGGGCGCGTTGGGGCATGAACCAAACGTAAAGATTTTGATTTCGTTTCCAGAAATTTACCGGCCCTGACTGAGATGGACGAGATTCGCCCATTTCGGTATTTCTCTGTCAAATCTCGGACGAAAATAGAGAAACAAAATTTGAATCTGCTAAGGGAATTCGACCAAATTTGGTCCAAAATTAGAATTTCTTGGAAGTTTTTGACAAATAGTTGACTTTTTAGAAAAATTCGAAAAAATCCTCAAAATTCAGTTGATTTCGTCTGGGAAATTATCTTACCAGTCCTGACCGAAATGACGAAATTCGGACGAAGTTCGAATTTTACGGACGAAATCCAAATCCTTCCTAAACACGCAGTCCATTGGCTGGTATATTCCGCAGTGCCGCAACACATACGCACGGCCAATTAATGTCTCCTCTTTGAGAGCAAACTTCCCTGCATTGGGCCTGCACGTGCCCTATAATAAATGGCTGTCGCCAAAAGCCAGTGTACGTGTTACGGCTAGAGCAAAACTCATCCATCAGATCACGGTGTACGACTTGGCCACCATGAAGGGCCGTCTTGTTGTCACTAGATTTAGACTTGGCGCACGATCCCGTGAAGTTAACTTCAGTTTGCAGTTTGTAAAACAACGATGAAAAACAGGTGAGAAAATGATAATATGTTATTGGCTCGGTACCTTCGCGGACCAAATCTGATAGTCAAAATTCTATGGCAGCCCAGAGCTCTAAAATTACACTAACAACTCAGGATCAGAAGACAAACATGCGAAGATAGATATATATGATCCATAGTAAGCTGGGATGCATAATAATACTAATGAACCAGTAAGTAACATATCAATGTGGCCAAGAAATCCATGGCAAAGATGTAGATCAATGTCACACAATAGTTCTTGATCCAAGGAAAACATTTCAGCCTGAATATCAAGCCTTTCACCTAAAAGTAGAAAACTCTTGTACAAAGCACAATCAACTTATGATCTCTCTACTCGATCAGAGCGTCGTCATCATCAGGTATTGGATGTGCTGTTACGGTAGCAAGGACATCCTCATGCCTGCAAACATCGTATGAAAAACAATCAGGAATCCAGTCATTCACCTGTTTCAAATAAGAGCAGCATCCAGAATGATCGGAAAAATAGGACGACACTTACTATTGCTGCGTAGATAGGTTGAAGGTCACTTCCGGGGCTTGAGAGTCACATGCTTCAACAAAGTGTTGGCATCACTAACATCATCAAATACAAATAAGAATTAATATAAATGGCCATAGATACTGCAACAGTTAATTAAAAAGAACAAACATTTAGAGATGAATTAACCATAGATACTGCAAAATCAGTCCAAAAGAACAATCAGCCAGAAATTATAACGAATAACAGTATGCATAAGCAAGTAGTGACAACCAAAGAAAAGTACAGTCAGCATTTTACTAACTTTCAGATATTTGTTAGGAAGCGCCGAGTTCAGATGTAGCCTTGCTACCATATCAGGCATCGTTTAGCAATGCCCCCTTGGAGAATGATCTGGGTATGGTCTTTTTACCGGCATTGCAAGCTTGAGCGATCGTGTGTAGTACAAACGAACTCTCAGTACATAAGTAACATCTTTTTCCTATGTAAGCGGGCACTATCTACCCAACAAAATGAAATGAGAAGCGAATTCAAACTGCAGATTTCGCCTCATTTGCACAAAAAGATTTTGGGAAAATAGCATCTTTAGTAGCTGGCACTATTTCTTCTTACCTTACACATACTAATGGTATTTTAAGACCAGGATGATTATAATTAATTAAATTTAGGTCTAATCCTGTAATATTGTAAACTTCAGATGGAAAGATACCATGTGCACCGTCTTGAGCTAAATTGCATATTTATGATCTAAAATAATTATATTATATAGCATGGATGTATGCTTCTTGGGTTCGATTGGGTATATCACAGGTGTTTCAACTTTTTTTCGAAAGGGGGAACAAGTCCCAGCCTCTGCATCAAAGTGATGCATACGGCCTTTATTTCATTATTGAAAAATGTAGCCACGGACCCTACAACCAAGAGTGCTTATTACAAATCATGGATCACACAAAGTCTCAATGTGGATCAGCCACCTAAAGAGAGATGCCATGGCTAAGCTTAATATTCACAGGTGTTTCAATTATAGCTCAATATTTGGTCTCAAGTATCACTACAAATTTTGGGTACCTTGCCTTCCATATAATCCGGTAAGACCATTGTCAATTGGGCAGGAGATTGTTATAAAGATGCAACAAAGTAAGAGGAGTAAAGGATACAATTCAGTTCATAAGGAGTATGAGTAATCACGGAGTTGCAGCGCGGCTGCTTTTGTGGCCATTTCCTTGCAGTAAGCATTGGAATCTGATGGCCTGTTCTCCCCTCCCTTGACAGAGCATAAATCCAGCCTCATTGGTTCCGTTCATTGCTATAAGATTTAATTGATTACCTGGAAGACACACAGGGAAGCACATCAGTAGAAGAACAGTCTTTGCAAGGATTTCTAAACAGACTTGAGATACCCTTCCTCATTAGAGCAATTAGGTTGTCTGCACATGCATGACTCGTGTAATGGCAAAGTAGGATGTGGCTTAGCTGATTTCCAGTGTATAAGAGGCACCAAACCACTGGCGATTAGGAGTGAAACCCAGCACTCTTACAGTATAACAGAAGTGCACATCCTAGTAAAGCAGACTAATAACCAGTATTCACCTGTTCAAAGTTTAGGGTTTAGCCGTTTAGGGTAGTTATTTATGAGACACTGAAAGGAATACTTATTTGGCAATGGCAGTAGATAATGAATTAAAAAGGTAATCATACCATTCATCTATTTTTGCTCGGCCAAATATAGAACTAAGATTTCTCAGAGTAATTTTTTTTACTTAGAACGCTGACATTCGGGATAATCACTGTACAGAGCCCAGGGACGTGCTCCACCCATATCCAGTGGTCCCAGTAAATTAGATAAACAACAAATGACAGAAAAATAGATGTTAGTAATTTTTATGTCTAAAAGGTTATCATCTGAACGCAGAGGCGCACAAACAATAGCAGCTAAGGATGTATAAAGATAAGAGTGAAATCAGACAAACCATGTGTATATTATTCACTAGTGCTGCTCTCAGTGACTGATTATTTTGAATAGAAAAATTGAAGAGCACCAGATAAAGAATACATAAACTCTCAACAGCCAGCCTTCTTCACACTAACAATGACAATCCAACCTGTGTTGAGAAAATGTCACTTCAGTTTGCCCACTGTAAACCATCAATTTTGATTTGCAAGTTCTTTTACATCATTTTAAAAAGTCCAGACATGATATTCCAACCATGTGTATATTTTACACAGTGCCTCAACAATAGTTACTGACTAAGAGCACCAGATAAAGAGGGCATAAAATTTTAACAAGTCTCCCCACGCTTACAAAGACATACCAACCTGTGTTCAGAAAATATGCCGCTTTAGTTTGCTTAAACCATCAATTTGATTTGCAAGTTCTTTTACATCATTTGAAAAAGTCCATACATGACAGTCTAAAAAGAATATCAATTTATCATGATGATGAAGAGCCAGGCTAGCTAAAAGTAGCAGATCGAGCGACTGTTGCACCATGGTGGGCAACACACACACACACACACACACACACACACACAATATATATATATACAACTATTATTAGAATTTTACATAAATATGTATCATTGGATATTCAAAATTAAAAAAAATAGAAAAGAAAACAAATCTTAGTTTATAAGCCTGGCACAAAATGGAAATAGTTGCAACCGAACTAAGTTTTGCACATCAGCAAGCAACTCAGCAATATAAATGCAAAGAAAACAATTTCATTAGCTATTATTGTAGGTATGACCATAAAAACAAAAATAAATAATGGCACCAAAGAATTCCACATATCAAGAAGAATTCAATCCTGAGTTATTCCTACAATACACCAAAGATGAGACCGGGATGATAACAAGAATATAAATACAGGCAATATTTACAGAACATATTGGTAGAGACTTGAGAATAACATAACTTTACGTTATGATAAATCCATCGAGGGCATGCGTAAACATCAGTTTTGCTATGAAGAAAAGCCATGAACTCATAGGAAACTACAATATGATGATAATATTGTGGATGAAGTTATTATTCAGAAAATGGAGTACAAAGCAATAGCCTCATCTTGAAAATATTCTAAGTGGGTATACATGTACAGTTTGTAAAAAAAAAAGATTACTTTCTTTCTCTGGATTTTTTATTTGTTGTAGGAAGTGGTAGAACAAAACTACAATAGCAGCAAACAATGAATAACTGAGCCTGCATGATTTTTTAGGGAGGAGGAATGCTTTACTGAAGATGGTCATGTCAGCAGGCATGCTCCCTTTACAAATTTAGACTCTATGCTGCTTTCCTAACCGCCTCTCGTCTACCAGCATGATATCCATCAACCGACACAGTCGCTTCATTGACAACCTGCAATGTCCTAAACAGGGCAAGAACAGCACTTACACAAAACATGCCATCAACTTTGCTGAACTAATGCAGATCTGGAATAGAACTTAAACTATGCAGAATATGTTAAATGAAATACACCATAAAATACATCCCCTTTACAAACAACTGGGCACATATGTCAGCATGAGCAGCATCACCAGCTTGAGGAATGCAAGGAGGCACTTGGAATGCCACCAATTCATCCTTGCTTAGCTCTCCGCCTCTCCGTCAGCTACGAACTTCTAAAGTTTTTGTCTTCCATGTCTGAAGTATGACATGGCATTAATAAAACTTGATAGTCATAATAGCTAATATAGACCTGTGATGTAAATATAATGGTGTAATAAAAAGCAACTATCAACCTTGACGCCTCTAGCTAGCGAGTCCAGCATCCCTCTACTCACAAGGTAACACACGCTTATGACTTCGTCAAGTAAATAAGAAGATAGATACCTCATACCTGCAAGCAAATGCTAGGTGAGCAATTTGGTGACGCCAAAATAACATTGATAACAAAATGATTCACAAAGAAAAACCGAGGAAGGAGGCTTTTACCTTATTACCGACCGAACATGCCTCAATTGTATTTTGGAACTTTTTACTCGTCGACTTCAAAAAATAGAGGGTGCCTCTACATAACAACAAAAGCTCAAACAGAACATGATCAACCAGGACACTGAAACGGAAATAATAGCTGAATAAGATAAGGTGAACCAAAAGAATGTAGCATCCGTTGGTGGAAAGCCCATACCTGAATTAACAATGCACCCCCTCAACCTCTCTCTGGTACATATATCAACCCAATTGTGCTGCAGAAAGGGGAGAAACATGAGCAACTCCAATCTGAGCCAGAAATCTAGCAGAGAATAGAGGGAGGGGAGTTTTGGTAGGAACCTGAACCGGCATTGCGAGGCATGCTAAATCTCTGATCCATCCTCTGATCCAAAGTACAGAGGGAAGAGGTGCCGGATTGCTCTGGATTTCTGGAGCTCGTGTGGAGTTCTGGACACAAGGACGATGTCGTTGGTGATGACAATAACTGTAAACCAGTAAGCAAATGACAGAAATAGCGCTAAAGACTACTAAACATTCTAACACCTACTCAAACAAATATGTACATAACTCGCAGCACGAATCACTCATCTAGTAAGCAATATCACCTGGTAAAAACTAAAAAATACATTACATGATAAGCGAATCGAAGGAGATGATGTAATGGACATGCAATGTAGGATATATCTAGATACAAGCTAAACTTCGTAAAAGCGAACCTACCAAGCAGAACAAGCAGTACATAGGCTAATCTTCCCTCAACAGCCAGCCTAACATTTTATCCTAGCGTGGCATTAATTAAGAAGAATCTAGACAAATAGGGGGCATATACCTAGTGAACCTGTAGATCTTCTGAAGAAGAGGACCGACAAAACGGAAGAGATAAAAGTACACCAAACTGCAAAGAAAAAAAGGAGATTAGTAAATAAACACACATCCAAACCAAAGGATCAATGATTCAGAGGAAGAGAGCAAACCTGTTCACAAAAACAGGAACACCGTGGCGCACATACCAATAACCAGATGCGGCCACAAACCTGTGCAAAGAATACACGAGCACGAGCACACATAATCAGAGTTAGTTTAAAATTCACCATATACTATATGTAGCTAGTTGAATTATTCACCTAACTATTGATGGCATGGAAAAATATGTGCTATCGACCAGCCAAACAATTTCATTCCCCCGGGTCTGAAACAGAACTGATAAAAGCCACACTAATTCGAAATCCCCAAACGAAAGCTCTCTACCATGGCATTCGCCTTCAATCATATGTTCACCAAAAATTCCTCCTACAATCTATAACATAGAACTATACAAAAAGATCAAAACGAAATCAAACTGATAGCCAATCAGATTTACCTGGATGCAGATCATACAGTCTACGGTACCATTTCTGAAAAATGAATACATTTACAGTATAACACCGAACTTACCGATCAACTATCTAAATTTCAAGCCACAAACAAAGCTAAGCACAGTCTGGTGCTTATACTGCCCGAGCTGTCTGAACAATAAATCATACTTCACCTGAACAAAAAATAACTTATCTGAAAGTTTGGGAAGGGTGGGCACGGCTGACCAGAGCTTTCCCAAGTCCTAGCGTGCCAATTCACATAGGCTGGTGGAGTGCTATTCTGAATCATGTATTGCATATGAGCAAATAAAAGGACAACATAAACTTAACCAGGGCTTGGACTAATGCAGATTGTGGATGGAAACTCTTCGAAGATGTATACCTGAACTTGCGCCTTCTCTTATCTCGACCTGCTTCGGCAAGAGCTATCTCTCACAAGAGAAAATGCGTGAGTGGGGACCTAAGCCCTAGCAGCGGCAGTGAGATTGAGAGAGAGTGAGGGAGAAACCTGGGATCTTGTAGTGTTGCTTCTGCATCTCCATCATACTTGGAATTTTGAGAACGACCTGCTTGAAAATTTGTCAAACAACTTATAGGCATAATACATAGAATCTGCACAAACATATAAGATCCAGGGGATTAAATAGACAAAGAGAGGAGGAACACCACTGAACCTATCCTAGAACATACCATCAAATCGGAGGAGGTTGGAGCTCGGGAGGTTGACGTAGAGTTGAGGGCGTCGAGGAGGAGCCGTGTTCGACCTGGGGACTCGCCACTCGACGCAGCCTGAAGGTCGGCCGTCGGCGCGGCAATGGGTCGCTGGAGGGCTCCTCCCGGCTCGTGGCGGCGGTGGGCGGGGCAGACCGGGCGTGCACCCAAGACCGACGCCCTGCTCGCGCCTTACGCGGTTACCGCGCCAAGCACGGCGCCCCGCTCGGAGGTGGTGGATGAACTCCCCGAGGTGCCACGACACCGGACCTCATCCCTCCTGCGTTCTTGTAGCGCTTCCTCCCTCCCCTGCACCCAGCGCGACGAAGAGGGTGGGCAGTGGGCTAGATGAGACGGAGCTTGGCTATACATGAAAATGGAGGCCTGGGTAAGGGGCGATAGAGAGGACGGGGGGAGAGGGAGGGACGCGGGAGCGTGAGGCGGCCAGCTAGGATTTTCTCACCCGCGGGCACTAGCGAATCAGGGGAATGGAGCCTCTCCTCGATCCATTTTCCTTTCCTCTCTCGACCCAATACTCGCCTGACACGTGGCCCAATCCTTGGCTGAAAACGAAACGAGGCAACCGGCCAGCCCATGCTCACCTCGTGGCGTGCGTGGATGCCCTGTGATGCCCCCGTTGGGGGCATCTATTATAGGTTAGATCCTTGTTGTGGTGTCCATGTCCATCCAAGTGTCAGGCGCCGCCGCCGACCAGCAGGGCAGCAGGTGCCGGCGATGTACGTATTCGTTGACTCCGCGCTGGATGTGGGCAACAACACAAGTACTTGGTGGGGCAGGACGTCCGGAGGGCCAACACGCCGTTGAACGGCATCGACTACCCTAGCTCCAAGCCGACCAACCGGTTCAGCAACGGCTACAACGTCGCCGAGTACATCGCCAAGACTCTTGGATTCAACGGGAGACACTTGTATAGGATCTATCTATTAGATGAGATCATAGGATCAACTCATATAAAACATATATATGGATTGTATCTACAACTTCAAAAAACAAAATCAGCTCAAAATTTGATCTACACTTGAAGAAACAAAAAAGACAAATCTAACTATGAATAGTGTCACATCTGATTGAATAGTAGTTCACTATTGACACCTAAATTTGTCTTTTTTGGTTCTCTAAGTATATATCGAATTTGAAGCTGCAAATTTTTGATCTTACATATGTAACATAGATGTGCGTTGTCATTTTTTTAAATAATATTTGAACATGTTTTGTCTCTTCAAACAAATTATTCTTACCCAAGTCTTCCCCGGATTCAACAAGAGCTCTCCGGCCTACCTCTCGCTGGGGGCAACCATCCCGCTGGGCCTCACCGCTCTCACCGGAGGCGTGAGCTACGCCTCGGGTGATGCTGGTATTCTCGACTCCACGGTATGGCAGCTAGCTGCTTCGTTCTCGCATGAATGCATGGTTTATGTTAGACCTAATCAACCACTTCCACATGCGTGGATGCTGCAGAACGCGGGGAACACCATCCCGTTGTCGAAAGAGCTGAGCTACTTCCGGTCAACCAAGGCTGAGATGGAGGCCAGGGCGGGTGCCCACGCGGTCCGCGGCCTCCTCTCGAGGTCCTTCTTCCTCATCGGCGTCGGCAGCAACGACATGTTCGTGTTTGCGGCCGCCCCGGACGACAACGCCGCCGCCTTCTACTGCAGCCTCATCGCCAGCTACTCGGCAGCCATCACTGACCTATACCAGATGGGCGCGAGGAGGTTCGGGATCATCAACGAGGGGCTAATCGGCTGCGTGCCCAGGGTGCGGGCGCTCCACGCGACCGGCGCGTGCAACGACGGCCTCAACCAGCTCGCCGCGGGCTTCGACGGCGCGCTCAGCTCCCTCCTGCCCACCCTCGCCGCCGGGCTGCCGGGCCTCGCATACTCCGTCGCCGACTACTACAGCCTCACGCAGGCCACCTTCGCTAACCCGCGGGCGTCCGGGTTCGCCAACATCGACACCGCCTGCTGCGGGGGCGGGAGGCTCGGGGCGGAGACCGACTTCGTGGCTTCCTGCCCAACTCCGCGCTCTGCGCCGACCGCGGCCACTTCGTCTTTTGGGACCGGGTGCACGCGTGCCAGCACGCCGGGGAAATCACCGCTGCCGCGTACTACGACGGCGGCCTCTTCACAGCGCCGCTCACTTTCAAGCAGCTCACCCGGCCATAAAGATGATCATTTCAAACAGAGTTTCCTATGAATGCATGCTAGCTCAAACACTTGCAGATTGTTAGCTAGTTGACTCTTGGAATTTGAGTCCAGACTGACTTGACTCTGAATTGACTCGGACTCTCTGAAAGTCTCAGTCTAGTCGACTTGACTCTGAGAGACTGTTACACATTGTAGTAGTTGACTGGACTCTGATATTCTAAGTCTAGTCGTCTCTAGTGTCGCGCAGTGCCCGTCATGGACGTCTGGGATGGCACACGGTTGTGCATATGACTTGCTCTGTTGCTCATGGCCAAGTCTTTGCTTTTACGTACTACTGTACTTTATCGAAAAAACGTACTACTGTACTATTGTAGAAGTAGAATAGCTGGGCAGGTAGCAATTTGCATGAAGCATCTTTTGCATGATCAATATTCAAGCCCTTCAAATGATCAAATCTGCAGAAATAGCTCTCTGGAATCTCTCACTTGCGGATGATAACCTCTTTTTTCAAGGCAAACGAAGAGCAAAAATTAATGGGGTGCTGCGCGCTTATGAATCCAGCACTGGCCAACTCTTGAGCAGTTGAGCCCTTCCAAATGCTCCCTCATGTTGTGTCAGTTTTGTACGGAATAAGGTAGAAAGAAGGTTGCATCTATTTTGAAAGTCAATACTACTAGCTTTAACGAGAAATACCTTGGCCTTCCAATCCCGAAACTAATGAAGAAAAATGACAAGCTCCAATCAGAAAAGGAAGATTACGAAAGAAGAGCTCGGATTTGTGTGAGAAATACATGTCCAGTGCAGCCAAAGAAAGCCTTGTTAAAGCATCTCCACTCGTTTGGCCTCCCCACGCCGAAATCCGGATGAAACAATCGCCGGATTGGACGAAATTAATTCGTGGGGAGAACCATATTTCCAGTCGTCCACCCGGAGTTCGGCAGACAAAGTCGAAATTCAAATAAAACGAAGTCCCGCTACAAATACATCCAGGTCGGCAAAAGGATCAGCCACAGATCGGCGATCGGAGGGAAATTACACTGAAACAGGGCCGTCGGCAGTCCCGTCTGGCACGGCGGTGTCTGACGGCCCAGTTTCCTCGCACGCCGTGGTCGAAGCGACGGCCGATGTCGCTGCGGGCGCAGTCTACGTCGAAGCGGCGGCAGTCGACGTCGTAGACAGTGAGGGCGAAGCACTGGCCCGATGGCCCTTGTACCAAATCCTCGTCTCCTCGTCCATCAGGGCTGTGTTGCCGCCCATCAGAAACACCAAGTCTGTGTTCCTCTTCTTCGCCGCGGCCGTCGTCTTCAGCAGGGAGATTCGGACGCCTTGGTTGGCGAGCATCTCCCTCCACCTGCCGTCGAACTTGTCGTCCCTCCCGGTGGCGTGCGTGCTCGCGTTGGCCCAACAATTGTCGAACGACGCCTGCATCCTCTTGGCGGGATGGCCCATCTTTTTGAGATCTTTGAGCTTTTTCTGGCCGAGTTCCGGGCGGCCATCCGACGAGCCTGGTGCCGGAGCGTCGGGGTTGTACTGTTCGGTTTTGCTCTTCGAGAGGCTCGTGCGGGTTTCCGTCCACTTCTCGCACTTCTCGATGCGGGAGTAGACGTTCAGAAACTTGAACGTCAAGCCGGTGTCGTCGTGGTACATGTCGAAAGCACGGCGCACCTGCGAAAAAATAGGGCGGCGATATGGGTCAGCTCACGGCGATCAGTACATGCAGGGTCGATGGAGGAGCCACGGCGTATGCATACCTTGGCTTCAAAGTCTTCGCCGCTCACCGGCAGTTTATTGAGCTCCTCCTGTATGCCGTGCCATTTGCTGCACGCCGTCTGTATGATCCCCCAATGGGTGGCCATGGCCTTGTCTCCCCGGTTCATGATCGTCTTGTTGAAGTAGGGATCGACGAGCTTGCGCTCGTCGAACGCCTGCTTCACTCGAAGCCAATACATCTCGTAGTTCTGATTCGCCCCGGTTATGCCGTTCATGGACACGGTCATCCAAGCTTCGGCGAGGCACTCCTCTTCCCTCGGCGTCCATTTGATGCGCGGTTCGGACGGCGGCGAGTCCTTCTTCCTCTTCTTCTTTGCCTTCGGCAGGTTGGCGTCGGCGACCCCGGCTTCAGTTGGTTCTTCCTCTTCTTCTTCTTCGACGGCTTGGCTTCCGTCGGCCACATCCTCCACCCACTCGTTGCGCGGCGCGACAGTTGCCGTCGCCCTCGCCTCCTCTTGCGTGAAGAACCCCGGGCTCGCAGCGGCGGCCATGGAGCCGGAGTTGATCATATCGTTCATCACCTCGTCATTCGGCGCCGCCGTCGCACCGAACGGGAGTGGCCCTCATTGCAGGGCCGGCGAGAAGCCCTCATTCAGGTTGCCGCCGGCGAGATCGGGCGGCGACGGCGTGAACCTGGACGTTTGGCCGTAGGTCGCCGCTTGGAACATGGCAGGCGACGACGGCGAGAAGCTCGAAGGGGAGAAAGCCAACGGGGAACTGCTTGTACCTTGGATCAGCCACTGGCCGGGGAACATGGCGGCGCCGCCGCCGCCGCGAGCATGGCCCATGCTCATGGCCATGGAGACCTTCCTCGCTTGTTCGTCCTCCGCCGCCAACGCCGCCCACTTCGCGTTGAGTTTCTTCTCCCTCTCTGCACTGGCGCTTGTTTCGATCTATCGCCGGAGCTCGTCCGCCGCCCACTGTGCGTTGGACACACCCGGCGGCCGCTCCTTCTTCGGTCGCGACTTCCTCGGCTTCGGCAGCATGGTGGTGGACGAGAAAGAGGAGGAGGAGAATGGAGATGGCTAGACAAATTCGGCAGGAGAGAATGGGGATATGCAAGCAAATTGGAGGGAAATCGACAGGATTTGGCGGTCCAGTCGCCGACTACGAGGGTCCACACGCCTCTTTCGCGCCAAATTCTTTCGTCCGGTGTCCCCGAGCGCGCCTCGGGGGACCGGGGATGGCGTGGGCTCGCCGAATGGATTTAGGCCCAAATCCGGACGAAATCGAGGAACCGGGGGCGCGACTGGGCCGAATTACGCCGTTCGGATGGAAAAATCGTCGCGCGGGGACCTCGTCGGGGAGACGAGTGGGGATGCTCTTAAACCAGTGGCGCAAGCCATCACCACCCACACACTATGAGTGTGCTCAAGTTCCCTGCCTGACTTTGTGATGACTTGGAAAAAATCACAAGGAGCTTCTGGTGGGGGATACAAAGAAGACCGCAGGAAAGTCCCCCAGATGTCTTGGGAAAATTGACTAAACCCAAGTGTAAAGGCGGATTTGACTTCCGGGACCTCCGCCTCTTTAATCAAGCCCTTCTTGCGAAACAAGCATGTAGCCTTATCGAGTTCCCTAATGGTCTATGTGCTAGATTACTCAAAACAAGATGCTACCCATCCAGAGATCTAATTGATACGAATTTCATTAGAAATACCTCTAAGAAATACGTATTTCCCATGGGCTTGACTTCCTCAAGAAAGGAATGATCTAGTGAATCAACGTAGGTGAAAATATCAGAATCTGGTGTGACAACTTGGTGCCACAAGGCAATTTAAAAGTCATCGGTAATGCCCCAGGCTCGAGAAAAAGATGGGTATCCAATCTTATTGATCAAGATGTAAAGACTTGGAAAGAACAACTTGTCACAGCATTGTTCCATGTAGCTGATTCTGAGCATATCCTTCAAATCAAGCTCCCTACTTTTACTGGGTTAGAATTACCTTGGTTTGCACTATGCGAAGAATGGTACGTGTCTCAGTTAAGAGTGCATACAATTTGGAAGTCGAGCTTCAGAAAAATAATGAAGGTGAGGGTTCAAGTGGTAAACATATAGGCGGTTGAGACCTCTAGAACCTGATTTGGAAAGCCAAAGTTCAGCCTGATTTTTTGGCTGGAAACTCGCAACAAATCGCAATAATAAAAATTACAATAAAAGCCAGGTATAAGAAAAATCATATCCAAATGGGGGTCGAGCAAGGTCGATATTTCTCTGGCCTAACTGGGGACGTGTTTCTAAAAGCGGTAGTCACCATGCATATAAACCTTTGGGTCACGAGTGCAATTGCGGCTATAAACCTTTTTCTAGTAGTGCTTGATGATTCCACTTTAAAAAAAAATCCATGATCTCCTCCCTGGGATGAATGCATGCGCTCCATCCTCGTTGCGCAATCCTAAAAATTAATGCATACGTTAACTAGCTCATCGATTAACTGAAAATTAACGGGTGTATGAGCTTTTGCGAGATTGTGGAATAAGAAATATATATTTCCTTCCCAACCATCTCAAGCATATCAATCAAGCACGGTACAAATTAATTAGGGAAGATGCCTTTTCTTGCCTGGGAAAAAAGAATTCGGTCGTGACCCGTGACCCTTGCACCGAAATCTCACCTATCAATTTCCCTCCCCTCCTATCCCGACCTATGCGTCACCATGGTGTTGGCATTATGTTGGGGCTCGTTGTTGCCGGACTAGCGTGACGACGGCGCTGGCTAGAGAGAAACGGAGGCGCCCGGACCTGAGGTAACCCCCTTCCCCATCAGCGGCGGCTAAGGCTGAATCGTCGGCCGGCTGCTCCAATACGAAAAAAAACTATGTCATCTTCAGGTGCACTATCTTACGGTTTGAACTACAGTTACCATCTATTTACAGAAAAATTGTTCTCCTTTTGAAAAGGAAAACAAGTAGTTTTATTATTTTTTAGTGTAGTATAGACAAGTAAATTGGTGTATGTCAATTTCATTGCACTAAAATTCCAATTTAGCTTGCATCACTTTACTTTGCGTTGTTGCGATGTTGACGAGGCATGTGTGAATTTCATCTATGTTCCCATGTTAAGATTTTCAATGATAAGGTTTATTCTCATGCAACAAAAAAGTTCTTGTGGTCATTTCTTAAGATTAAGCATTAGGGGAACTTGATGTTTCACCAATTCCTAAGTTCCTTATGATTTCAGTTGCAATTAAATTCTTTAACGTGCTGCATGTTCTTTGTTCATGCATGTTTTCTAAAGAAATACTACTTCATTAAAAGTCAAACATCTAATTCTAACTTTAAACCATATAAAAATTCATGTTAGTATGAAATATCATCTCAAAAGATAGAAATAATATCTTATTTTATCTCTGTCATTTGCATGTAACTAACTAATTTCAATTGCAGTGTTCTTGGTGCATGTAACAACTATTTATGAATTTGGAGGTCATCATTTTCAGGAGCTTAATTAGCTATATTCTTTCCTAGAAGTTAGCTTCTGATAGTTAGGGATGCAACTCTGATAATGTACGCTAATGATTTTTTCTTGTACAATTTTAATAGTTTTCTTGGCCGTGCGGGTAAGTGCACTGGTGGAAAAACAGGCTTCGGGTGAGCCCCATAAGTCGCGATGCTGCAGGAACCGTGACTAATGGTACCTTTAGTCGCGGTTCGGGAGGCGAACCGCGACCAAAGGCCTGGGCCCAGGGCGCTCGGTGGCCAGCCGGTGCACGTGGGGGCTTTAGTCGCGGTTGGCCAGGCCAACCGCGACTACAGGTGCCCGAAGGCCTTTAGTCGCGGTTGGCCAGGCCAACCGGGACTAAAGCCCCTCCCTATATATACCCACCCAGCAGCCAACACTTAGCCATTTGGTGCCATTCTCTTCACAAGCTTCACAAGTGGGTGTTAGGTTTGCTTTTGGTTCCTCTTATGCACATAAGGTGTTTGATGAAATGCCCCAAGAGCATGAAACAAACATGATATGAAGTGTTGGAGCCACACTTGAGCTTTCTCATTTATTTTTTCCTCCTCGATCGCGGTTAGCAACTTGAACCTTTGATGTGTCGTTGATAAAATGTGCATGTGTGTGTAGTTCATTGTTTAATTTATATTGTTTGTAGCTAGTTAGTTTAACAAATGCATGATGGTTAATTATATATTTTATATTATAATAATGCGAGATGAATCGACAATGGATGTACGGTAACCGACTCTCCGGCGAGTTCGGTGCGGGTTTGAAAGATTTCCTCGTAGTGGCCAATGCGAACAAGCTGGGGGATTTTGTTATCTGTCCATGTGTTAAATGTAAGAATCGGAATGGTTACTCTTCCTCAAGAGATGTTCACATGCACCTGCTTCGGCACGGTTTCATGCCAAGCTATAATTGTTGGACCAAGCATGGAGAAAGAGGGGTTATAATGGAAGAAGATGAAGAAGGGGATGATTTCAATGATGAAAGCTATCTTGCTCATTTCGGTGATACTTTCATGGAGGATGCTGAACGTGAAGGGGAAGGTGAAGGGGAAGGTGAAGAAGAGGCACGTGATGATCCCGTTGATGATCTTGGTCGGACCATTGCTGATGCACGGAGACGCTGCGAAACTGAAAAAGAGAGGGAGAATTTGGATCGCATGTTAGAGGATCACATGAAGGCGCTGTACCCGGATGCGATGATGGTCTGAAAAAGCTGGGCTGCACACTTGGATTTGCTGAGATGGAAGGCACGAGCAGGTGTAGCTGACTCGGCATTTGAAAACTTGCTGAAAATGTTGAAGAATATGTTTCCAAAGAATAACGAGTTGCCCGCCACTACGTACGAAGCAAAGAAGGTTGTCCGCCCTCTAGGTTTAGAGGTTCGAAGATACCTGCATGCATCAACGACCGCATCCTCTACCGCGGTGAATACGAGAATTTGAATGAATGCCCGGTATGCACCGCATTGCGTTATAAGATCGAGGCGATGACCCCGGTGACGATGTTGAGGGCCGAAACCCGGGAAGAGGGTTCCCGCCAAGGTGATGTGGTATGCTCCTATAATACCACGGTTGAAACGTCCGTTCGAGGAACAAAGAGCGTGCCAAGTTGTTGCGATGGCACAAAGAGGACCGTAAGTCGGACGGGGAGTTGAGACACCCCGCGGATGGAACGCAATGGAGAAAGATCGACAGAGAGTTCAAAGATTTTGCAGGCTGACGCAAGGAATATAAGATTTGGTCTAAGTACGGATGGCATGAATCCTTTTGGCGAGCGAGCTCCAGCCATAGTACCCGGCCCGTGACTCTATGCATCTACAACCTTCCTCCTTGGTTGTGCATGAAGCGGAAGTTCATTATGATGCCGGTGCTCATCCAAGGTCCGAAGCAACCCGGCAACGACATCGATGTGTACCTAAGGCCATTAGTTGATGAACTTTTACAGCTGTGGGGCAGACCTGGTGTCCGTGTGTGGGATGAGCACAAAGAAGAGGAATTTGACCTACGAGCGTTGCTTTTCGTAACCATCAACGATTGGCCTGCTCTTAGTAACCTTTCGGGACTGTCAAATAAGGGATACAATGCATGCACGCACTGCTTACATGAGACTGAAAGTGTACATTTGCCAAATTGTAAGAAGAACATGTACCTTGGGCATCGTCGATTTCTTCCGAAAGGTCATCCAGTAAGAAAGAAAGGCAAGCATTACAACGGCAAGGCGGATCACCGGCCGAAGCCTGCGGAACACTACTCGGTGCTGAGGTATTTGATATGGTCAAGGGTTTGAAAGTCATCTTTGGAAAGGGTCCTGGCGGACAATCGGTTCCGAAGGGAGCCGACGGGCACGTAGCCATGTGGAAGAAGAAATCTATATTCGGGAGCTAGAATATTGGAAAGTCCTAGAAGTCCGCTCCGCAATCGACGTGATGCACGTTACGAAGAATATTTGCGTGAACATCCTAAGCTTCTTGGGCGTGTATGGGAAGTCAAATGATACAAAGGAAGCACGGCAGGACCGAGCAAAGTTTGAAAGACCCCGATGACCGGCATCCGGAACGGTTTCAAGGTCGTGCCGGCTACGCTCCGACCAAAGAAGAGAAGGTCATCTTTTTTGAATGCCTGAGCGAGTATGAAGGTCCCGTCAGGATTCTCGTCCAATATAAAGGGAATAATCAACATGGCGGAGAAAAAGTTCCAAAACCCGAAGTCTCACGACCGCCACGTGATTATGACGCAATTGCTTCCGATTGCTTTGAGGGGCTCCTGCCGGAAAATGTTCGAGTAGCCATTGTGAAGCTATGTGCATTCCTCAATGCAATCTCTCGAAGGTAATCAATCCAGAAGTTCTACCACGGTTACGGAACGATGTGATCCAATGTCTTGTCGAGTTTCGAGTTGGTGTTCCCGCCATCCTTCTTCAATATTATGACGCACCTCCTGGTTCACCTAGTCGATGAGATTTCCATTCTCGGTCCTGTATTTCTACACAATATGTTCCCCTTCGAGAGGTTCATGGGAGTATTAAAGAAATATGTTCGTAACCGTGCTAGGCCGGAAGGAAGCATCGCCAAGGGCTATGGAAATGAGGAGGTAATTGAGTTTTGTGTTGACTTTGTTCCCGACCTTAAGCCGATTGGTCTTCCTCAATCGCGGCACGAGGGGAGACTAAGTGGAAAAGGCACGATCGGAAGGAAATCAATGATATGTATGGACGGCCATTCTCCGACTGAAGCACACCACACGGTTCCGACCAATTCCAGCTTGGTGGCTCCGTACTTTGAGAAACACAAGAATATTTTACGCTCGGACAACCCCGGGAAGCCTGAATCCTGGATTAGGAAGGCCCACATGGAGACTTTCGGCGGTTGGTTGAGAAAACATTTAATGAGTGACAATAAGGTTGTAGATCAGCTGTACATGTTGGCCAAGACACCATCTTCGACTATAACGACTTTCCAAGGGTACGAGATAAATGGGAATACATTTTACACGATCGCCCAAGATAAAAAGAGCACCAACCAAAACAGTGGTGTCCGCTTTGATGCAGCAACCGAGAATGGGCAAAAGGTCACATATTATGGTTACATAGAGGAGATATGGGAACTTGACTATGGACCCTCCTTTAGGGTCCCTTTGTTCCGGTGCAAATGGTTCAAGCTAACGAGGAGGTGGGGTAAAGGTGGACCAGCAATACGGAATGACAATGGTGGATTTCAACAATCTTGGTTATCTTGACGAACCATTCGTCCTAGCGAAAGATGTCGCTCAGGTTTTCTATGTGAAGGACATGAGTAGCAAACCGAGGAAACGGAAAGATAAGAAAACGATCAGTACATCATGCGGTGATCCAAAGCGCCACATTGTTCTTTCGGGGAAAAGAAACATCGTGGGAGTGGAGGACAAGACAGGACATGTCGGAAGATTATAATATGTTTGCTGAAATTCCGCCCTTCAAAGTGAACACCGACCCAAGCATTAAGTTAAATGATGAGGATGCTCCATGGATACGGCACAATCGTAAGCAAGCGGGGACACAAGGGAAGAAATGATGTGTAATAATTTATTGTACCAAACTTTGTTGAATGAATCATGTGAATTATATTACCCGTGATGTGTTTGGTGTCCATTTTCGAATGATTCAATTGACTCGAGATAGCACTGATGATACATGAAATTTGGAGTGACTAAGTCATACTCCCGCATACATGAAATTTGGAGTGACTAAGTCATACTCCCGCATATAGGAAATTTGGAGTGACTAAGTCATACTCCTCGCATACATGAAATTTGGAGTGATTTAGTCATACTCCTGCCTAGGCGTATAATATGCATACTCGTAGTCTTCATAGCCGCCGCCGTTGTACTCGGTAGTCGTCGCCTTCTAAGTTGCCGGCGTCGTCGTCGGCTGCTTGTCATCGCCGTCGTCGGGCGGCGCTCGTGGCTCGAAGCGAGGGTAGCGCGAGGCGGGGGATATCGCCGGCCGTGATGTAGTCCATGACGCTCTGCGAAGTCCGGCCGTACCACCATAGCCGACGGCCGGCCTCGTGGAAGTTTCCGGGAGGCGGACCGTCCTCCTCATACCGGCGAGCGCCCTCTCACGCCGATTGATGAAGAAGGCGTCCCAAGTATGCTGGTTATCGGGATGCCGGCGGGGATTCATCCGCTGCTCCGGCGTGAGGTCGAGGTAGTAGTGGTTCGTGATGGCCGCCCGGCGCGCGGTACTCGAGGGACGGGAGGGACCGGCACGCCGCCGGCGCTTAGGCTCCGAGCCCGGCGAGGACGCGGTAGCCCGGTGGGCAAGGGTAGTTCGATGCGCAAAGCTCCTCCACTCGCCGGTAGGTTAGAGTGGGTGCGGTGGAAGCCATGAGAGAGTGATGAGAGATTGTAGAGATGTGATAATGCTGGCCAAGCCGGGCTACCTATATGTAGTGACAAATGGCGGGAAAATTGGGAGCGGGAAGACGAGGAGGCGGGAAGAAAGAGGCGGGAAGAAAGTGGCGGGAAGAAAGAGGCGGGAAGAAAGTGGCGGGAAGAAAGTGGCGGGAAGAAAGAGGCGGGAAGAAAGTGGCGGGAAGAAAGAGGCGGGAAGAAAGTGGCGGGAAGAATTTTTAAGAATTTGAATTGAATTATTTTTATTTTTTTGATTTTTTGATATATTATTTGTATTTTTAAGAATTTGAATTGAATTAGTTTTATTTTTCTGATTTTTTTGGATATATTATTTGTATTTTTAAGAATTTGAATTGAATTATTTTTATTTTTCTGATTTTTTGGATATATTATTTGTATTTTTAAGAATATGAATTGAATTAGTTTTATTTTTCTGATTTTTTGGATATATTATTTGTATTTTTAAGAATATGAATTGAATTAGTTTTATTTTTCTGATTTTTTTGATATATTATTTGTATTTTTAAGAATTTGAATTGAATTAGTTTTATTTTTCTAATTTTTTTGATATATTATTTGTATTTTTAACATTTTGAATTGAATTAGTTTTATTTTTCTGAATTTTTTGATATATTATTTGTATTTTTAACATTTTGAATTGAATTAGTTTTATTTTTACGTATTTATTGATATATTATATGTATTATATGATTTTCAAAAAAGAAAAGTATTTTCAAAAAAGACCTTTAGTCGCGGTTGGCTCGGCCAACCGCGACTAAAGGTCCTTGCGCGCGGGAAATTAAAAACCCGGCGAAAAACCCTTTACTCGCGGTTGGGGTCGCCAACCGCGACTAAAGATCCCTTTAGTCGCGGTTGGCGACCCCAACCGCGACTAAAGGGCTGTCCCTATAAATTCTCCAGCGCACGAACGGCCGCGCCACTCGTCTTCTCCGCCGAAACCCCTGCAGCCGCACGCGCGCCATCGCCGTCGTTGCCCTCGTCGCCGCGCCCTCGTCGCCGCGCCCTCGTCGTCGCCCTCGTCGGACGTCGTCGCGCCCTCGTCGTCGCCCACGCAGTACGTCGCCGCGCCCTTGTCGTCTCCGCCGTGCGCAAAACCGGCCGCCGCGCGCGCGTAATTAAACAAACCGCCGCGCGCCGCCGCCTCGAAACGTCGCCGCGCGCCGTCGCCGTCGCCGTGCCCGACGGGCCGCCGCCGCCGCCGTCGATCCGGAGCCACCGGCCAGAGAGAAGGGGGCCGGGGGCGACCCGCGGTGAGAGAGAGAGAGGAGATCAGAGAGAGAGAGAAGGGGGCCGGCCGTTTTTTTTTTCTTTTTTAGTTTTTTTTCTTGTAAAATTTCACTAAAATATCACTTAAAAATGAACTAATTAAAATTTGACTTAAAATTTGAGACTTAAAAAACTAAAAGAAGACTTAAAATTTGACTTAAAAAGGAACTAATTAAAATTTAACTTAAAATTTGAGACTCGTGGAATTTTCACTTTTGTATTTTATCACTTTTAAAAGAACTCAAAAAAATGCGCCGCCCCCCTCGCCGCCCCTACGTATATGCGGGTTTTTTTTGTTCGCGGCGAGGCGGCGCCACCGCCACCGCCGCCCCTTTCGCCACCGCCACCGCGCGCCCACCTTCCGCCGCCCCCTCTCCCACCCTTTCCTCGCCCCCTCCTTTTGCCACCGCCCTTTCGCCACCGCCACCGCCCCCTTCTTCACTTAATTAATTTGTTTTGACTACATGTTTTCGGGACCGACATATGGCGGACGATAGAGCTGACCCGATTCTCGGACAACTATGATCCGAACGCCGAAGACCATATGTTCGGCATCATAAAAGGCGATATTCCATATGTGCCGACCGGAGAAGAAGAAGATGATATCTCTTCTTATCCGAACCTTGAGGGTGAAGATGAAGGGCGCCGTCGGCAAGATGATGCCGAAGAAACGTCGATAAACGACGATCTTCAATTGGAAGTAGCAACCACCTCCGGCGCCGAGGTATATATATATACATATTGAGCGTCTGGTGATACAACTAACTGATTTGAATAAATGTGTGTGTACTAACGCGCGCGACTCTCTTTCTTATTTTAGCCCTCGGCTGGATCGTCGAAAAAATCGAGTACGTCGTCGTCAAAGCGTGGCGCAACCAAGACGATGAAAGCAGGAGAAACATGCACCATCGATGTTGTCGACGAAGCAACCGGCAGGCCGCTGGAGCCCAGCAAGAACGCCACCAAGTTTGTCAGCCAATGCGGAGCCGTTGTTAGAGACAACGTCTCGATCACCCTCCAGGAGTGGAATGAGCCAAAGAAGGCACGTGTTGGTTTCACTTTTGTCGATAAGAGAACAAAAAAAGATTGCTTCAAAAAGCTTATGGAACATTTCGTTCTACCTCCGGAATACCGCAAATACGATGAGGAGGGTAACAAGATTGCGGAAAACAAGAAGAGGCGCAAGCTAGTCAAACAGTTCGCTCTTTCTAGGATGGCCAACGCATTCCGGAAATACAAGCAAAATCTAGCCCATGACTTTGTCAACCAGGGCAAGACTCCGGATTTCAAAGGACAATATGAGAAACTGCAACATGATTGGCCGGATTTCGTGAAGCAAAAGAAATCGGAGCGGTTCCTTGAACTATCGAAAAAAATAAGGAAAATGCGGCCAAGAAGGAGTACAATCATAAAATGGGGCCAGGAGGGTATCGCTTTTGACAGCCTAGGTGGGAGAAGATGGAGAACGAGCCGAGGGCGCGAGGAATCCGTCCAGTGACGGAGGGATGGGACCCAAGGGCCAAAAGCTGGTGGTACGGGCATGGGGGATCGCCGAACCCGGAGACAGGGAGTGTGTTTACCGGGGCAAAATAATTACACCCACCCAAAAGCTTATTGAGGCAATGAGGGATGCTCAAGAGGGGAGGATCAAGTTCAACGGAGAGAACGACGCCACGACAAAAGCCCTCGGGAATCCCGAACACGGAGGACGTGTACGAGGCATGGGGCACATTCCGTGGAAAATAGGGTTCCCCGGAACGATGACCCGTACGGTTACGAAGCCGTAAGAGAAAGATGGATCGGGAAAAAGATGTTGTGGCGCAGTTGGTAACGGAAATGGATGTGATGAAGAAAACCGTGAGTGTACTAGTAGCCGAAAGAGAGGCAGCTCGGGCGCAGCATGAAGATCATCCAATGGATCTCGGAAGCCGGCAGCGGAGAAGAAGCAGCGTGGCTTCCACGGAGGCCTCACCGGCTGGTGCACCGACGATAGAAATTACTGCACCGGAGCCTCTGGTGGTCGAAATTACTGCACCGGAGCCTCCTCGCTACCCCGTGGACGATATAAAGGAGATGAAAGCATGTCATCCGTATTATCCTATCGGGAACATGTCCATGAAGGTAGCCATCGGCAGTGCTTTACCACCGGAGCACTCCACCACAACAACCCCATTCAAGATGGCTATGCTCGTGTCACGGTGGAGGAGATAGTCCAAGGGTTTGAGGACCCGGACATTGACATTGCTACACCCGAAGGGGTGAAAAGACTTGGAGATGTCAAGCGCCGGTTCATTCTATGGCGAAGAAATTTATCAAGTTTCCGGGCGAGGCGCCAACAAGTCCACCCCCGTACGGTGGTGGTGGTGGCGGTGGCGGTGACGGTGGCGGTGGCGGTGACGGTGGCGGTGGCGGTGGTGGTGGTGGTGCTTCACCTAATACACCTCATTCACGTCGGCCCGACGCCGCCCCCGATCCTCGTCCGGCGGGTGATCGGACACCGGTACCGCCCCCAATCCACCTCCGGCGAAGAAGCGATGCGGTCCTGGGTTATTAACCCGGACCCTTATGTACCTAGAACCACAAAGATACCGCAGCCATCACCGAAGCCTCTCATCCCGAGGCCTTGGGAACTTAGTGTCGAGGAAAATGCAGCGGCCGTGGCTGCTCAGCGATGAGAAATGGAAGGAGGAGTGCAAGAAGAAAAGAGAGGGCGAGCCCAAGCCAGTATATTCTGACAAGCAAAAGCAGTGGGCTAAGTCATTTTTGAACACACCGTCCCAAGCCGCGAAGAATCTGCCTGACGACTATTTACGTGAACTTCGTAGGCAAGCACTCGCGTTCAAGAGGAACCAAGAAGAGTTGGCGGAGAAGAAAGCCTTGGAGGACGAGGCCGAGACAAAATTAGAAAGGGGGAGAGAAGTTGCCCAGCTCGGGGAACAAAGTAAACAATCGATCGCCCCGCTCATAGTGCAAGCCGCCGGTCCGGATGCCCCCGATATCATAGCAGCTGCGGCAGCACATGGATTGACTTTAACGAGTGCCAGAGAACAAGCGGCCGACTTAGGTATCACTCTTCGTGCACTGTTAGGCCTTGATGAGGCGCCAATGAAGGACGTAGTATTTACATATGTGAAGAATGGCCCTCTCATCGAGCTCGCGCAGGAAGAGGATCTACCTCGACAAATGAAAGGTCTCGCTAAATTGGTACAAGGGTTACATAAAACATAAAGACGCCAAAGACTATATCTATGCGGAAGTTAGATATGAGCATCACTTCAAACGTTACCGGGTACAAATTCCTCCGAGTGAATTGTTCCAGCTGTTCAATCTGCGCGACCTCGACAAATCTATCATCACTTGCTACGTTCGTAAGTGATTTATTAATTTCTACCCCATCTCGTTCATTGCCTCGCACTATATATATATATATATTGTCCTAACTATCTTGTTGTGTACGCTATTATGCAGTAATGAAGAAGCGGGAAATGCAAATAAGGAACATCCATGATGTTGGGTTCATTGACCCACACATCGTTAATTCATATGTGTTAGAACACCACCCCGCCGACGTGGAGGATGACCTGTGGCGGTTTATTAGAAAACAGCAACAGAAAAGTGATATTCTATTTCCTTACCATTTTGGGTGAGTGTTTCGTCTTGAGCACATTCTCTTTTGTTTACTCCATGCATGGTATGTGGCTAATCGATGAGTTATGCATGATCGTGCATGTATCGTGTCCGCAGGTTCCACCGGATTCTTATGGTAATTAAAGTTCAGACCTCCTCGGCTCTCGTCCACGACTCTCTGAATATGGATCCGGCGCTTTGGGGCGACATGAGACAAATGATGCAAAAGTAATTATTTTCATTCATTTGCGCTCTATATCGATCGGCCTATTTCGTTCATCATTTCCTAATATCAAGTAACTAATTAATAACTCTCTTGTTTATTTAATTTTCTTTACCTCGTAGGGTTTGGAGACGGTTCGTAGATACCAAGGTCGGTGAAATCAAAAAAGAGCTACATTTTAAAATGGCAGTGCGGACGACTGGGGATATTCAGCCACCGGGGACCAATCTATGTGGATACTATGTTTGTGAGAGGATCCGGAGATACTGCAATGAGCGGGACCAGAAGTGTGAGAACAACATCCCGAGGAATAACCTCCGAAAGACGCTTAGTCCGAAGCTCGCTTCCGACCACTTCAAGAGGAACTAGCTGGATGGTTGGCGAGGAAGTCATCGATCCTAGAGGAGAACACTATTACGATGACGTAGAACTTTATATGCACCAGAATTTGTAACTAACTTGTTCAAAATTGTATATGGTCATCCGATATTGAATATATATTGTATATGGTGATCCGATATTGAATATATATTGTATATTCCTCTTGAATTCTTTTTGGTTCTAATTTCAAATTTGTTTGAAATTGTACATTCATATGCATGTATGTATACAGTACCGTAGAATATGTGAAACTCCTTCAAAATTAAAACCCAAAAGAAATAAAATAATACAAATTAAAAAGAAACCAGATTTAGGGGAGGGGGGCTAAACCCTAAACCTCGCGGAGGCCTTTAGTCGCGGTTGGCCGTAAGAACCGCGACTAAAGGTCCTCCGCCCTGGCGCTCGCCTCGCGGCCCACGTGGACGGGCCTTTAGTCGCGGTTCGTAAGGAACCGCGACTAAAGGGGGGGGGGGGCTTTAGTCGCGCTACTTTGGTCGCGGTTGCGCCACCGCGACTAATGGCAGTTGCCAACCGCGACCAAAGCCCCTTTTTCCACCAGTGGTGGATATAATCTGCATCCATGGAAGAGAGTGCTACAATATAGGTTTCCCATAATTTCTTGTGAACTATAAAGGGTCACACAAGGCTGAGTGGAGACAACCTTAGGTGTTAACCGCCACTCCTTTGCTAATGTGTTGCATTGTACAAGGATAGCAACCAATAATAATCATGCTGAAGTTTAACGAGTGGATGTACCAGTAGGAGCGAGAGGCATAATCAAGAGGGGCACGACATTAAGAGAGAAAGAAAACACAATTCTTTGTTGCAACGTCCTTAAGCTAGCATCTAAAAAAAACGTCATTAAGTTAGAGTGTGTGCCATGGCAGAGGTAAAAGGACATTTGAGTTGATCTCTCTATATTTGTTTTTGTTATTTTGTGGTGCTTTGGCATCTAATTTCAGTTATGCACGATTGATCATTCTAGAGAAGAAACCCAACATTTTTCCACACATAGACCTCCTATTATAGTCAAGGTTTAAAATAGCACGATATTTCTCCATTAATATCTAGAGGGTCCATGCTAAATTTTAATAATTTTGCTTGCTGTGGTGCTATTTGCAAAATAGCATGCTATATCACGCTAAAACTTCATAGCGTTAGCGCGCTATTTTGGCAAGTTGCTTTCACTTTGTCGTGGTGATGAACTGCATTATGTTGGTTCCACTTCTAAATCAGAAGATAATATCGCTAATGCTAATAATTTTTAATAAATAATGTATACTATATTGTTGCCTTGTGAAATGCTGATGTTGGACTTCTAAAATATTTAAGATCTATTTTTATATGTGGTTATGTATGTATGATTTAGTCACATTTGGACTATATATCCATTCGTTCTAGTAAAATTATTGATATTTAGGCTATATTTAGTATTATTTTAAAAACGCTATTTGAAATATACCACGCTAGTAGCACCATATAACGTTCATAGCGTTTGAAGAAGACTGCCGCTATTTCATTTAATTAGCGCGCTATTTTAAACCTTGATTATAGTTCGGCATAAAACTTACAAACAAGATATAATTAAATTTTATGCATGTTTTAATTACTAATTTGGGGTATGGACGTAGAATTTTTTCTTACACTATTATTTCTGAAGAAAAATTGATTTTCTTCGACAACGAGCATATATTAATATCGAAGATACCAAGAAGAAAAACAATGGCAAAATAAGCTTGTACTTGCTTGTCGATGTATAGGAAAGCTGTTATTTGAAGACATCTCTAAGATACAAGCAAGTAAAATCTTAGTCAATTATACATCATTGTTGGGGGTGTTGGGTTGTTGCTTTTTATACATATATGTCGAATTATAGCTGCTTTGTTGTTATCTTCTCTTATACACGTGAATTTTTATGTGTATTGTTGACACGTCCAGTGAAAACATGAATTGCGGAGCTGTGGCAACGCATAGGAATTCAACTAATCCTCTTAAAAAAATATATATTGCAACAATATACATCAACTCGATCAGGCCAAAAAGAATTGTCTTGAACAGAAACAATTAATCGGTCCACAAAAAATAAAAATAAAACAAGGAGAGTCGAAGCGACGCCTCCCAGATATCAAACAAAAATAGAAAGATGATGATAATGGGAGGTAGTTGATCATCAGTACTGGCCCTGGTCCTGTTTGTCGTCCAAGTCGCACTCGGGCGGTACGGGGTCGGCGGTAGCGGGATCCTTGGCGACGTTGGTCCTTGCTTTGTCGCAGTAGTTGTAGATGGTGTATCCCAGCTGCAGGGCCTTCATCTGGCGCTTCTCCTTGTCGGTGAGCTCGCACCGTGGCTCGACCGCGTACTTGGACGACGCGCAGCTGTCGGCGCATGCGTCGTCGGAGGCGCCGGCGGCGCACTCGCAGGTCTGGAGGTCGAGGTCGCGGTACTCGGCGGAGAAGGGGGCCTGCGTCCAGTCCGCCTTCACCGCGCCGCCCTGCGTGGCCCAGTCGTCCGCGTTCCAGATGCTGGAGTAGGCGAACATCGGCTTCCTCGTCGGGAACGGCAGACCCGTGTAGTTGCGGAAGACGCGGATGGGGAAGCTGTCCACGTACCACCTGCGCAGACGCACCGAGGAAGACGATCGGTTAATCTCAACTGTCGTTCCATGATCGGACGAATCACAGACGTAGAAACGTAGACTTACACGATCATGCAGGGGTTCCAGAAGATGGTGTAGTTGTGGTAGTCGGCGGTGGGGTCGAACCAGGGCTTGAACTGAATCTCCCGGGCGCCCACGCCGTCGGCGAACACATTGGTGTGGAGGGTGTAGGGGTCGCCGGACGAGTTGCCCAGGAACTCGAAGTCGATCTCGTCGTGAAGACTAAAGTTGCCAGTGGACGACGTCTGTATGTGCATAGTAATTTCACCATCGATTAAGCGTCTATGTATGTCATGAGATTAATAGCATATGCATATATATCATGCTCTTTTAAAAGGTACGGATAAGTGCATTATAGTCCGCTAAAAGATGTAGCCTCGCTGTAGCGTTATTTGCGCTATAGCCAGTAGCTTTCTGTTTAATTAAATTTAAAACCTTGACACACATGCATGATTCAAAAAAATAACTGATTAAATTGGGCATGGCAAAAGGGAGTAGCTTAGTAGTTGGTCTCACGTACGTAGTAGGTGGTGACGGTGCCGGCCGAGTTGCCCTTGACCAGCATGATCCTGGTGGAGACGCTGCCATAGATGAAGGACTTCAAGGTCGTCACCATAGAACCTGATCGATGGTGATGGAAATTCACAAACCCCCAGAGATCAATGTCACTCATGTCGCCATGTACAATTAATCAAAGAGCAGTGCTATTCATATGTACGATCTGTTACCTGAGGACTTGTTGACGAGGGAGAGCTTGAGATGTTCTCCTCCCTCCGTAAACTCGGCGTTGTGCGGCCCCCACGTGATGTTACACTGGTCCTTGAAGTTCGCCGAGACGAGCCCGAGCTCCAGTACGGCCAGAAAGGCGACGGCGGCGAGGAGAACCCTCGACGAGATCGCCATTTCCTTTTCTCCCTTGCGTGTTGAATTGATCAGTATGTGTGAGACGAATTGGTATGGAATTCAGAGGGCACATCTAGCTTATATAAGATGATGAGAACTGATTTTTCTTTTCAGGTTGGATTCGGGAGTTTTTGGTACGCATGTAGGCCAGCTTGTTCGACGTCGATGAATGATTTGACTAATAGAATCTTCCGCTTAGTTTAATTAAGGAATGGTTCTTGCCAAAGGATTAGTAGTGCTCCCCATGAACAATGTCGACAGACCAGCAGGCGCGCGGCGACTACTGCTACTATAGTGCTTGCCATCACCTCCGGCATGCATATGTGTCACTTGGTCAATGGCCATTGGTGTCCGCCATTTGTCAGAGACAAGGAAATTTCTGGGTGCAGATACCGCTGCTTCAATGCTCCATTAACTAAATAATATTGCTGCAGTTAAATTAATTCTAGGTTTATTTCTTGAGATCAACTTCTATAATTAGAACACGTAGCCCGTCGGTCTGAAGTCCTGTGTCCTGATATTTTACCAACAAATAACCAGTATTACACCTAGTCATACAAGGAATCGAAAGAGATTTGTTTGCTTTGTTTGCTTGAGATCGACGATTAGAGAAATCAAGTTGTCTGAAATCTAAAAGCCTGACCAAAATACTTTGTTTGACTTTAGATATATCAAGTCAAATTGTCCTAAATGGTAGTGTCTATGTAAGAGCAAGAAAGGGACTACAGGATCATCCTTTATCCTTCTGATTTTTTCCTCCGTCTTCAAGGCGAGGATAACACTGAACATATTCTTATTCAGTATGTATACAAGCCAGTAAGCCACAGGGGAACAAAAGATGGGCATCGATCCGTTTAGTGTATCCCGTTGATGCTGCACTTTGTCCGCGCGAACATCTTCCATCCATTTAAAAAAAAATGAATGCGGTAAGGGAAGCTCCTACAGTAGTTTTTTTAATTATAAGAATCCAAATCCTCATCCTAGGAACTTGAACTTAGGTGGTTGAGTTGTATATCCACATGCATAAACAATTGAGTTAGGTTCTTCTTACCTACTGTCCATTTACGAGACGTTGTTGGAGATGCCCTAAGTAATGGAACCTTGATGGAGCAACCGGGCTAGATCTTTATGTAACATAAACCTCTGTATGTTGGGAGCTGGTGGTATGAGCCTTTTCATAGTTTTTGGCTGTGAATATGTTGTAAATTATTTTAGCTTTCCTCTATTCAAAAATAGCACGCCTTTGACATACTCTAGAAAAAAAAACAGCTTTGCCGGTTTTTAAGTAAAAAAAACAGTATGTCCGCATTGGCATGACAAAAAAAAAGTTGCCAAATGATGTTTCTATGTTTCTTAAAAAATAATTTCAAAATTTTAAGTGCCAACAATGGTTTTATCGAAGTCAAATGCAAACAAAATGAAGAAATAAAATAAAAAATAAAACAAAATGAGAAAACCAAAAAAAAAATGAAAAAAATGTTCAAGCATAGTATAAAATTTTCCATGTACACAAAAAGAATAATTATCCATACATGTAGAAATAAAGCATCACTTATTTAAAAACAGTGAAGTATGGAAACTTGTATTTTATTATATCTTTAAATATAACATGAACATCATTTTGTACAATTATCATTTTTTAACCATAAATATTTTTCCGAATACAACTCATTTTTTAGAAATATGAATATTTAAAAATAAAATCGAATCCCGGGCTGATGACGTTAGGACTCCATGTGCAGAGTGTTGTGTCAGCAGAGTATTTTCCCCACAAGGGTGACTCGAGGGTTTAAATCGAAATCTCGGGAAATGAGCAAAGAGTATTTTCTTCTCTCTTCTTCTAGCAATCTTGCAAGTAAGATAAAAACATTGTGTCTCCAACTCCACTGTGTGGTTGTTAAGCACAAGGTTTCGCGTAAGTAAATAAACACAAGTAAAAATAAAACGAGTAAAACTAGATGAAATAAAGTAACTAAGTAAAAAATTGTAAAGGAGTTGATTGTTTTTGGTGTTTTGTATGCAAATAAGAAAATAATTATTTTTGTATTTTCGAATTAAAATAGTGCTGCAAATAGAAAACAAGATAAAAGCAATATGAAGGTGTTTCTTATGATAAAAAGTGGACCGAGGTTCATGGGTTCACTTGACTATTCTCTCTTTTAAGTTGTAGCGGATAAATAGTAATTCATCAATGAGATATGAGGGTGCCAAACAAAATATGAGTAAGATATGTATTCATATGGGCATCACTTCCTAACATTGAGATGATGCAACACATCTATCTTATACTCCACAATAAAGGAAAAACTCCATGCAATTTTGTATTAAGAATTAACAGAGTATAGCCATATGTACTTATGACATGATGTTTGAATATCAAATATACTACCTTGACCAAACAAGATCATCACTTTTGTCACATGGCTAACATAGCACATGCATTCACTTTATCCCCTAGTGAGGTAGCAAAAGAAAAAAGCAAAGCCATAACAGTTCATGAATTTGTTTTCACTATTCAATCATTAAAACTATGCTACTCCATCGAATACACACATCACCCCACACACGCTCTTGCATAGATGTTGGATCAGAACAAATACTTAAGAACGGGGTACATAATATGCATGTATCAATACATCTTACACATAATACGATCAGATCTCATAGCACAATATCATAGAATAAGGATCCACCACATAAGTATTACAAATATTGCCATAATCATGTGAGACAGCTCATATGGCACTAAGAACTATGAAGAATATGAGAGAAATGGATCAAAGCTATTGCCACAAACCCGTAGTCCAGAGTGGACTACTCTTCCTGATCATGGTGATGATGATGAAGACGTTGGAGAAGGTGGAGATCCATCCGGCGGTAATCCCGACGGAGTTTCCCCCTCCAATCTTCTATGTTGCAGCCTCCCTTTTCATGTTTCTGTATTTCTGCAGCACTCTCCTCCCGAGAACTCTTTGGGACCATATATATAGTGATTTTTAGGTCAAAATACATTGGTGGGCGAAAAGATGATTTGATTGACGGCCAAAAGAGTGCAGGTGGCGCACCCTAGATGTTTGGGTGCGCCACCTGGGCTCGTTTGGGCCTCAGGCCCATCCAAGTGTGCTTCCAGGTCCCAGGGTGATTCTCCCGATGAAAAATGACGCTCCAAAAATCACAGGTCAATTTGACTCCGTATAGGTCTCTGAAAGTGAAAAATACATAAAACAGGGCTTTCCTTTTCTGCAGAGTTATAAACTAAATAAAGAAGATCATAAATCCCCATAAATCAATGTAAAAGATGGTATTATCATCATATATGTTGCAAATATGTGGGAATTCAATATAATAAAGGACAAAATTCATGTATGCATTTTACATGCATCAAGGACATACTTATTTGAACCCATGATTAAATTTTAAACCTGGTGAAGATTTCTTCAAATCCATTATCTATTTTGTAAGTCTACAGACATTTTCTAAACCTCAAATAATTTTAAAACTACATAAAAATATTATAATATAATAATAAACATGCAAAGGAAAGAAAATATAAGAAAAAGAACCAATAAAATGGAAGGAAATATGAAAATAAGGAAAATAGCATGAAAAAATAAATAGAAAAATAGAAAAGGAAATGGAAAACGAAAAGAAAAACATGTAAAGGAAAATAACAACCGAAAACTAGAAAACCAATAAGCGCGGGAGGCAATATAGTAGTAAAAAACAAAATAGAAAATCAACCTCACGGTCGGTACATGGAACTAACTAAACATAAAAATGGGCTAGGCCCAGAATGCCATGCAAGGTGTACGGCACGAGCCGTTAGTGCCCCTATGAGTGGTGTATAGAATTTGGGCCAGCTGGCTGCAAAAAAATTCTCTCAATGAAAGAAAAGATAAAAGCTCGCTATGCTAGATGACTCCCTTTATTATTTGGATTTATACCCAAACTAATGAAACATCTCAAATAACCTAACATAGCAAAAGTGCATTCTCCCCTCAAAAGTTAAAGAAGGAAAGTTTCTAGCTTCTCATGCAAGGGATGAAAAATGACCAAGCCTTGAGCGACAAAATGTCTAACCGAATATTAGACGCTCCTTACATACAAATAAAAAGGGAGCTCATGACTCACAATTGCAGGTTCTTTGTTGTCTTAGAGGGTTGCAACATTAACCCAGTAGGTCGACCAAAGTTTTGAGAGGGGGCACTGAAGCACAACCATTTCTTTAATACAAACTATAACATTGACACAAACGCACATGCTCAACCTCAACACATAACCCCTACTAATATTTAAGTCCGGTATTTTAAGATTTATGAGTTACATAGGCACCACTTTATACTCCCTGGTGGGTTCAATGAGAATCATAAAGACATCAAACTTCGGGCGTGATCTCTCTGGTAGATGGGAATGTCACCTGGACACCTTCCTACCCAATGAGATGCATATATAAGAAACCAAACCTGGTTCTCCCTGGTGGGCTGATTTATCTAACAAATAATTCAGCATACCAGTAGTGTACGATTCTCCTAAACAAATGTGTAGAAATATATTCTTATTTACCAAAAAAATCGAGAAGCGGATACACGGTCTCTGCATCTATCAGTACACACAACCATATGTGTTACTAAGTCGCGAGTACTATTCTTAAAGATTCCACAGAACTATGTTGTTGTTGATGCAAAAGGCAAGTGGCTCAACGGTAGCCCAAAATTAGCATAGTGCATTTGTGCAAAATTGTATCCCAGCTAAGTGTCACAACCCCATTTTTCCAAACACGGTGTACCCTATGTATTTCTGATCATGATACACCTGATACACCTTATTTGTTAAACATGGCCATTAAGTTTGCTGCAACAACTGCCCATAATTTCCAGTTGTGGATAATAGCATGCATGCTCACAAAACACAAAAATATTAGCGAATAAAATATGATATAGAGGCCCCTCTTTTGAATAGTTAATAGGCTTCAAAGCCCAAAACTTTACCTACAACCAGAAGATCCAATGCAAGCCCATAGAGAAGCTTGAGTGTGGTCGCAACCCTAACTCGCCTAGGAGTAATTCTTCTTGTTGCACATCTCCTAAGATTGTTGGTGCAACAATGAATACACGGCATACTCGCAAGCCACATTGGGGAAAGACCTATTTAACTACATGCTTGTATTTCAAAGAAGGGTTGTCAGGTTTATATAATATAGTGGATGCGTACTCCTGGTAATAAATGGTTTGATAGTCTCTACAATTTGGATCTAGTTACCTCCTTGGCTGAGGGGTGAGGACACCAAAATATCATCACCATTTTTTCAAAAGTATCTGAAAAACAATCTTAAGCAAAAAAACATATCACACAAAAATCCTTGAATAGAAAAAAAGGGTCCTAAAATCACGACTATGCCATCTAGGCTTGGCTGAGAGCTCGGTTGGCCCCGCGGGAGGAGGCGCTAGGCGATAGAGTTGGGTGGTCGGCCATGTAGGCTATGACGGTGTGAGGAGGCGGCTGTGGCGTTCCACGGAGGCAGCGCATCGTGGCGGAGCTAGGTGATTGGCCAGGGCGGTGCAAGGAGGTACTACACGGCGACGCTGGGTGGTGGACCAGGAGAGCAAGGGCCTTTGGGGGAGAATGGTTGTATGAGAACGTGTAGGGAGGTGACCCTAGCGGGCCTTGAGCCGGTAGCCGAATGTGCGGGGAATTTTTCGGGACCAGACGGGTGAAATCGAGCTTCCCTACTAGGCAGGGCTGAGGGGCTTTTTCGGTATGAGGTGGCATAGCCCAAACACCCTACATAGGCTTGCAAACACACACAAAAAAGTCTGTTTGGTTCTGAATCTCTGAGCTCGCCCAACCTACCAAAAATACCAAAATAGATGAAAGCCCCATGTACTCATTCCCCAACCATTGACAAATAATTTTAAAACTTCATTCACCAAGACTTATTCTAGAATAATATAGTCCTCAACAATCTGAACTAGTCCTAAATGATAATATTATGTAGATATTCCTAGGTTTACAAGGTGAACATGGCCAATAGAATTGAACAAGGACTTATCGGTGGTAGGGATTAACTAATTAGCATGTCATTGAAAAATATGATCATAGACAAATATCATGCATGAGAGAAAAACTAAGCTAAGATATAAGTGGCATGTAAATATGACTAAACAGTGTAGAGAAATGAATTTTGCATGTTGACATGATTAAAATGGGTACATACAGTGCTCGGGTTTTGGATGAACAACATCGGGCCGAGTGTTGTTCATTGTGGGTCTGGTCGGTGAACACTGTAAGTGGATGATAGTGTTTCCTGGTTTGGGCTATATGTTTTTTTCTGACAAGCCTTTGGGCTAGATATTTGTCTGATTATCGTTGAGCTACATATAAGGAAAAGAAAAGTAATTGGGCCAGCCAATAACGGCCCAGGTGGCCTTCTCGTTCCAGTGAACGAACAAGGGCTAGGAGCGGCTCTGGTCCCATGCCGGACTGGAACAGGGGAAGACAGGCGGCCAAGATATAGACGATTGCATCGCCGCCGGCGAGACCGTCCACTGCATGCCCTCCAGCAAGCAACCGAGGGTGTGGGAGTGATCCGGGGAAGGTGGGGGTTCCATTTTGTGAAGAAAAATACGAGATTGGTTTAGGTGGGGAGGTCAGATATGGGGCTGCTCGTTGGTGCACGTGATGCACAAGGTTGACCACAGCAACACTTCTGAGCAACGACTCAACGAGGGTACAGACAACGGTACTGGGAAGATTAGAAACCACGAGAGGAGGATCCCTCGGTAGAGGAGTAAAATTTATACAAGACCTACTCGTGCTTTTCTATATTTCGTTGAACATAATTTTGGCTTCTTTTCATTCACCGGCTTTCTCTCCTTCCGCCTTGCTACACCACTGGTGATGCGTTCGCTGACCACCAAAACCCTCCGTTGGCACCCCGCACCCAATGATGCCCTACCCCACCCCCACCCCACTCAGGGTCGCTCGCCGTTGCCGGAATCGACCGCTAGCTCCGCGGTAGCCGTCGCCTCGTTTTCTGCGATTTAGTGCAACTCGGGGCCACGATGACCTCGGTTTGATCCAAAATGGAGCTGGCGGTGGACATAGATGTCGTAGTTCGGCGCACCTGAGCTAGCATCGCAAGAATCGAAGGGAGATCAGCGAAATCCTCGTCGACTACCTTCAGCGAGCTTCGCGAGCGTCTAGTGACTGAGGCTGGAGTGTCATCTTCGACCGAGGTTGGAGTATCATCTTCGTCTACTGAGCCCCGCTGATGGCCTTGTAACGCGTACCCTGCCTAGCAGCTTGGGCGCTAGCTCAACATTGTTGGCCGAGGATCTCACCTCCTCTGCCAGTTAAATGTTCGACTGATTGCTAACATGAAGAGGTTGAGAGAGTTCATTTTCGATTAATCTTCGTCGGGGGAGGAAGAAGACGATGAGCATGACATGGGAGAAGAGAACTTCAGGCACATTGCCAATGGTGACCCTGCTGAACCAGAACATGATGCAAACAAGATAAATAAATTCCTACAAGCACATATACACATTGATAACAAGACTATCCATACTCACATGTAAGATGATATTGTTGAGCATCACTGGCTAATCCAAAACACTTCATAGTTGTGCATTTACTTCATTTAAACATCCATTCTATTTATTGTATTTTAACCTTGTTTGTCGTCTGTTTGGCATTGAATAATTTGGTTTGTAAACCTAACTTCGGTTCTTTTGTACCCTTTATATTTTACTCATTTGATCAGTTTGAAAGTGCTTGGCTTTGAATAGTTTGGTTAGGAACCAAAAAAAATTAGGGAGTTAAGTTTAGAGGATCGGTTAGAAACCACTTTTTAGAGAAGTAAAATATGCTCCTATTAACTCAGAGGGATAGGGACCTAAATTATAAGAGATCAATTAGAGATGCTCTTATAGGATGGTGGAATTGGTTTTATCATTGGCCGGTGTAAACAAACATGGTGGCAACGACGCGTGGAACTTTCCCATGAGAGGATTAAATGGAGAGTAACTAGGCTCCCTTCGCGTGTGGGTCGAATTGGCCAACATGCGGTCCATGAAAATATGAATGCTTTGTGAAAAAAGATTGGGCTACAATGGAGAAAAGGATAATTACGCATTAAAAGAGTTTTGAATTTCGCTTTTAGATATTGTGTGATGGAATGAAACATGGCTAGAAGTGATTGGGCTTTATCTAATGAATTGGTGATTGAGCACCCGCATTAGTAGTTTACCTGGCTAACAGTGGCACTATGGGCTATATGGACATCACGAATAAAATCAATCCATGAGGAGATGTTTTAGACCCCGTTAGCTACCCATGGGTTCATTAATTCATATTCATAGGAACTTCGTTTGCTGGCTAAGCCACCTAGAGGTGCAGCTGTTCAATGACGAGTCGATAATGAACAAGCTTTTTTTTAGAGGACACAAAATGCGTGCCATATTTTTATAGAAAGAGAAGAAAACAAATTACAAGATTCCGAAACCGATTGCAAACAACCGGAGCCGGCACACACCCTCCCTCCACACAACACCTAGTTCTACTCTCTCTCTAGGTGTTCACTACCTCCTGCTCCTGCTCCTACTCTTTCCCTCTGTAAGAGCAAAGTTCAAACCCCAAGTTTTGTGTGTTTGATGACAACACTTGAGTAATCTCACCGTGTTTCTTGAGTATCATTGTTAGATTTGCAAGTGCACGGTGACCTCGTTGGACACGTCAAGATCGGAAGACTGAAGCGTAGTTGATAGGTTTTCTGGTTTTGCGTGTGTATCGCGAGGTGACTTGGCTGGAGAGAAAAATGGGAGAAAACCAGTTTTAGCCAGGCCGGTACTACCGGTACCTGTAGCGGTAGTACCGCTACCCCTATAGGTACCGCCCTCGGTACCGCTCTGAGTTCTGCGCTGAATTTGACCCAGAATACGAGTTACGGTACCTCTACAGTACCTGGAGCGGTAGTACCGCTCACGAGCGGCAGTACCGCCCATGGTACCGTTCAGGTACCGTAAACTAGTTACGGCAGTACCGCTGCAGTACCGCTCCGGTACCGCTTGGGATCCAGTAAGGTTTGGACCCCATTGCGGTACCTCAAGCGGTACCTCTAGCGGTAGTACCGCTCTGCGCCCACGTGGACCAGATCTGGGGAATTCGAACTCAGAGCGGTAGTACCGCTTCCCAAAAGCGGTAGTACCGCTTAGGCAAAAACTGGACATAACGGTTGGATTTGGAGGAGCCTATTTAAGGGCTCCTTCTTCCCCAACACGTTTTTATCTCTTCTCTCTCTCTCCTCCATTGTTGCTGAGCTTAATCCTTGAGGATCTTCCCAACCATCCAACCAATCTTGCCCAAATTTTGAGGAGTGATGGAGGAGACCCCGATCTATAGTTCTACCAAGAGAGATTTCATCAATCCTTGATATTCCTTAGTGGAGCTTGGTGTTAGGGTTTCTACTGTGGGACATTGGAGAAAGTGCATCCATGGAGGCTAGCTTGGTGTTGTACTAGCTCCATGGGTTGTTGGGAGCCTCCTTGTGGTGTGGAGCTCGCCCCAACCTTGTGAAGGAATCACCGCCTCGACCGGTGCCTTAGTGGAGAAGGGGAGCACCTTCGTGGAGCTCTCTCGAGGAAGAAGGTGAGGCCTTCCTTCGTGGTGTGGCCGTCTAGTCTCTTGTGTGAGACTAGCACCTCCTCAATGCGTACGTACTTCCTATTGTGGAAGGAACTACGGGAAACAAACCTCGCCTCGTCTCCGCGCCCCGGTTGTCCCGCTCCTTACTCTTACTATCTTGTTGATTCCTTTGCTTGTTGCACTTGTCCTAGGATCATTGTAGGATCACCGCTATCGCTAAAGTTATCACCTTTACCTTCCGTTGCACTAAAAATTGAAAAAGACTAAAACTTGCCGTAGCGCCATTCACCCCCCCCTCTTGTTCGCTACGATCCATTCAAGTGGTATCAGAGCAAGGTTTTCTTGCTCGGGCTTTACCGCCTAAGAAATGGCCGAACAAGATGCGGGTGTGGCGAATGGGTCACCTTCCCTTGTGCCACCCGCTCCATCATCCCCCGTCGATACCACAACGGCTACGTTGGATGACCTCAAGAAATTGGAGTCATCCATCGTTAACCAAATGAAGGCGATGATGATGGAGTTGGTTGCTCAAAAACCAAACCCTATTGTTGATCCCAAAGAAAGTGCTGAGGATCCCCCGCCAAAAGCTAACCCCTTTCCTCTTGTTGATTTTGTCGCGCAAGCGACAAAAGATCCACAAAAGGAAGGGATTGGGGAGACCGGCACTTCAACAAAGGGGAAGGATGAGACACCGGTTGCGGAACGTCTAGGGGTTATCATGAGGTGCCACCACCAAGTGATTACACCGTAAATGTTCCAATACCTATGCCACATATCTTGTCGCATGGTTCACCACCGTTACTTGAGTCAAACAACTTTGAAAATTGGCAATTCTTAATGCGTTCCCATGTGCGCAGCGCATCTACCGAGCTTTGGCGTATCATCGAGGAGGGCTATTCACCACGAGACTCCAAGAGCTTGACAAGAAGAGAAGTGGTGGATGACCAACTCAACGCCACCGCCTTCAACATGATACACATGGCCATCGCGCCCAAGGACCGTGCTCATATCCGCTCGCTCAAGACCGCCAAGGAAGCATGGGATAAACTTGAGAAGCTCTTCCTCGGAAATGCAAGCATCCAAAGCTCTCGTTTTGACGAAGTGAACAACATGGCCGACAACTTCGTCATGATTGAAGGAGAGTCCCCGAAGAAATGTATCGGCGCCTTATCGCTCTTGCCGTGCAAATGCAAGATCTTGGAGCAACGTTTGTGGATGACCATTGGATCAAACGCAAGTTCTACAATGCTCTCCTCCCTTACGAGGAAGTGAAGTTGATGGCCATCCGCCAAAACGCCTCCTTCCGTGCTATGACATCCGATGAAGTTCTTAGCGAAGTCATCGCTTTGGACATCTCCAAGAAGAATGCGGAGGATCTTGTTGCTCGCGTCCACAACTCCCGCAAGCCCAACCTTGCATTGAAGATGAGGGTACATGAGGCTAGTGAAAGCGATGAGGATCCCGTTGAGTGGGGACCGGATGATCTCAAGATCAATTACCATGAGCACATGGCTCTCGCCGCCAAGAAATTTTGGGATGGAAACAAGTCCCGAAGCACAAGACCAAGAAGATCACGTGATTCTCCAAGAAGTTTCTCAAAAAGCCCAAGGGAGGGGCAAAGGGGAAGAACATGCTACAATTGCGGCGACAAGAATCACTTTGTCGCGGATTGTATGTTTGAGAGAAGAGAAGATCATGGTGGAAGGCTTATCCGCAAGGAAAAGTTCAAGTCACTCTCAAAAGGATTCTCCAAGTTCTCCCCCAAGTCCGATGATGACAAGGTCTCCTACACCAAGAAGCCTAGAGCCTTCAGCATTCGAGAAGAGTACTCCTCCGATGAGGATGAAGAACATGGGGACAAGAGCTCCAACAAGGAAGGAGAGGGAGTGGCCGCCATCGCCATTACCACTCCCTCTATCTCCCTCTTCGACTCTCCCAACGAGAACCTCGTCACCAAAAATGCTCGTTGCCTTATGGCTAAGGTATCCACGGAGGTAAAATCCCCCTCCAAACCATCATCCTCGACTAATGCCTTATATATTGATGATGCCACTAGTCTCACCGTTAAATGTGAGATTATGGGTTTGGATTCTTTTCTCACTAACATGCAAGGGGATACCAAGACTCATGTTGGGGCTCTCTTGAGCCAACTCGGTGCGGCACAAGACCTTATAGAGGAGAAGGAGAGGTTGGAAAGGGAAGCGGCAAATGAGATTGCCTCTCTTAAAGAAGAGTTTAAAGATGAACGAAATCTGCGCATGTCTCTTGAAGCTAGTGTCATCGTCCTTGAAGACTCCAACGAGGCTATTGTTTCTCGACTCACCAAGGATCGAGACCATGCTCTTGATTTGATTGGTGAGCTCAAAAAGAAGATGCTCTCTCTTGAGGAAGCCAACAAAGAGAAAGATGATGAAGACCCCAATTCTTGCCATGACGAGCTTGTTGATCAAGTTGCTTCCTTGAGGAAGCACAATGCTCTTCTCTTGGAGGTCAATGCTCTTCAAGAAGAAGCCTTGGATGAATATTACCGCTTGTGCAAAGAGAATACCTCATGTTGCAACCATGAAGAAGAAATTGCCACTCTTGAGACCACCAAGGCCAAGCTATTGAGTTTGAGTAGCAAGCAAGAAGAGTCTTTGGTGGAATGTCTCCGCATGAGCAAGGAGAAGGACACTTGATGTGATAATGAGGAAGAAATAGCCGCCTTGAAGAGAAGGGAAGCCAAGCTCATGGAGGTCAATACCATGCAAGAGGAAGCATTGAAGGAGTATTTTCCTTTGAGCAAGGACCGTGCGTGTTGCATTCATGAAAGTGACATTGCCAAGTTGGAGAGTGACAAGCATATGCTCATGAAGATGAACTCTCTCCAAGAAGAAGCTTTGATGGAACATTTCCGGGTGAACAAGGCAAAGGAAGTACAAGTGTTTGATATTTGTCATCCACACCCGGAGCATGAAGATGAAGTCAATCGTTTGAAGGCCAAAATTGATAGACTCCAAGTTCAAACCAAGTACTTGGAAGGAGTCATTGGAGCCAAAGATGGGGCCGAAGAGGGCTCGTGCAATGAAGGAGGAGTGGCTACCAAGCCAAAGAGGAAGAGGAATAAGAGGACCAAGAAGAAGAAGAACAAGGAGAACATGGAGATCAACCTTGAGGAGAGCGATGCTAGCTCAAGAAGGGGTGGAGTACCCAACTCCGCCTCGAAGGGTTTCGCCGGCTCTAACAACCCTTCTCATGTTCTTTTTGTTGATTACTATGGACATATTCATGCTCGCTTTATTGGTCCTCAAGAGGACAATGTTGATTGGACTATTTGGGTTCCCAAACCCCTTGTTACTAACATGCTAGGACCCATTGAAAAATGGGTACCTAAATCCAAGACTTGATTCCTTGTAGGACTATGCTTCCGGTGGCGCTAAGTGGGTGGTTGATAGTGGAGCCACAAGTCATATGACCGGAAGCAAGAATATTGTTGTCGACCTCGAGCCTTCTCACTCTACCGTATCATATGGCGACAACACGTGCTCTAAGGTATTGGGTCTTGGAAAGGTGGTGGTAACACCCGACATCTCACTTGTGAATGTCCTCCTTGTCGAGACCCTTGGTTACAATTTACTTTCCGTTCATCAAATTGCTCGTATGGGTCTATGCACATTCTTTGATGAACATATGGTGGTCCTCTTGTGGAGCAAGACACTCAATGTAGCTTTTGTTGGATATGTAGAGAACGGATTGTATGTTGTCGATTTCTCCGGAAAGACAACATCTTCCGCTCTTTGCCTATTCGCCAAAGGTGACAAGGGTTGGTTATGGCATCGCCGACTAGCCCATGTCAACATGAGGACTTTGCAAAGTCTCCACAAGGGTGGCCACATTCTCGGACTAAAAGAAGATGTCTCCTTTTGCAAAGATCGTGTGTGTAGGGCTTGCGTACAAGGAAAAATGCATGGAGCTCCTCACAAGGCCAAGACTATCATCTCTACCACAAGATGCTTGGAGCTCCTACATGTTGATCTCTTCGGTCCACCGTCTCATGAAAGTCTTGGAGGAAAGAAGTATTGCCTTGTCATTGTTGATGACTATTCACGCTATTGTTGGGTATTCTTCTTCAAGTACAAGAGTGAGACTCAACGGACCATGATGGAGTTTTCCAATCAAGTTCAACGCAAGTACGACAACAAGATCCTCGCAATAAGGAGCGACAATGGAACGGAGTTCAAGAACTACACCTTGGATGACTTCCTCGGCGAAGAAGGAATCCAACACCAATACTCCACGCCATATACTCCCCAGCAAAATGGGGTCGCCGAAAGGAAGAATCGAACCTTGATCGAAGCCGCTCGAACCATGATGATGGAGTACAAGTCTAACTACAACTTTTGGGCGGAAGCTATCTCTACCGCATGCCATGCTACTAATCGTCTCTACTTTCGCAAAGGCCTAGAGAAGACACCATATGAGATTCTCACCGGCAACAAGCCCAATGTGTCATACTTCAAGGTCTTCGGATGCAAATGCTATGTGCTTGTCAAGGACACACGTCTATCCAAGTTTGATTCAAGAGCTCAAGAAGGAATTTTCGTTGGCTATGCTACGGATTCTCACGCCTATAGAGTCTTCAACAAGTCAAATGGGCGGGTTGTAGAATCTTGTGACGTGACTTTCGATGAAGATGATAGATCTTTGGAGGAGCGAAGTGCTTCTTGTGAGAAAGGAGATGCAATTCCCCCGGAGACCATAGGACGGATGGGTGTTGGCATTCGCCGACCTCAAGAGCTACCTTCTATGAGTACCGGAGAAGGACCAAGTTCCACCCAAGTGGAGCCATCTACACCACAAGGCCAAGCTTCTTCCGTTGATCTTACAAATGCAAGCCAACCTCTACCACAACCTCAAGTTCAACCTCAACATCTACAACAACAATCAAGTACAAGCTCACCTCAAAAAGCTCAAGAACAACATCTACCGCAAGCTCAAGAACAACATTCACCACAAGTTCATCTACAACAACAACCGACATCAAGTGACCAAGGCCAAGCTTCAAGTTCTTCTCCGAGTGGCTCGGGGATGATCTTTATGGACAACACTATTCCTAATACCCCCGAGTCATCCGGATCTCATGATGATGATGATGCCCACTTCAACAACAATGAAGGTCAAGGAGAGGACCTAAACCGTGATGAAAGCCAAGAGGACCCACAATAATCTTCTCCTTTAGCCGTCACTCGCCGTGAAGATCCTATTGCAAGACACTTGCGCCTCAAGTCCCATTCTTTGAGTAATGTCATTGGTGATCTAAAGAGCAAAGTAACCACCCGGAGGCAACTAGCAAACTTTTGTGAGCACCACGCCTTTGTCTCTATGGTGGAACCACTCAAAGTTAATGAAGCTCTTGAAGATCCATATTGGTTGAATGCAATGCAAGAGGAACTCAACAACTTCAAGAGGAATGATGTGTGGACTCTTATGAAGCGACCCGATCATTGCCGCAATGTTATCGGTACCAAATGGGTCTTCAAGAACAAGCAAGATGAACATGACATGGTCATCCGCAACAAAGCAAGATTGGTGGCACAAGGCTATTCTCAAGTTGAAGGCGTGGACTTTGGTGAAACCTTTGCCCCGTTGCAAGGCTTGAGTCCATCCGTATCCTTTTGGCCTTTGCCTCTCATCATGGCTTCAAGTTGCAACAAATGGATGTTAAGAGTGCTTTTCTTAATGGTCCTCTACATGAGGAGGTGTATGTGAAGCAACCCCGGGATTTGAGGACCCCCATTTCCCGGACCATGTCTTCAAGCTCAAAAAGGCCCTATATGGACTCAAACAAGCTCCTAGAGCTTGGTATGAGCATCTAAAGGAGTTGCTTGAAGACTCGTGGTTTCGAAGTGGGGAAAATCGATCCCACTCTTTTTACTAAGAAAGTCAATGGGGAGCTTTTCGTATGCCAACTCTATGTAGATGACATCATATTTGGCTCGACTAACACAAAATTCAATGATGAGTTTGCTATGTTGATGACAAATAGGTTTGAGATGTCAATGATGGGTGAACTCAAGTACTTCCTCGGGTTTGAGATCAAGCAAATGGGACAAGGCACCTTCATCAATCAAGCAAAGTATCTCCAAGACATGCTCAAGCGCTTCGACATGAAGGACGCCAAGGGGATTGGAACTCCAATGCATCTCAAGTGTCAACTTTCTCTTGACGAGACCGGCAAGGCGGTGGATCCCAAGCTCTACCGTTCGATGATAGGTTCGCTTCTTTACCTTTGTGCCTCTCGCCCGGATATAATGTTAAGCGTTGGTATGTGTGCACGGTTTCAAGCAAGCCCGAAGGAAAGCCACGTTGTGGCGGTCAAAAGGATCTTTCGATATTTAGTTGATACCCCACACTTCGGACTATGGTACCCAAGGGACACGGACTTTGCTTTGGTTGGCTTCACCGACTCCGATTGGGCGGGCGACAAGGTTGATAGGAAGTCTACATCCGGAGCTTGTCACTTTCTTGGAAGATCCTTGGTGTGTTGGTCCTCGAAGAAGCAAAATTGTGTCCCCGTCTCCACCGCGGAAGCCGAGTATATTGCCGCGGCGAGTAGTTGTGCTCAAATCTTATGGATGAGGCAAACCTTGCGGGATTATGGACTCGAGTATAGCAAGGTGCCTCTTTTGTGTGACAATGAGAGCGCAATCAAGATCGCCTACAATCCGGTTCTTCATGGCAAGACGAAGCACATTGAGATACGGAACCACTTCATCCGGGATCACATTGCTCGCGGAGATATTGTATTATCCTACATTGGCACCAAGGAGCAATTGGCGGACATCTTCACAAAGCCCTTGGATGAGAAGCGTTTCATTGAGTTGAGGCATGAGCTAAATATCATTGATCCATCGAACTTTGCTTGACCGTCGTGCACACATACCACTCCTAACCTTTATATCTTGTTGAAAGGCACGCATGAACATAGGGGGAGTGCGGTTTAAATCTATTGAGCTATCCCTCCCCCATAATGCATAAAGAAATCCAAAACATATGCTATTTGTCAATTTAGTGACTTATGAGCTTCATGTTGAGTTGTAGTCCGTGAGTCCTAGATACATCTACGCGACCTCACACCACTACACTCTTACACGGTGGCTTCGGCCACCAACCTCCTCTTTGAGGGGTTTTTCGGTTCTTTGTGTTTCTTTGTGACATTCTTTTTGTCCTTCTTCTTCTTTCTTTTTCTTCGTGTTTTTAGAGAACCTCATTCAAGCTTGTTTTCCTTTTTGGTTTTTGCAAGCTTGGTTGTATGTTCTTTTTCTCCATCCTTCTAGTTTCTTTACCCTCCTTTTTGGTGTTCCGGTGCCAAAGGGGGAGAAGTTCCTATGTGGATGGGGACCTTTGTTGTTTGTAGCCTTTTGGTTCTAGTTGCTTATCTTTTCGTATGGCTACATCAACAACCCTTTGGAGGCATCTTATGGTGAGTTTGGGTATTCTCAAGGCTATGGTATGATAACTTCACCCAAATCTCCTTGCATGATCTTACGTTGCCTCCATATTGTGCATATGCTTCTTGAACATGTCATTTCATTTATCCATGTTGCATATGTGCTTGGTTTGTAGAAACTAGGGGGAGTGATGTCTCTAGAACATGTGTATTTGTATTCAAATACATATTTATGATATGCACATGTGTAGGGGGAGCTCCGTCAAGTTTTTGCAAATCTAAATATCTCATCATAATATCATATGTTATTGTCAAATCTTGTGTTGTCATCAAACACCAAAAAGGGGGAGATTGTAAGAGCAAAGTTTAAACCCCAAGTTTTGTGTGTTTGATGACAACACTTGAGTAATCTCACCGTGTGCCTTGAGTATCATTGTTAGATTTGCAAGTGCACGGTGACCTCGCTGGACACGTCAAGATCGGAAGACTGAAGCGTAGTTGATAGGTTTTCTGGTTTTGCGTGTGTATCGCGAGGTGACTTGGCTGGAGAGAAAAAGGGGAGAAAACCAGTTTTATCCAGGCCGGTACTACCGGTACCTGTAGCGGTAGTACCGCTACCCCTATAGGTACCGCCCTCGGTACCGCTCTGAGTTCTGCGCTGAAACTGACCCAGAATACGAGTTGCGGTACCTCTACACTACCTGGAGCGGTAGTACCACTCACGAGCGGTAGTACCGCCCACGGTACCGTTCAGGTACCGTAAACTAGTTACGGCAGTACAGCTCTGGTACCGCTCCGGTACCGCTTGGGATCCGATGAAGGTTTGGACCCCATTGCGGTACCTCAAGCGGTACCTCTAGGGGTAGTACCGCTCTGCGCCCACGTGGACCAGATCCGGGAATTCGAACTCGGAGCGGTAGTACCGCTTCCCAAAAGCGGTAGTATCGCTTAGGCAAAAACTGGACATAACGGTTGGATTTGGAGGAGCCTATTTAAGGGCTCCTTCTTCCCCAACACGTTTTTATCTCTTCTCTCTCTCTCTCCTCCATTGTTGCTGAGCTTAATCCTTGAGGATCTCCCCAACTATCCAACCAATCTTGCCCAAATTTTGAGGAGTGGTGGAGGAGACCCCGATCTATAGTTCTACCAAGAGAGATTTCACCAATCCTTGATATTCCTTAGTGGAGCTTGGTGTTAGGGTTCCTATTGTGGGACATTGGAGAAAGTGCATCCATGGAGGCTAGCTTGGTGTTGTACTAGCTCCATGGGTTGTTGGGAGCCTCCTTGTGGTGTGGAGCTCGCTCCAACCTTGTGAACGAATCACCGCCTCGACCGGTGCCTTAGTGGAGAAGGGGGAGCACCTTCGTGGAGCTCTCTCGAGGAAGAAGGTGAGGCCTTCCTTCGTGGTGTGGCCGTCTAGTCTCTTGTGTGAGACTAGCACCTCCTCAACGCGGACGTACTTCCTATTGTGGAAGGAACTGCGGGAAACAAACCTCGCCTCGTCTCCGCGCCCCCGGTTGTCCCGCTCCTTACTCTTACTATCTTGTTGATTCCTTTGCTTGTTGCACTTGTCCTAGGATCATTGTAGGATCACCGCTATCGCTGAAGTTATCACCTTTACCTTCCGTTGCACTAAAAATTGAAAAAGACTAAAACTTGTCGTAGCGCCACCCCCCCCCCCCCCCTCTTGTTCGCTACGATCCATTCACCCTCCCTCTCACACTCTCCCATAACACTTTGACTCGTCATGCACACGATCAATCAACTGACCTACGTTACATTAATCCCTCACATTGCAAAACACCCTGGCATTCCTCTGCTTAGCAGCCATGCCGTCAAGATGACCATCGTATCAAACCTCCTCCTGTCCCGTCTTGTCACTCTAACTCTGCTCTCCATCCACTAGGATTCCAGCGACCCAAGTTGAGAGCTTTGGCAAAAATCAATGTTGATGTCGCATTTTCCAAGACTCTAAGTAAAGGAGTGGCTATTGCGCTTCGCTGGTACCACAATGGTACTTTACCTAGGTGCATCAGCTATGGTCTTTGAAGGCATCACTGATGCAACTACGCTGGAGGCTCTAGCTTGTTGTGGATCTCTTGCCCTAGCAGAAGACCTTGTTTGACAAGAGTCCATGTTGCTTCTGCTTGTTCCACAATTGTTTCAGATATTAGAAAGGCAAGTATAGTGAGAATTTGATCGATCATCTAAGAGATCAGATCCCGAGCTGCACATCTTGATGAATGTAGGTTCGGTCCATGAAGGAAGAGCTTCAAATTTTGAAGCATAGCCCCTAGCTAGACATGTTTTATCATATGATGTAGGGCGCAACGTGTGGCTCAGCACCTTATTCAAATTTTGTTCATGTAAACATTACGCTTGAATAATAAACTCTAGTAGGCTGTCTCCAAAAAAATATTATTGTTTTTGGTTTTTGAAAGTTTGACAAAAATTGAAGAATTTTGTTCAAGCCAGAAATTGAAATTCTGGGGTTGTTATACTAACTACTACAACTCTGAATAACGCGGTGATTTTATAAACTTGAACCAAAATCAGTAATAAAAGAAACTACAAACAGCAGAGTACATATGGACGAAAGAGTAGCAGGAAACATCTGATGGCAAACAATTTGCAAATCTAATGCCAAATATATGCATGAGTAAGTAATGACACTTGCCTTAAAGATCATGCTCATCGATGAAAATCGATAATTCCTGCTTATCCTTAAATATCCTTCAGGTTTGCTCATCTATCTTATTCAGACAATAAAGTACTAAAGTATGCACTAAGAATGATTCTACAAGTGTTAGCTCCTGAGCTTTTTTCTTTTCTTATTCTTCTGAGGAATGAAGCGAACACGGCAGTGCCACTTCTTGTACATATCCATTGGGCGTGTGACATTACTAAATATGTTTGGAAATAATAAAGGTTATGCTAACATGATGGTGCTTTCAGTCTTCATGGCAGCCGATAAGAAACTAGTGAATGAAGAAGCTCATTGCTGCACATAGTTTTGGACTTTCTTGGCTCAGGATTGTATCTCCTGAATATTTACAATGTTTTTATAATGATGATTATGCAGAAACTCAATTCGGCTCCCGGGTGCGTATGATCCCTCTACCATAAAAACATATTTCCAAGTGTTAAAAAATTTTGATAAAAAAATTTACACGTACATCTCCATAATATATGTGTATTCGTCAAATTTCACGAAAAAATGATATTTTTTGTAGTCTAAGCGAAAAAGAGAAAACTTATCTTGTGACAAGTCTTTGTTTCAGCACCGAATTTTGTCTTTTTTACACACACCATATGACATGTCGATTTTTCATGAAAAGACTTTGTGAGCGCGTAGCACATGAAGATGTACGTGCGAAATTTTTGTTTCAATTTTTTGACATTTTAAAATGTGTCTAACATGTATTTCAAAATAAAGGGAGCATACGCACCCATGTGCCAAAACATCACTCCCTTACCATTATTATGATATTACTTTGAACAATTCCCGTAATATCAAGTGTGTTCATATGACGTGGTCGACAATAATGTACTCCCTTGGTGACAAAATTTAGTTATTTTAGAAAGTAATAGTTGTTACTTTTTTCTACATACTTGGTCAAACTATATATCATTTGAGTTTTCAACAATCTTATATGCACTACATTCTGGCAAGGAGAAAGTATTGCATATGCACAATTATTTGTTTATTTCCATGTACTATAATCAACTTGATTTTGATTTCCATGGGTAGCTTATGAAAGCATAAGCATATCGTTGGGGGCACCTATATTAGTCTCTACAACTCAGACCTTTCTTCTTTTGTCACAATATTTGTATTATACACACTATTCCAAATATTATTATAATAATTATTTTCATATAAGATGGAGGGGCGCGGCAAAGCGCGCATTTATGATCTAGTGATATTGGAATCCCCTCCTACCAACATAGGAAGAGCTTCAAGCTCACACATGCAACGAGTTCCCAGTGCACTTTGTTCAAACCAGAAATTGAAGAACTTTGTTCAAACCAGAAATTGAAACTTTACGCCTAGTGCACCACGTCTAGCTCATTGCACCTTATTCAAATTTTATTCATGTAAACTTTATGCTTGAACAATAAAATCTAGCAGGTTGTCTAAAAAAAAAAAGGTTTTTGAAAGTTGGACAAAAATTGAAGAACTTAACCAGAAATTGAAATTTTGGTGTTGTTACACTAACTACTAGAACTCTGAATAACGGGGTGATTTTATAAACTTGAACCCAAAACAGTGATAAAACAAAACCTAAAAAACAGCAGAGTATATATGGAAGAAAGAGTAGCAGGAAACATCTGATGGCCCACAATTTGCAAGCGCATGTTCAGATACAAGGGCTGAACCTAGAACCAGATAACAATGCCAAAATCGTTGTTGCCTTTCCTTGTACGTGCACACATGCCCATGTTCCCGGGCGCGCACACCCGACGCGTGAACGCTGCCGGTACACTGTATCTGTACACTTATACGCTGCTGATCTGGAAAGATTTTTCTGCTTGTTGGTCGATCTTCTTCTTCAGTATCCTGCTGGCTGCAATTTCTGCATGCGTATGTATGTGCACTAATGGCGATACCAAGCTGGCTAGATAGGTATGGAAGTGCTGTACGTGTGCCCTATTTTATTTGTATGTAATCAAGTCCAAGAATCGGCATCGCACTTCCTTTTCAAATGCCGCTTCACCATCCGCATTTGAAACACTATATATCTTCTATTTGTTCTGTAGACACAGACATTGATACATCTCTTTTTGGGCAAATGCTCAGCTAGCTATAAAGGTTGGTGGACGAGCTTGGCTTCAGGTCATGATAGCATTGGGAAGGCCATGGCATCTATGCTTATGCTTGTATATGGGGATGTTTGGAAGGACAGAGACTTTCAGAACAACGCATCAACAACAACAACAACAACAATTATTATTAAAGATCAAAGATGGGGCATCGCCGAGGCTAAATTTGTGTGTAATGCCTTACCGGGAGAGCAGGCTAATGTAAAAGTCTTAGGCTTTGTCCTAGGTATGTGTGTGGAACCTCTAAACTTCTTCTCAATTAATGAAAATAGCAAATCTTTTGCTTTTTGTTTCAAAAAATATACTCACTCCGCTAGTAAAAGGATGTCGGAGACTTCTCTAAATTCGGATGTATCGACACACTGAAGAGTGTTTAGATACATCTAAATTTAGACAAACTTATGACATCGTTTAATGGACAGAGGTATTATCATCTTGTAGCCGAGCACACGTACAAGCCATGCGTTGATTGTTGCACGCACGCATCCATCCATCGATGGGCTTTGGTTGCTTGGACACCGAAAGGGAAACCAACAAAAGACACTTGAGAGAGAGAGGCAGGCAGACTACACGCAGCCACGCAGATGTTGTTCACTATGAATTCAGAAAGATAGATAGATGTGGCAGAAACGGCTGATCGATGATGCAGATGTTTCTCCCGGTCATCATACCGGCGAGGTGAGTGACAAGGAGTGCGCCGTGCACGCACACACAAATTTGTTTAGGTTGCTTCAGGAAACTCGATCGCCAGGTCTAGTATAGCAACAGACATAAAGCGGCATGCAGTAGACAGGCACAGGCAGCCGATCCAGGACCAGCCAAAAGGCAAAACGGGAGTGCGATGGCCATAGCTAGGTGGGCAACACCACATGCATCCAGTGCAGTTGTTGATCGAGGAATCAGAACAAATCGAACTCTATCCATCCATCCACACGACTCCAGTAACCACACCACATCTCGGCAGAGGAGGATATCATTCCCAGCCTAGCTAGATTAGCCTAAAACTGGCTAGCTAGGTCAATGATGCCAAGCTAGGCAAGGTTCTCACACTAATTAACATCTTATTATGGCATGTTTGATTCAAAGAATTTAAAAGCACATGAATAAGAAAAAAACGGAGGAATATTATGTACGGCATGTGAAATCCTAAAGAAATTTTAAAAAGGCAGATATTAATTACGGAAATCGTTTGGTTGCACCACAGATAAAACGGAAATTTCTATGGGAATTGGTAGTTCGACTGAGAACTAAGCTAGTGCTCACTGAACGCCTACAACATCAGATATGTATCGTAATTAGTGCATGCAAGTTAGGTTGCAACTGAGATTTTTTTACTAGGTGAGGTTGCAACTAAAATGAGGTTGCAACTACAAAAAAAAAACCTCCAATTCAATTGCAGGTGAGGTTGCAACTACAAAAAAAAAATCTCCAAACCGATAGATTTGCTTCGTGATCTGTGCTAATAGTGACTTGCAACATGTGTTGCAACTGAGATTCGATGACGTTATTTTACTGAGAACTAGTCACACCCAATTTCTATAGAGATTGAGTACATGGCATAGTTATCATAGACACGTAATTGTTTTTCCAAGAGGTCCAATATCTTGCTAGAAATCCTATGGGATTATAGTATAGAAAGGCAATTCATATAATTTTAGAGGCCTCAATTCTTTGTATTTAATGGCCTCTACAGGAAAATTTTCTATAGCTAAGAATACTACATAATTCCTTTCGACATCCTTCAAATTAAACAGGCCCTAAAGTGCAACAACACACATGCAAGAAGCATGACCAAGAAGAGGCAGCGGCACAAGCAAAAAAAAAAAAAAAGCAAAGCCGAGACAGGAGGCATAAGCATCGATTTCCTGTGTCCCAGACTGAATGGACACCCATCCATATATCAAGCAGCACCTTATGGAACCTTGTATTTTATTTTTCGAATGTTGAATGGGACAACAAAGAAGTACTACCTAATATTCCATTGCACCACATTATCGATCACTTGCCCACTACGAAACCATATAACTGCTAAAATAGCATCATGTCCTCTGATCCAAAGAGTCTGATAAGCATGAGCCAGGTACCATAACAGTGTGGAATCAATTATTAATGCATTAAGATTTAAGAGGACATTATGCAGCATAGGAGGAAGCCCTGTGATTGTGCAGCAGGGAAGAAAAAGCCTAAATTCGCGGCAATCTCAAATGCTTTTGTGTTCTGCTCCACCTTCTTGTCTTCATGATGGGATGAAACGTATGATTGCAAGGAAGCCTCTTCCTTACCTTTAGATGGACGACAGTATCATGGCACCAGGAAAAGTAATAACCCGCCCATGGATCCAAGGCCCCCACTAAACCAAAGCACTGATTGAATTGAAGGCCACTATCTGAAATAGGGTTTTGCAGTGCATATAGAGAACGGAAAAGACCACACGCCAAAAAAGAATCTGGACCGGCTGGCTACTAACTGCTTGCTTGGGTTTTTGAGATGTACTACACTGGTAACTGAAACAGGCAGCTGCAGTTGCCCTTGGGACAGAAAGCGATGAAGATCATGACGGCCTGATGTGATCTCTTAACAACCAGAGCCATCAACACTTGGAGGTGCACAGCTACCACAGTAATATGACCCTTGAAGCATCCAACAGGGTCACACAGATCATCACAGATGAAAGCAATGTTCTTATCACTCGCAAAACACACAAGGTTACAAGCAACAACCAGAAATTCAGAAAGAGTTTTGCAGGACAGAGCACATCAATTTACAACACGAGCTACAACACACGGTCAAAGTAGCATACGCGAGCTTACACAACTTACGCTTCCAATCTAAAAATACTTGTTCAAAACAAACGTAGAAGAAAATAATAAAGAGAATACATAGGTATATAAGCAACCCCTTTCTCACATAAAGTCCATCACCCTCGTAAGATGCGATCGCAGGGAACATATCAGGCTCGTCGTGTTTCTATTTGTGATTCTTGGTCTTCTCAGTGGCTCTCGGAGCTGAAAAGTGCAATTATTTTTTCACGTTACAAGTTTAAATTAAGAATGAACAATTAGTCATACTGGCTCTGGTAAATACAGGAGACAATGATTCCTCGTATACACTATGCCAGAAACACAAATATGCATGTCCCACTGTTAACAGAACAAACCATGCAAATTTATCCTTATGGTACTAGTATATATAGAATAAAGCATGCAGTGGTGCGGAACTACATGCAGTACATTATATGCCAGCCCTCCACAAGAAAACGCATGAACACGGGTAACACTTCCATATTATACTATTATCAGTACTTACCAAGGCCCACTGCATCTGACCCCTTCATGATCCTCATCCTCCTACAGCTGTCTGTGAACATTCTGCGATACAAAAAAAAAATGAATATTTTTAGCAGTCAGGTGGCTTTTTATGTACAAGATGAATCCTAGATCAGGTCAATAACTCATTGGGATTTGCAAAATCATGGTGGGCCAGACATTCTAATCACTAATCAGGAAAATAAACTAAAACACCTGGGCCGGAAGTCAGGAATTCACTTTAACGTCTAACATTATTCAGATTCTTTTACCACAAAACAGGTACCTTTCCCATTTATTACTATAACGGTAATTCGTACACTGTGAGTAAAATAATTTACCAAACCTTCACAAGAAGGGAGATATTTCGTGTCAGTAACCATTCAAATCAATAATCACATATGAAACACATCAGCAATTCAAGTAGTAAATCAAATGTATTATTGTATTAAAATTTACAGCATAAAGGAGAAAGTTACCCCCATCAAATTAGTCAACTTTCCAAAAAATTAAGTCATAAGGGTGTATGCAATGTGTTACATGGAAACTTCAGAAAACCTTGCTAATGCAGATGAAAACCATCAATATTGCTGCAGATTCTACATTGAAACTATAACATAATTTAATCGGTATCTGCATTACTCACCGCCATGGAACATCACCGACAAGCATCCAATCTCCATCCTTGTCCTCATAAGTGAGCACAAGTTCAGCCCCGCTCTTAAGATCCATCAGTCGGCAATCAGATAAGCCATCTCTTCCCGATTTACCATTCGATTCACCATGGCCTGCAGGAACCAGGAACACGCAGTATGCAAGTAAAGCTCTCTCAGATAACCTTTTCAGAAGAGTCAAACAAAAACTAGTGTTCATTGGGACATGTTTGTACAAAAGACGTCCAAGTAAGGCTTGTAATGGCATGGATGAAAAGGGTATTTCCAAGGGTATAGTACAGTCAGCACAAACTATGACTAACAGTTCAGAAACTTTAGACCTTAAAATTAAACAAGCATAATATCTGGTCCTTATTTTTCATAAATGGTTACTAGTATACCTACAAACCCTAAAATGCCAAAGAATATAATTTTACAAAATGATATTAGGTAAGAACGTGCATACCACAGAGAGTAGCACTATATCTATCTATATGGTAAAGGCTGCACTTGTCCAACTAAAATGCATAATTGAACAAACACTTGCCAGTATAATACCACAAAACATCAACGAGCTTCTTGTAGCATCCCAAGCCACAACAGAGCCAAAGAAAGGTAAGGGGTGAAACGAGAGCTCACCAACAGTAAAGCAGCTGAATTTCTTCTCCAGCTCCAAAGAAAGCTCCTTGTAGTTCTTGTACATCTTAAGATCCACCTTCCTGAGATAAGGCGCACCATCCATGCTAACCTTGACATAAAGGCACTCTGGCGCTGGCGCCTGCTTTGCCTCGACTTCGTCTTTGCTTCTTGGAGTAGATAGGTTCGTCGCCATGGTGTTCTTCCTGTAACTTCGGATTGGTGGCCATCCTACAACCTGTGCCCTGTTACAGACATTCTAACGGTCAAACATATATCCTTTAAGAATTATTATAATTGCATTAGTAGCCACAAAGTACTGAAAAACACAACAGCAACTGAATTTTTTTAAGGGGACAGCAAAGAGATGCGAAATTATAAATGCTTGAGCAGATGAACAAGGGGAACGAAATCCAACGCACTGACTAAATAACTTACTGCGGCCATTCTGGGAAGTTGGCATCACGCAAGTGGACACCAGACACACAAAAGTTGCTTCTTGTCCAAAGCACAAACAAGGGTGCGCACAACAACAAAAAAGCTTCTCCAGCTTTTTTTCAGAACAGAGACATGTTATTTTTTCAGAACAAAAAAGCACAAACAAGTTTTCTTTACCTGAATTTTACCGATGCCACTATGTGCTAAAACTTCAAGTCGATTAATTGTAATTAGGATGAAATTGTTCGTAAAAAAAGTTATCAAGTACTAAATCATTAGCCAATTCTATTTCAATTCAGAGAACACCTAATGCACACTGAAGCATTTCAAACAGAAAAAACTTCTAAAAAGTAGATTCAGCTAAATTATTAGTAATAAAAATACTGTGTGCATCAATTGATGCAGAGGCCGGAATTATGCCTCCCTTATATATCGACAAAGAAAATCAGCTAAATTATTAAAATCCTAACAAGAAACCCCGAAGACTGCTCACAAGAAAATCCTACAACAAATATCAAGAATCTACTTAAATAACTGCAAGCAAAGGACAATAAAAAGAACCGGTGCTTGTCCACCTACTTTGCGGCCGGCGCCTGCGCCTTCTTCTTCTCGTCCTCCTCCTCCTCCGCCACTGCCTTGCCTCCCGCTGCGCCGGCGAACCCACGTTTCGCCCCGCCCTTGGACAGAAGCTCTAGCGTCAAAGGCGACCCGGCCGTCGCTCCATCGCCATCCGGTGCAGCATCCTCCGTCCCCGGAAGTCCCAAGCGCAACTCCGTGGCTGCCGCCGCCGCCGGCGACAGCCCGATGTAGTCTCGCTCCTGTGGCGGCGCCATGCGTAGCACAATTAGGCGGGCATTACTGGACCAAGTGGTGGAAGATCTTGGCTTCTGATAGGTCTGCTGAGACGAGGAGAGGTGGGTTTGAGGTTTCTTGGCTCTGTGCGGGGCGGCTCGTGTTGCTTGCTGCTGCGCTTGTGGGTTGCGCGACTGGGGAAGAGAAAGAGGAGTTGAAGGAGGAAATGGGGTTTAATGGCGCGTGTTTGCGAGGAGGTCCTTTGCTTTCTTTTGTAATTACACGGACATATATGGTGCGGTCTTAGTTTATGCTTTTGTTTTGTCTTTTGCAATTTTTAGGTGACTTTTGTCTTTTCTTTTGGTAGGTGCGTCAGTGCAAGAATCAAGAATCTGATGTCAACTATTTTTATTTTTAGGGCCTATTACTTTTATAGGCAGTCTTAATTCAAAAGATTTTTGAAGGATATTTAAATGATTCAAATTCTTGTTAACTACACGGGTTGTTTGGTTGATAACAAACCACATCACTTTTTAGATTTATTTTCAATATACTTCATAGAAGATTTTTCTTTCACTTTAATATTTTGGAAATAAAATCATTTGGTATCCATGATGGCATACCACATTAACCACATGTTTTCTTATTTATACCTTTTAGAAATTCTGTAAATCAAATTTAGAAGCCTTGAATTGTACGATTATTCTCTTCTATCTATCTTCGTAGTCTCAACCACTGGACATGGGCAGTGAAGGAATGGACCATTCGACGGTTGCTCCAAACAAGTCAATTGTATAAAAGAGGTGGGGAGAAGCTGATCCAACCCTCCACTCCATTGATACAATGTTCCGCAGCTCCTCTAACCTGCGGCGATCGAACTTTAGCATAGAATTGTTTGTCTTACAGAAATATAAACCCATAGAATGTGGTGAACACCATGAGACATTTGCTTTGTCACATGTACGTGATATGCCTTATATAGTAGTGAACATAAGTTATCCACTTCATCAAAATTGGAATTTATAATTTCCAACTCGTGTTAACAATACGATTGCTTAAAATCAACTGAATTTAAGTAGGTGCAAAATATCTAGTTTAAGCCTACCGCTCGACTATGGCATGCAAATGGGTCTTTGATGCATGTAAAATGCATACATCTACTTTGTATTTTATGGACATACATTCCCACATATTTACAACATATATGATGCTATATCTTTGTTTTATATTGGTTTATGGGGATTTACCAATAATCCCTTTTTTTGAGTTATAACTCTCCAGAACAGGAAAACTTTGTTTTCTATATTTTTCAATTTTAGGGATCTATACGGAGTCAAATTGAGCTAGAATTTCGGGGATGTCAATATTTCACCACGAGAAGCATCTCGAGCGCTTGGACCTCATGAGGGAGGCCCTGAGGCCCAAAAGAGCATAGGTGGCGGGCCCAGTAAGGTGGACGCGCCACCCACCCTCTTTTCGTCATCGACCGTCCGTTTTGCCTGATTCTTTTGCCCATGGAATCCGTTTGACTTAAATAACCCCTATATATATGACCCCCGGGGTTTCCTCGAGGAGAGAGACGTCGAAAGATAGAAACACCAAAATAGAGGTTGCAGTAGCGAACATTTTTTTGACAACTTTACCGTAGGGGAAAACCCCCACGGTCTAGATTTTATATTAATATGGAGAACTAAACAAAGTTCAAAAGATCATGCTGAAGGGGGAAACTCCGCCGGAGACGCCTCCAGAGGGATCTCCATCTTCTCTAACGTCTTCGACATCAACACCATGATGAACAGGGGAGTAGTCCACCTCTGGACTATGGGTTTGTGGCAGTAGCTTGATCTATTTCTTTCTTGGTTTTCATAGATTTTAATATCATATGAGTTGCCGAACATGATTATGGTCATATATGTAATGTAATGCCTATGTGGTGGAACTTCATTCTATGATATTGAGATATGAGGTTGGAATCTATTACGTGTAAGATGTATTAATAGATTGATATTATGTACCCCGTTCTTAAGTGCTTGTTCTGATCCAACTTGTATGCAAGAACATGTGTGGGGAGAAGTGTGTATTAAATGGAGTAGTATAGTTTTAGTGATTGAATAGTGACAACAAAATTATTTTTGAATGGAATACGGTAGTGGAAGCTCCTACAGTGTTTTTTTAATAATAAGAACCCAAATCTGCGTCCCTGAGGACTTGAACCTGGGTGGCTGTGTTGTACATCCACTTCCCTAACCAAGTGAGCTAGGCTCACATCAAATTCATGATCCATTATGGTTTTACCTTTTCCCTTGTTGCCTCACTAAGGATAAATTGAATGCATGTGCTACGTTTATCATGTCACAATAGTGATAACTTGTTTGATCAAGGTAGCATATTCGATATTCAAACATCATGTCAAAGTATTTAAAGCTATGCTCTGTTAATTCTTAATACAAAATTTCTTGAAGTTTTCCCTTTCTTGTGGAGTGTAAGAGAGATGTCTTGCATATGTTAGGACGTGACGCTCATATGAATGCTTATCAAACACATATTGAATTTCCACCATATTATCTCATTGATGAATGGTTAGTATTCACTACAACTTAAAAATATAGTAGCCACATGAACCCATGAACCCCGGTCCAATTTTAATCATAAGAAACGTCTTTACATTACATGTATCATACTTTCTACTTGCAACACTATTTTAATCCGAAAATACAAAAAATACTTTGTTTATTTAATTACACACAAAACCAAAAACAACTATCTCTTTACTGCTTTTACTTACCTTACATAGCTTACTTGCTTTATTTTACTTTTATCATCTCTTTATCTACAATCGCTAATACGAATCCTTGTGCTTGACAATCACATGTTGGAGTTGGAGACACAAGGCAAAACTTCGCTTTGCAGGATTGCTAGAAGAAGAGAAGAAAATATACCTCTAAGCCTATTCCCCATGAGTTCGATATAAATCCTCGAGTCACCCTTGTGGGGAAAAAACTTCTCTGCGACACTGTGCTCTTTGAGTCCCAAAAAATTGAGGGCATCTGCAAGCACTAGTTGAAAACCTCTCATCCATCTAAGACTTTAATACCGGTTCCCTTACGAACCGGTATTAAAGGTGGCATGTAACATCCCAAAATTCAAATAAAAGAAGAAGAACATTTCCAAGTATCCAAAATTCAGAACCAACAAAAACTTTTACTTTGCATATAGTACCCTGCATAGGACTTGTGCATTTTGAGTGCTATGCCATGATGTTTGTTACTTTGTGTTTGTGATGAACTCCAAAACCCTAGAGTGATCAAGTGATCATCATAAACCAAATTCACCAAAAAGAGAAAGAAATCAAATATTAGAAAAACCCTAAAAACCCTAACATATGGTTTATATCATTTTTGTAAATTTGATCCTAGACCCATTTGATCTTCACCAATAGTTGTGTTATGATATTAATGAGTAATTACAACTTGGAGAATCAAGGTTATAGCTTTTAAACCAAATTCAAATTTGAAAATATGATCACATGAGATAATGGTCATTTCTGACTTTTATATTCTGGTCACCACTTTGAGCCTCTCTATTTCAAAATTTCTAAACCAAACAAATGCAAGTCTTTGCATGTCATTCAAGTACTCAACAAGGTGAACAACTTCTGTAAAGACCATCACCCCAAATTCATCTTGCATCAAATGTTAGAAGCAAGCAAAGAGGAGACTTTGAAACATTTGGAAGATCCCCAATTTTCAAAATGTGATCAAACCAGGCCATCCCTTGACCCTCACACACCCTAACCATGACCAGTGATCACTCCTACACCTAACCCAAGCCAGAGCACGCCATGGACACGACCAAAACATGGCCAGCCATGGCCATGCCGGCCACGTCGCACCTCGACACCTCCCCCTCTCTTTTCCTCCACGATCGGCCTCACCACCATGTCCAGGAGATCGCCAAGGATCCCAGAAGATCGCCAGTACAAGCCCTGGGTCGCGAGGACGACGACACGCCCCGGACGACGCGCGCCCACGACGTCCCTGGCGCGCCGCGAGCGGCATGGTGACGTCGTCGTGCACGGACACGCGCGGCACAGCCACGCGGCGTTCGCAGTACACCGCCGTACCCCGACCAAGCCCGCGCGCCGTGGTACTCCTCTCGCCACGCGGAGCCCGCCGGACACGCTGACGCCATGCCTTGGCGACCACGGCCGCCGGAGAGGACGAACGCGCCCGCCACGGCCGCGACAGTACACTCGCCCGCCCGACCACCGTACGCCGCCATTAACCACGCCATTGACGCTCCAAGGACCACGGTGACGCGGTGAACACGACCGCGTCGCTGCCTAGCTCCCTAGACCCCCAGAGAAGCCGCGCCCTGGTCGACCTCGCCGCAGCACCCCGGCCACCATCGCGCCTATAAAAGGAGGCCTCGCCTCGACCATCTCTTCACACCACCACCCTCCCCTCTTCTTCCTCGACCTCCCCAGCACCTCGCCATGATCGATTAGCCACCGCCGCCGCCCAATCGACGCCTCACTGCCGCGGAAGCCCCTGCAGCAATCGCCGGAGAAGGAGGCCGCCCCGACGACGCCGCCGCTACGGGCTGCCTCGCCGTCGTCTACACCTTCATCACGCACACCGCCAACCCTAGCTGGAGCCACGGTGAGCTCGCCGACCCCCTACCCCCGCCGTGCCGTGGCCAGTTCTCGTCGGAGACGACGATGAACGTGCGCCGTTGATCTGTGTTCTAATCCAACGCGCCAGATTAAAACATACCGTTTCGGTGACGCTGAGTCACTGACGCGCGGACCCCACCCTGTCAGCGCGCCGCGCGTCTGTGGACCGTGGCTGGGCTGAACTGGGTTGGTTTGGGCCGTTTTTAAACGTTTGGGCCCAGTTAGCTTTCCCGCGTAGCCCAGTAATTCAAATTCGAATTATCCAAATCCATTTAATTTCAATACTGGTTCCAACTTTGAAAATCAATAGAATCTGTTTGGCTTGGCCAAATTTAACAAACTTTATATTGTTAGAAAGCTAAGGAAAAATTCTACAATTTGCCACTGGTCCCACCTTGAGATCTATTGTAGAATTAATGTGACAAAAAGATCAAGCCAGAGACTTTTGCACATTCAATTAATTTTTAAAAATCAACTAAAATAGATATTAAGTTAATTCCAACTCCTATAGCTCACATTTCACTTCCACTAATTGTTTCTGCAAGAAAATGGTGTGGTCACTTTGCATGATCATGCCCTAGTTTAATTAATGGACAATATGGCTAGTTTAGTAAGTGATATTGTCCAAAACTATTATGTAAATCTTATGAAGTATTATACTTCATTTAAATCTTTGTCTCAAATGATTCATGTGATGTTTGGACCCCTGGTCCCAACTCTCTTATATGAATTACTTGAGATTTAAATCAAATGTAGTGTTATTTAAATAGTATGAGGTGGTCTACCTCATTTAAATCATTTTCTCCAATAATGATGATGAATGTTTGACTTAGGTAAATATGAATTCATGCATGATTATGGGTGAGAAATTAAATCTTAAGAAGATATCAATGAGAGGAAACAAATCCTCAAGAATCATATGAAAGTTAATTGTCACATATGAATGAGAGGAAAATATTTTCCTCAAGTCATCCCACCAATGCACCTATTTGTTTTATGAGTGTGCTTAGTATAGTTTGTGTGAAGTAATGATGTGTTTAGTATAGCCTTTGAGCTTGTTTGGTGATTATACTTCGTATTCCAAATTTAGACGCTAGCACCGGAGATTATCAAGAGGAAGGAGAATTCTACCCTGAAGAAGAAGGAGAAAACTTAGAGAACTACCAAGGCAAGATAATACTCTTGCAAAGTGCAAAGCTCTCCTTGAGCAAGGCACCATGATTCTTACCTTTCTTTATACCAGTCTATCTTATGTGCACACCCTACAAGTTATACTTGTTGTGTTTTCCAAGGATGAACTAAAATTGGTATAGAGAACAAGATTACTAGATGAGTAGAGATAGCAAAGCAAAGTAGCACCCCTCATGATTAGTGCTAGTGATAAAATACTAAAATTTGACTACATTAGATGGGAGCATGTGAATGGTTGAATTTGAAACCTTGGAATGATGAAGCATTCCATTGAAGAGTTTGAAGTTGAATGTGAACAAGAGAAGATGGTGATTTTTGATAAAAACCTGATATTGGTTTGAATGCGATACCTTTCCAATTTTTGAGTACCCCCACAATACCCGATTATGGGTAGGGCTTAACTCGGAAGTTTATAGATTTTAGTATGAGTTCCCTCCGAACACACATCATAGGGGTTATGCTGAGGCTGCCTCCATTGTTGAGAAAGGATGTGAATTGAGGTGAAATTGTACGGCCAAGCCCCGTGCAGTTCCTGGGTTAACAGTTGGTTTTCACTGGGAGACCAAGCTCATGGGGAGAGGTGCTCATACTAGGATGTGTAAGTGAAAGGTTATGGTTGATGATCCGCGTACTGTGTTACGGTGACTCGGAGTTGTTCCGACGGATGAAATCAAATATTGTGGCACAAGTGTGCAACCTCTGCAGAGTGTAAATCTATTCGAATAGCCGTGTCCACGGTTACGGACGGTTGGAAGGGCCATACAGTTTCCGGTGTCAGATTTTTGAAAGCTTTCGTAAATATGAATGGTGACTTGGTGACCCTTGGGTATTGAACCAATGATGTGGGAATGACACTAATGTTCCCACTTAAGTTAGTTAGTACATGATCCAAGCTTGTGAACTAAAATGTGGCTTATGCAAGTTAAATTAGAGCTTAGTTTCTTTAATGGGCATTTTACAATAGTATTAGTTTGCAAGTACTTGAAGTACTTACGGCTTTGTCCCTGGCTATTCAAATGGCCAGAGTACGAGGAGGAACAGAACTATCACGAGGATGACCAGCAGGACGCCTACGACAACTAGGGGTTTCGACGTCAAATGTTGGCCTCGTGGACTAGAGAGTCCCGTTACTATTACGCTTCCGCTATGTATGAACTTATGTATGTTGTTGATTGTGAGATCAACTATTTGTGTAATATGAATCATGTGATTCAAGATTGTATGACACTATGGCTTGTAATAAATAATGACTGTGATATTCGACTATTATGCCTCGCAACAACATTATCCTGGGATTGCGATGAATGACATAATAGGCATCTGGACTTAAAAATCCGGGTGTTGACATGGCATTTGCACCGGTTCGGACGCTCAGACATTCGTACCGGTTCGTTACGAGCTTTCGTACCGGTTCGTGTTAGGAACCGGTACGAAAGGTCTTCGGCCAGAATGGCAGGTGAGGGTGGGGCCAAGGTTGGACCTTTGGTACCGGTTTGTGTTAGCAACCGGTACTAAAGGGTGCCGCATATGCTCACTGCCCCTCCTCGCCCCCGATCCATTCTCATTTTCATCTCTCTCACATTTCTAAAACTTTTGCACCTCTCACACTCCAACAAATTTTCATTCTTTCTCCACCATTTTAACAAGATTAACGACCTCCATCTATCCAAGGGTTAGCGATATCATCCTTTCTTCCGGCGTTCCTAATTTAGCTCATTTCTTTGGTAGTTTAACTCGTACTATTTTTCTAGTGCTAGCAAGGTGTTTGATGAAATGCCTAAGTTAGGGATTTTACTTTTTTTATAATCAATTTGAGCTGAAATTATGGTATATTTTGTAGGTTTTAATTAGTATCATCCCCGTCCTCACCGCCGTCGATCGCCGGCGTCGTCCCCTAGCCGGCACCGTACAACCTCGGTGAGCCTCTTCTTTTTTATAAAAAAACTTAGTTTTATGTGATGAACTTGAATATTAATTAAGTTGGTCACTCATATATCCACGATGTTGTGTACTTAATGATTTTTGATATACATATAAAATGCGAGATGAGTCGACAATGGATGTACGGTGACCGGTGCCATCCCGAGTTCATTAATGGCATGCATTATTTTCTCAACGTGGCTGAGGCAAACAGGCGGTCAAATGGTTTCATGTATTGTCCATGTAGTTCCTGTAAGAATATGAAGGATTACTCTACCTCGAAGACCCTTCACGTCCACCTGCTGGAGAACGGTTTCATGCCCAGCTATAATTGTTGGACCAAGCACGGAGAAAGAGGGGTTATATTGGAAGACAACGAAGAAGAAGAGGATAGTGACAACTATCCCTTATTCACTGAAGACGGTGATAGTAGAATGGGGGAAGACGAAGTCGAAGAAGAGCCCATTTTCGATGAGCCGATTTTTGATGACCCGGATGACGATTTGGGTCGGGCCATTCTTGATGCGAAGATGAACTGCGGAAATGAAAAGGAGAGGTTGAAGTTGGAGAAAATGTTAGAGGATCACAACAAACTGTTGTACCCAAATTGCGAAAATGGTCAGAAAAAGCTGGGTACCACGCCGGAATTGCTGCAGTGGAAGGCGGAGAATGGTACTTCGACAAGGGATTTGAAAAGTTGCTGAAAATAATAAAGAAGATGCTTCCGGGGAGAACGTGTTGCCCTCTAGCACGTACGAAGCAAAGAAGGTTGTCTCGCCCTCTAGGATTAGAGGTGCGAGAAGATACATGCATGCATCAATGATCGCATCCTCTACCGCGGGGAGTACGAGAATTTGAATGCATGCCCGGTATGTAGTGCATTGAGGTATAAGATCAGGCGAGATGACCCTGGCGATGTTGAGGGCGAGTCCACCCCCGGGAAGAGGGTTCCTGCGAAGGTGATGTGGTATGCTCCTATAATACCACGGTTGAAACGTTTGTTCCAGAACAAAGAGCATGCCAAGTTGTTGCGATGGCACAAAGAGGACCGTAAGAAAGATGTGATGCTGAGTGATACGTCTCCAACGTATCTATAATTTCTGATGTTCCATGCTTGTTTTATGACAATACCAACATGTTTTGTTCACACTTTATATCGTTTTTATGCGTTTTCCGGAACTAACCTATTGACGAGATGCCGAAAGGCCAGTTGCTGTTTTCTGTTGTTTTTGGTTTCAGAAATCCTAGTAAAGAAATATTTTCGGAATCGGACGAAATCAAGACCGAAGGGCTTATAATTCCCGGAAGCTTCCGGAGCACCGGAGAAGAGTCAGAGAGGTGCCAGGGGGGCCCACACCACCTGGCCGCGCGGCCCAAGGGGGGGCGCGCCCCCCTATGGTGGCACCACCCCGTGGCCCCTCCGACTCCGATTCTCGGCCTATAAGATCGTCTCTGACCTAAAAACATCGACAGAAAGAACCACGATACGGAAAACCATCCAGAGCCGCCGCCATCGCGAAAGTCCAATTCGGGGGACAGAACTCTCTGCTCCGGCACCCTGCCGGGACGGGGAATTGCCCCCGGAGCCATCTCCACCGCCATCTTCACCGCAATCTTCACCACCATCGCTGCCTCCATGATGAGGAGGGAGTAATCCACCCCCGGGGCTGAGGGCTCCGCTGTAGCTATGTGGTTCATCTCTCTCTCTATGTGATCTAGTTGAATATCATCTATGTGTTACTCTAGTGATGTTATTAAAGTAGTTTTATTCCTCCTGCACGGTGTAATGGTGACAGGTGTGTGCATCCGTGTTAGTACTTGGTTTATGCTATGATTGTAATCTCTTGTGGATTATGAAGTTAACTATTGCTATGATAGTATTGATATGATCTATGCCTCCTTCATGGTATGATGGTGACGAGTGTGCATGCTATGTTAGTTCTTGGTGTAATTGTGTTGATCTATCTTACACTCTAAGGTTATTTAAATATGAACATTGAATTGTGGAGCTTGTTAACTCCGGCATTGAGGGTTCGTGTAATCCTACGCAATGTGTTCATCATCCAACAAAAGAGTGTAGAGTAGCCCTATTATGTGATCATTGTTGAGAGTGTCCACTAGTGAAAGCAGGATCCCTAGGCCTTGCTTCCAAGCATCGAATCTCCGTTTGTTTACTGTTTTGTTACATGTTTACTCGCTGCCATATTTCATTCAGATTACTATTACCACTCATATCCATCCATATTACTTGTATTTCACTATCTCTTCGCCGAACTAGTGCACCTATACATCTGACAAGTGTATTAGGTGTGTTGGGGACACAAGAGACTTCTTGCTTTGTGGTTGCAGGGTTGCTTGAGAGGGATATCTTTGACCTCTTCCTCCCTGAGTTCGATAAACCTTGGGTGATCCACTTAAGGGAAACTTGCTGCTGTTCTACAAACCTCTGCTCTTGGAGGCCCAACACTGTCTACAAGAATAGAAGCTCCCGTAGACATCAAGCACTTTTCTGGCGCCGTTGCCGAGGAGGAAAGGTAAAAAGGCACTCATACTCCGGTTCCGTGTAACGAGCACTTTTCACGGCGCCATTGTGTTTGTGCTCGAAGCTATTTCCTTTAGATCCTGCAATTGCATCTTTTTGTTTCTTGTTTTTATTTTCACTAGTTAGGCATAATGGAAAACAACAAAAAAATTAGTGAGCTTTTTAATCTTTTTCCTGATTTAGAATTGTTTGGTGCAAACATTAAAAACCAATGGAACCTTATTCGCATGCTAGTAGCGATGTTATTAGTATGAATGCAATTACTGCTAATGCTATGGAGAAGTCTAAGCTTGGGGAAGCTAGTTTTTGTGATCTTTTTAGCTTCCCATCTTCAGGTGAGAAAATTTGCTCTGATAACACTTTATCTCCCATATGCGATAACTCTAATGATGCTTGTGATATTTTAAATGCACCTACTAAAAGTATCCCATATAAAATACCTATGAAAATTATTGAACGTGTTATGGATAACCGCTATGAAGGGGATGGAACTGTGCATCCTGGAGATCATTTACTGTTTTTGCATGAATTATGCGGGTTATTCAAGTGTGTAGGTATCTCTATGGATGAAGTGAAGAAGAAATTATTCTCTATGTCGTTGTCTGGTAAAGCGGCGCATTGGCATAAACTGCTAAAAGATGAGCATTCTCTTGATTGGAAGGATATTGTGCCTCTATTTTATTCTAAATTCTATCCTCCAAGTGAAATTCACAAAGACCGAAACCGAATATATAATTTCTGGCCTCATGATGGAGAGAGTATTGCCCAAGCATGGGAGAGATTGAAGTCTTTAATGCTCAAATGCCCCAATCATGAGCTTCCAGGTAATATCATCATTGATAATTTCTATGCAAGACTTTCTTTTCAAGATAAGACCTTGCTGGATGCTACTTGTTCTGGATCATTCACGCGCAACAAAGAAGAGTTTAAAAGGGACCTTCTTGATCGGATTAAGGAGAACGGCTGAAGATTGGGAGAACGACAAAGGTAAAGAGTCGGGTATAAATTATGATTATGAATGCATTGAAACTTTTATGGATACCGATAAATTTCGAAATATTAGTGCTACTTATGGTCTTGACTCTCAAGTTGCTGCAAATCTTTATAAAGCCTTTGCTTCTCATTTTGAATTGCCTAAAAATAATTTTGATAAGTATCATGAACCTTTTAAAGAGGCTTGCATGAAGAATGAAATTGTTGTTAATTATTGTAATGAGCATGCTCAAACTCCTAAGAATGTTATTTCCTATAAGCATGTTAATTTTTGTGGAATACATAGACCTTGTGGAATTAATCAAATCAAAGATGAATTTTGTATCCATCATGCTAATGAAAAAACTAGAAAGTGGTTTAGGGCTCTAGATGATCTTGGTAAAGAAGTTTGTTCCCTCTATCCTTTTATTTGTGAAGTTTGCCATGAAGTGGGTCATTTTAATTTTCAATGCTCCTCCAATGATAATTTGAACCCAATGAGTGCTGCAAATTTGTATTGTGATGATGAAATTACTCCTAATCGAGCATGATGAACTTACTTTATTTTTGGGGTGTGAAGAACTGTCGAGAAAAATCTCTTTGTTACATATGAGTGATCTTGATATTGATGATGTCCTTCATGGGTGTTTTTCTTATTGCATTGATAATAGCCATACAAATACTTACATACAAAATATTTTAGAAGATGACACCTTGCCAAAATATGATAGGACCGCTGTGTGTTTTCAACTAATTAATGAAAAGAAGGGATCCTCCCAAGTTTCTTCTATTGTTTCTGAAAGTAAATCAGGTTATGCGGACAAGTCACCCTTCAAACCTCTTCCTCCTAAAGAAGGGAACGAGGAGAAGGAAGAGAAGAAGAAGAAGAAGGGAACGAAGAAGAAGAAGAAGAAGGAGAATAAAAAGAAAGAGGTAACGGCGTATCCCCGCGTGAATGAGATAACGCTAGGTAACCGTAAGTATGTTGCTCCTAATGATTATTGTGACAATGAATCTGAATACGATGATCTTCCTATGCCCTTTACATACATTAGCGATCATGATTTGAATGAGCACACTACTTTTGATATTACAAATCTCCGGGAAACTAATTCGAAAATGATGATAATAATTGCCATAGTGTCGAGTACTATCCATGCTTCCTCCCATAATGATATAGAAAGCTCTAAGCTTGGGGAAGAGGAGTTTGAAAATCCTTTAGCTACTGGTCATTATGTTCTTGATACATCTCCTTCTAATAACAATGATGGTATGGACACAGATAAACCGACTGTGAAAGATAACTATTCTATTTCCTATGATGACATTGTGCCCCCGATCTCTGATGATTATTATAAAGAATGCTATGATATGGGTTCTAACTATCCTTATGAAACTTGTCATAGTCATGATTGGATTACTAAAAATAATTCCCTTAATATGCAATTTGTTTACCATGTTCAAATTCTTGATAATAATCTTACTCCGATTACTATTAATGAGAATAACTCTTCTTATGCCAAATTTAATGATACTTCTATGCATATGAATCATGATAAGAATGTTTTAAGTGATGGGTATATTGTGGATTTCATCAATGATGCTACTGAAAGTTATTATGAGAGAGGGAAATATGGTTATATGCATTTCAATAATATTAAGTTTCCCCTCTTTATGTTGAGAATCTTGAAGCTACTTTTGTTTTATCCTCTTATGATTGTCACTTTGTTCTTCATGAATTCATTTGTGTACAAGATGCCTCTGCATAGGAAGCATGTTAGACTTAAATGTGTTTTGAATTTGCCTCTTGATGCTCTCTTTTGCTTCAAATACTATTTCTTGCAAGTGCATCATTAAAACTGCTGAGCCCATCTTAACGGCTATAAAGAAAGAACTTCCTGGGAGATAACCCATGTGATATTTTGCTACAGTACTTTGTTTTATATTTGTGTCTTGGAAGTTGTTTACTACTGTAGCAACCTCTCCTTATCTTATTTTATTGCATTGTTGTGCCAAGTTAAGTCGTTGATAGAAAGGTTGATACTAGATTTGGATTACTGCGCAGAAACAGATTTCTTTGCTGTCACGAATCTGGGTCTAATTCTCTGTAGGTAACTCAGAAAATTAAGCCAATTTACGTGAGTGATCCTCAGATATGTACGCAACTTTCATTCAATTTGGGCATTTTCATTTGAGCAAGTCTGGTGCCCTAATAAAATCCATCTTTACGGACTGTTCTGTTTTGACAGATTTTGCCTTTTATTTCGCATTGCCTCTTTTGCTATGTTGGATGAATTTCTTTGATCCATTAATGTCCAGTAGCTTTATGCAATGTCCAGAAGTGTTAAGAATGATTGTGTCACCTCTGAACATGTTAATTTTTATTGTGCACTAACCCTCTAATGAGTTTGTTTTGAGTTTGGTGTGGAGGAAGTTTTCAAGGGTCAAGAGAGGAGGATGATATACTATGATCAAGAAGAGTGAAAGCTCTAAGCTTGGGGATGCCCCGGTGGTTCACCCCTGCATATTTCAAGAAGACTCAAGCGTCTAAGCTTGGGGATGCCCAAGGCATCCCCTTCTTCATCGACAAATTATCAGGTTTCTTCTCTTGAAACTATATTTTTATTCGGTCACATCTTATGTACTTTACTTGGAGCGTCTATATGTTTCTTGTTTTTGTTTTTGCTTGAATAAATGCTTGTTTGGGAGAGAGACACGCTCCGCTGGTTCGTATAAACACATGTGTTCTTAGTTTTTAATTTTCATGGCGAAGGATGAAACTGCTTCGTTAATTGTTATATGGTTGGAAACGGAAAATGCTACATGTAGTAACTGGTATGATGTCTTGAATAACTTGATACTTGGCAATTGTTGTGCTCTTGTTTAAGCTCTTGCATCATATACTTTGCACCTATTAGTGAAGAAATACATAGAGCTTGTTAAAATTTGGTTTGCATGAGTGGTTTCTCTAGAGTCTAGATATTTTCTAGTGAGGTGTTTGAACAACAGGGAAGACAATGTATAGTCTTATAATACTTGTAATATGTCTTTTATGTAAGTTTTGATGTACTAGTTTATGCTTGTGTTTGCTTCAAATAACCTTGCTAGCCTAAACCTTGTATCGAGAGGGAATACTTCTCATGCATCCAAAATCCTTGAGCCAACCACTATGCCATTTGTGTCCACCATACCTACCTACTACATGGTATTTATCCGCCATTCCAAAGTAAATTGCTTGAGTGCTACCTTTAAAATTCCATCATTCACCTTTGCAATATATAGCTCATGGGACAAATAGCTTAAAAACTATTGTGGTATTGAATATGTACTTATGCACTTTATCTCTTATTAAGTTGCTTGTTGTGCGATAACCATGTTCCTGGGGACGCCATCAACTCTTTGTTGAATATCATGTGAGATGCTATGCATGTCTGTCTTGTCTGAAGTAAGAGAGATCTACCACCTTATGGTTAAGCATGCATATTGTTAGAGAAGAACATTGGGCCGCTAACTAAAGCCATGAATCATGGTGGAAGTTTCAGTTTTGGACATATATCCTCAATCTCATATGAGAATAATAATTGTTGCCACATGCTTATGCATAACAGAGGAGTCCATTATCTGTTGTCTATGTTGTCCCGGTATGGATGTCTAAGTTGAGAATAATCAATAGCGAGAAATCCAATGCGAGCTTTCTCCTTAGACCTTTGTACAGGCGGCATAGAGGTACCCCTTTGTGACACTTGGTTAAAACATGTGCATTGCGATGATCCGGTAGTCCAAGCTAATTAGGACAAGGTGCGGGCACTATTAGTATACTATGCATGAGGCTTGCAACTTGTAAGATATAATTTACATGATACATATTCTTTATTACTACCGTTGACAAAATTGTTTCATGTTTTCAAAATAAAATCTCTAGCACAAATATAGCAATCGATGCTTTCCTCTTTGAAGGACCATTCTTTTTAATTTTATGTTGAGTCAGTTCACCTATCTCTCTCCACCTCAAGAAGCAAACACTTGTGATTAACTGTTCATTGATTCTTACATACTTGCATATTATACTTGTTATATTGCTTTGCATTGACAACTATCCATGAGATATACATGTTACAAGTTGAAAGCAACTGCTGAAACTTTATCTTCCATTGTGTTGCTTCAATGTCTTTGCTTTGAATTTATTGCTTTATGAGTAACTCTTATGCAAGACTTATTGATGCTTGCCTTGAAAGTACTATTCATGAAAAGTCTTTGCTATATGATTCAATTGTTTACTCATTGAATTAACATTTTTTTGAATCGCTGCATTCATCTCATATGCTTTACAATAGTATGATTAAGATTATGTTGGTAGCATGTCACCTCAGAAATTATCTTTTATCGTTTACCTACTCGAGGACGAGTAGGAACTAAGCTTGGGGATGCTGATACGTCTCCAACGTATCTATAATTTCCGATGTTCCATGCTTGTTTTATGACAATACCAACATGTTTTGTTCACACTTTATATCGTTTTTATGCGTTTTCCGGAACTAACCTATTGACGAGATGCCGAAAGGCCAGTTGCTGTTTTCTGCTGTTTTTGGTTTCAGAAATCCTAGTAAAGAAATATTTTCGGAATCGGACGAAATCAAGACCGAAGGGCTTATAATTCCCGGAAGCTTCCGGAGCACCGGAGAAGAGTCAGAGAGGTGCCAGGGGGGCCCACACCACCTGGCCGCGCGGCCCAAGGGGGGGCGCGCCCCCCTATGGTGGCACCACCCCGTGGCCCCTCCGACTCCGATTCTCGGCCTATAAGATCGTCTCTGACCTAAAAACATCGACAGAAAGAACCACGATACGGAAAACCATCCAGAGCCGCCGCCATCGCGAAAGTCCAATTCGGGGGACAGAACTCTCTGCTCCGGCACCCTGCCGGGACGGGGAATTGCCCCCGGAGCCATCTCCGCTGCCATCTTCACCGCCATCTTCACCGCCATCGCTGCCTCCATGATGAGGAGGGAGTAATCCACCCCGGGGCTGAGGGCTCCGCTGTAGCTATGTGGTTCATCTCTCTCTCTATGTGATCTAGTTGAATATCATCTATGTGTTACTCTAGTGATGTTATTAAAGTAGTTTTATTCCTCCTACACGGTGTAATGGTGACAGTGTGTGCATCCGTGTTAGTACTTGGCGTAGGCTATGATTGTAATCTCTTGTGGATTATGAAGTTAACTATTGCTATGATAGTATTGATATGATCTATGCCTCCTTCATGGTATGATGGTGACAGTGTGCATGCTATGTTAGTTCTTGGTGTAATTGTGTTGATCTATCTTACACTCTAAGGTTATTTAAATATGAACATTGAATTGTGGAGCTTGTTAACTCCGGCATTGAGGGTTCGTGTAATCCTACGCAATGTGTTCATCATCCAACAAAAGAGTGTAGAGTAGCCCTATTATGTGATCATTGTTGAGAGTGTCCACTAGTGAAAGCGAGGATCCCTAGGCCTTGCTTCCAAGCATCGAATCTCCGTTTGTTTACTTGTTTTGTTACATGTTTACTCGCTGCCATATTTCATTCAGATTACTATTACCACTCATATCCATCCATATTACTTGTATTTCACTATCTCTTCGCCGAACTAGTGCACCTATACATCCGACAAGTGTATTAGGTGTGTTGGGGACACAAGAGACTTCTTGCTTTGTGGTTGCAGGGTTGCTTGAGAGGGATATCTTTGACCTCTTCCTCCCTGAGTTCGATAAACCTTGGGTGATCCACTTAAGGGAAACTTGCTGCTGTTCTACAAACCTCTGCTCTTGGAGGCCCAACACTGTCTACAAGAATAGAAGCTCTCGTAGACATCACTGAGACACCCCGCTGACGGGTCGCAGTGGAGAAAAATGGACAGAGAGTTCAAGTCATTTTCAGATGACGCAAGGAACTTAAGATTTGGTCTAAGTACAGATGGCTTTAATCCTTTCGGGGAGCAGAGCTCCAGATCATAGCACCTGGCCGTTGACTCTATGTATCTATAACCTTCCTCCTTGGTTGTGCATGAAGCGGAAGTTCATTATGATGCCGGTGCTCATCCAGGGCCCGAAGCAACCCGGCAACGACATTGATGTGTACCCGAGGCCATTGGTTGAAGAACTTTTAGAGTTGTGGCGTGACGAAGGTGTACCTATGTGGGATGAGCACGAACAAAAGGAATTTAACCTACGAGCGTTGTTATTTGTAACCATCAATGATTGGCCTCGCTCTTGGTAACATTTCGGGGCGGTCAAACAAGGGATACAATGCATGCACATACTGTTTAGGTGAGACTGACAGTAATTATTTGGGAAACAAGAATGTGTACCTGGGGCATCGTCGATTTCTTCCAAAACACCATCACGTAAGAAAGAGAGGAAAGCATTTTGGAGGTGAGGCAGATAACTGAACGAAGCCTACCCGCCCTACTGGGGAAGTTATATATGATATGGTCAAGGATTTAAAAGTGATCTTTGGAAAGGGTCCCGGCGGATGATACGTCTCCGACGTATCGATAATTTCTTATGTTCCATGCCACATTATTGATGATATCTACATGTTTTATGCACACTTTATGTCATATTCGTGCATTTTCTGGAACTAACCTATTAACAAGATGCCGAAGAGCCGATTCTTGTTTTCTGCTGTTTTTGGTTTCGGAAATCCTAGTAACGAAATATTCTCGGAATTGGACGAAATCAACGCCCGGGGTCCTATTTTGCCACGAAGCTTCCGGAAGACCGAAGAGGAGTCGAAGTGGGGCCACGAGGCGCCGCCACACTAGGGCGGCGCGGCCCGGGCCCCGGCCGCGCCGACCTGTGGTGTGGGGCCCTCGTGTGGCCCCCGCGTTGCCCTTCCGCCTACTTCAAGCCTCCGTCGCGAAACCCCCGATACCGAGAGCCACGATACGGAAAACCTTGCCGAGACGCCGCCGCCGCCAATCCCATCTCGGGGATTCGGAGATCTCCTCCGGCACCTCTGCCGGAGAGGGATTCATCTCCCGGAGGACTCTTCACCGCCATGGTCGCCTCCGGAGTGATGAGTGAGTAGTTCACCCCTGGACTATGGGTCCATAGCAGTAGCTAGATGGTTGTCTTCTCCTCATTGTGCTTCATTGTTGGATCTTGTGAGCTGCCTAACATGATCAAGATCATCTATCCGTAATACTATATGTTGTGTTTGTCGGGATCCGATGGATAGAGAATATTATGTTATGTTAATTATCAAGTTATTACCTATGTGTTGTTTATGATCTTGCATGCTCTCCGTTATTAGTAGAGGCTCTGGCCAAGTTTTTGCTCTTAACTCCAAGAGGGAGTATTTATGCTCGATAGTGGGTTCATGCCTCCATTGATATCTGGGACAGGGACAGAAAGTTCTAAGGTTGTGGATGTGTTGTTGCCACTAGGGATAAAACATTGATGCTATGTCTAAGGATGTAGTTGTTGATTACATTACGCACCATACTTAATGCAATTGTCTGTTGTTTTGCAACTTAATATCGGAAGGGGTTCAGATGATAACCTGAAGGTGGACTTTTTAGGCATAGATGCATGCTTGGATGGCGGTCTATGTACTTTGTCGTAATGCCCAATTAAATCTCACTATATTTATCATGTCATGTATGTGCATTGTTATGCCCTCTCTATTTGTCAATTACCCGACTGTAATTTGTTCACCCAACATGCTTTTATCTTATGGGAGAGACACCTCTAGTGAACTCGTGGACCCCGGTCCATTCTTTTATACTGAAATACAAATCTGCTGCAATACTTGTTCTTTACTGTTTTCTACAAACAATCATCTTCCACACAATACGGTTAATCCTTTGTTACAGCAAGCCGGTGAGATTGACAACCTCACTGTTTCATTGGGGCAAAGTGATGGCGTGTATTTCACACGTTCGTTGGGCAACCCCAAGAGGAAGGTATGATGAGCACAGCAGCAAGTTTTCCCTCAGAAAGAAACCAAGGTTTATCGAACCAGGAGGAGCCAAGAAGCACGTTGAAGGTTGATGGCGGCGGGATGTAGTGCGGCGCAACACCGGAGATTCCGGCGCCAACGTGGAACCTGCACAACACAACCAAAGTACTTTGCCCCAACGAAACAGTGAGGTTGTCAATCTCACCGGCTTGCCGTAACAAAGGATTAACCGTATTGTGTGGAAGATGATTGTTTGCAGAGAAAACAGTAAAAACAAGTATTGCAGTAGATTGTATTTCAGTAAAGAGAATTGGACCGGGGTCCACAGTTCACTAGAGGTGTCTCTCCCATAAGACGAACAAGCATGTTGGGTGAACAAATTACAGCTTGGGCAATTGACAAATAAAGAGAGCATGACAATGCACATACATATCATGATGAGTATAGTGAGATTTAATTGGGCATTACGACAAAGTACATAGACCGCCATCCAACCGCATCTATGCCTAAAAAGTCCACCTTCAGGTTATCATCCGAACCCCTCTAGTATTAAGTTGCAAAGCAACAGTACAATTGCATTAAGTATGGTGCGTAATGTAATCAACAACTACATCCTTAGACATAGCATCAATGTTTTATCCCTAGTGGCAACAGCACAACACAACCTTAGAACTTTCTGTCACTCGTCCCGTGTGTCAATGCGGCATGAACCCACTATCGAGCATAAGTACTCCCTCTTGGAGTTAAAAGCATCTACTTGGCCAGAGCATCTACTAGTAACGGAGAGCATGCAAGATCATAAACAACACATAAGCATAACTTTGATAATCAACATAACAAGTATTCTCTATTCATCGGATCCCAACAAACGCAACATATAGAATTACGGATAGATGATCTTGATCATGATAGGCAGCTCACAAGATCCGACAATGATAGCACAATGGGGAGAAGACAACCATCTAGCTACTGCTATGGACCCATAGTCCAGGGGTAGACTACTCACACATCACACCGGAGGCGACCATGGCGGTGTAGAGTCCTCCGGGAGATGATTCCCCTCTCGGCAGGGTGCCGGAGGCGATCTCCAGGATCCCCCGAGATGGGATCGGCGGCGACGGCGTCTCGCAAGGTTTTCCGTATCGTGGCTCTCGGCATCGGAAGTTTCGTCACGGAGGCTTTAAGTAGGCGGAAGGGCAAGTCGAGAGGCGGCACGGGGGCCCACACCATAGGCCGGCGCGGCCAGGGGTGGGGCCGCGCCGCCCTAGGGTTTGGCCACCCCGTGGCCCCTCTTCGTCTCGTCTTCGGACTTCCGGAAGCTTCGTGAGAAAATAGGCCTCCGGGCTTTTATTTCGTCCAATTCCGAGAATATTTCTTTACTAGGATTTCGAAACCAAAAACAGCTAGAAACAAGAATCGGCACTTCGGCATCTTGTTAATAGGTTAGTTCCAGAAAATGCACGAATATGACATAAAGTGTGCATAAAACATGTAGATAACATCAATAATGTGGCATGGAACACAAGAAATTATCGATACGTTGGAGACGTATCACAAAGTACTTTGGTTGTGTTGTGCAGGTTCCACGTTGGCGCCGGAATCTCTGGTGTTGCGCCGCACTACATTCCGCCGCCATCAACCTTCAACGTGCTTCTTGGCTCCTCCTGGTTCGATAAACCTTGGTTTCTTTATGAGGGAAAACTTGCTGCTGTGCGCATCATACCTTCCTCTTGGGGTTCCCAACGAACGTGTGAGTTACACGCCATCAAGCTCTTTTTTTGGCGCCGTTGCCGGGGAGATCAAGACACGCTGCAAGGGGAGTCTCCACTTCCCAATCTCTTTACTTTGTTTTTGTCTTGCTTTATTTCATTTACTTATTTGTTTGCTGCATTATATCAAAACACAAAAAAATTAGTTGCTAGCTCTACTTTATTTACTATCTTGTTTGCTATATCAAAAACACAAAAAAAAATTAGTTACTTGTATTTACTTTACTTATTGCATTATGTTTCCTCTTAATTTTACCGTTAAAAACATGCCGGTAGGACGCGGGTCTATAATTGGGAGAAACAATATAGAATAATTTTTCAATCATGTTAGTACCGTTGAAGATTTTGAAGATAGACACTTGGTAGAACTTGCTCCTACTTATGAAATTGCTGCTCGTTGCTTTAGTTCGCATGTTGGAAACTAAATTTGTTAATCTCAATCCTATAATCCAACACATGTTTCTTACACTCGGTGATATGGAAGAGGGGAAAAGAAAGATTTTGTTTTAGAAACCCTTCTTAGAGAATTTGGTGGTCTAGCAAGAGAGGCTAGAACGGTCTTTGCTAAATTTAATATGCTTGGTTCTCATACTAATTTTGTTGGTCTCCTTGAAAAGATGGACATGGATAGAATAAGATACACTAATAATATTAATAATGGTGGGGAGATCAAAGCACCAATACCATGTAAACTCCTAGCTATGAATGATGCACTAGAAAATAACTATGCTTGGCTAGTTCCTGAAAATTTGTTCGATGAGAGTAGCAAGCCCAAGACTAATGAAAAGGGAGACGCTGAAACTTATGTATCCAATATACTATGCTTGGTTGAGAAAACTCCAAACCCCGCTGTAAATGCACCACCCTTTGATAATACTTGATACACACTTTCTGCGCCTAGCTGAAAGGCGTTAAAGAAAAGCGCTTATGGGAGACAACCCATGTTTTTACTACAGTACTTTTGTTTCATATTTGAGTCTTGGAAGTTGTTTACTACTGTAGCAACCTCTCCTTATCTTAGTTTTGTGTTTTGTTGTGCCAAGTAAAGTCTTTGATAGTAAAGTGAATACTAGATTTGGATTACTGCGCAGAAACAGATTTCTTTGCTGTCACGAATCTGGGTCTAATTATCTGTAGGTAACTCAGAAAATTAAGCCAATTTACGTGAGTGATCCTCAGATATGTACGCAACTTTCATTCAATTTGGGCATTTTCATTTGAGCAAGTCTGGTGCCTCAATAAAATCCATCTTTACGGACTGTTCTGTTTTGACAGATTCTACCTTTTATTTCGCATTGCCTCTTTTGCTATGTTGGATGAATTTCTTTGATCCATTAATGTCCAGTAGCTTTATGCAATGTCTAGAAGTGTTAAGAATTATTGTGTCACCTCTGAACATGTTAATTTTTATTGTCCACTAACCCTCTAATGAGTTGTTTCGAGTTTGGTGTGGAGGAAGTTTTCAAGGATCAAGAGAGGAGTATGATACAATATGATCAAGGAGAGTGAAAGCTCTAAGCTTGGGGATGCCCCGGTGGTTCACCCCTGCATATTCTAAGAAGACTCAAGCGTCTAAGCTTGGGGATGCCCAAGGCATCCCCTTCTTCATCGACAACATTATCAGGTTCCTCCCCTGAAACTATATTTTTATTCGGCCACATCTTATGTACTTTACTTGGAGCGTCTGTGTGTTTTTGTTTTTAGTTTTGTTTGAATAAAATGGATCCTAGCATTCACTTTATGGGAGAGAGACACGCTCCGCTGTAGCATATGGACAAGTATGTCCTTAGGCTCTACTCATAGTATTCATGGCGAAGTTTCTTCTTCGTTAAATTATTATATGGTTGGAATTGGAAAATGCTACATGTAGTAATTCTAAAATGTCTTGGATAATTTGATACTTGGCAATTGTTGTGCTCATGTTTAAGCTCTTGCATCATATACTTTGCACCCATTAATGAAGAAACACTTAGAGCTTGCTAATTTGGTTTGCATATTTGGTTTCTCTAGAGTCTAGATAATTTCTAGTATTGAGTTTTGAACAACAAGGAAGACGGTGTAGAGTCTTATAATGTTTACAATATGTCTTTTATGTGAGTTTTGCTGCACCGTTCATCCTTGTGTTTGTTTCAAATAACCTTGCTAGCCTAAACCTTGTATCGAGAGGGAATACTTCTCATGCATCCAAAATCCTTGAGCCAACCACTATGCCATTTGTGTCCACCATACCTACCTACTACATGGTATTTATCCGCCATTCCAAAGTAAATTGCTTGAGTGCTACCTTTAAAATTCCATCATTCACCTTTGCAATATATAGCTCATGGGACAAATAGCTTAAAAACTATTGTGGTATTGAATATGTACTTATGCACTTTATCTCTTATTAAGTTGCTTGTTGTGCGATAACCATGTTTACGGGGACGCCATCAACTATTCTTTGTTGAATATCATGTGAGTTGCTATGCATGTCCGTCTTGTCCGAAGTAAGAGAGATCTACCACCTTAATGGTTGGAGCATACATATTGTTAGAGAAGAACATTGGGCCGCTAACTAAAGCCATGATTCATGGTGGAAGTTTCAGTTTTGGACATATATCCTCAATCTCATATGAGAATAATAATTGTTGCCACATGCTTATGCATTAAAGAGGAGTCCATTATCCGTTGTCCATGTTGTCCCGGTATGGATGTCTAAGTTGAGAATAATCAAAAGCGAGAAATCCAAAATGCGAGCTTTCTCCTTAGACCTTTGTACAGGCGGCATGGAGGTACCCCATTGTGACACTTGGTTAAAACATGTGTATTGCGATGATCCGGTAGTCCAAGCTAATTAGGACAAGGTGCGGGCACTATTAGTATACTATGCATGAGGCTTGCAACTTGTAAGATATAATTTTCATAACTCATATGCTTTATTACTACCGTTGACAAAATTGTTTCATGTTTTCAAAATAAAAGCTCTAGCACAAATATAGCAATCGATGCTTTCCTCTTTGAAGGACCTTTCTTTTACTTTTATGTTGAGTCAGTTCACCTATTTCTCTCCACCTCAAGAAGCAAACACTTGTGTGAACTGTGCATTGATTCCTACATACTTGCATACTGCACTTGTTATATTACTCTATGTTGACAATTATCCATGAGATATACATGTTACAAGTTGAAAGCAACCGCTGAAACTTAATCTTCCTTTGTGTTGCTTCAATACCTTTACTTTGATTTATTGCTTTATGAGTTAACTCTTATGCAAGACTTATTGATGCTTGTCTTCAAGTACTATTCATGAAAAGTCTTTGCTTTATGATTCACTTGTTTACTCATGTCATTACCATTGTTTTGATCGCTGCATTCATTACATATGTTTACAAATAGTATGATCAAGGTTATGATGGCATGTCACTTCAGAAATTATCTTTGTTATCGTTTTACCCGCTTGGGACGAGCGAGAACTAAGCTTGGGGATGCTGATACGTCTCCGACGTATCGATAATTTCTTATGTTCCATGCCACATTATTGATGATATCTACATGTTTTATGCACACTTTATGTCATATTCGTGCATTTACGGAACTAACCTATTAATAAGATGCCGAAGAGCCGATTCTTTGTTTTCTCGCTGTTTTTGGTTTCAGAAATCCTAGTAACGAAATATTCTCGGAATTGGACGAAATCAACGCCCAGGGTCCTATTTTGCCATGAAGCTTCCAGAAGACCGAAGAGGAGTCGAAGTGGGGCCACGAGGCGCCACCACACTAGGGCGGCGCGGCCCTGGCCCTGGCCGCGCCGACCTGTGGTGTGGGGCCCTCGTGTGGCCCCCCGCGTTGCCCTTCCGCCTACTTAAAGCCTCCGTCGCGAAACCCCCGATGCCGAGAGCCACGATACGGAAAACCTTGCGAGACGCCGCCGCCGCCAATCCCATCTCGGGGGATTACGGAGATCTCCTCCGGCACCTCGCCGGAGAGGGGATTCATCTCCCGGAGGACTCTTCACCGCCATGGTCGCCTCCGGAGTGATGAGTGAGTAGTTCACCCCTGGACTATGGGTCCATAGCAGTAGCTAGATGGTTGTCTTCTCCTCATTGTGCTTCATTGTTGGATCTTGTGAGCTGCCTAACATGATCAAGATCATCTATCTATTGTGTTTGTCGGGATCCGATGGATAGAGAATACTATGTTATGTTAATTATCAAGTTATTACCTATGTGTTGTTTATGATCTTGCATGCTCTCCGTTATTAGTAGAGGCTCGGCCAAGTTTTTGCTCTTAACTCCAAGAGGGAGTATTTATGCTCGATAGTGGGTTCATGCCTCCATTGATATCCGGGACGAGTGACAGAAAGTTCTAAGGTTGTGGATGTGCTTGTTGCCACTAGGGATAAAACATTGATGCTATGTCTAAGGATGTAGTTGTTGATTACATTACGCACCATACTTAATGCAAGTGTCCGTTGTTTTGCAACTTAATACTGGAAGGGGTTCGGATGATAACTCTGAAGGTGGACTTTTTAGGCATAGATGCATACTGGATGGCGGTCTATGTACTTTGTCGTAATGCCCAATTAAATCTCACTATATTTATCATGTCATGTATGTGCATTGTTATGCCCTCTCTATTTGTCAATTGCCCGACTGTAATTTGTTCACCCAACATGCTTTTATCTTATGGGAGAGACACCTCTATTGAACTGTGGACCCCGGTCCATTCTTTTATACTGAAATACAAATCTGCTGCAATACTTGTTCTTTACTGTTTTCTGCAAACAATTATCTTCCACACAATACGGTTAATCCTTTGTTACAGCAAGCCGGTGAGATTGACAACCTCACTGTTTCGTTGGGGCAAAGTACTTTGGTTGTGTTGTGCAGGTTCCACGTTGGCGCCGGAATCTCTGGTGTTGCGCCGCACTACATTCCGCCTCCATCAACCTTCAACGTGCTTCTTGGCTCCTCCTGGTTCGATAAACCTTGGTTTCTTTACGAGGGAAAACTTGCTGCTTGTGCGCATCATACCTTCCTCTTGGGGTTCCCAACGAACGTGTGAGTTACACGCCATCGGCGGACAATCTGTTCCGCATGATGTTGACGGACACGTACCCATGTGGAAGAAGAAGTCGATATTTTGGGAGCTACCCTGGAAATTCTTAGAGGTTCACTCTGCAATCGACGTGATGCATGTGACGAAAAATCTTTGCGTGAACCTGCTAAACTTCTTGGGCGTGTATGGGAAGACAAAAGATACACCGGATGCACGGCAGGACCAGCAAAGTATCCACGAAGGAAACAACCTGAATCCAGAGAAGTATCAAGGTCCTGCCAGCTACGCTCTTACCAAAGAGGAGAAGGAGATATTTTTTGAAGTCCTGAGTAGCATCGGTCCCGTCTGGCTTCTCGTCGAATATAAAGGGAATAATAAACATGTCGGAGAAAAAGTTTCAAAACCGAAAGTCTCATGACTGCCACGTGATTATGACACAATTACTTCCGGTTGCATTGAGGGGGCTTCTGCCGGAAAATGTTCGAGTACCCATTGTGAAGCTATGTGCGTTCCTCAATGCAATTTCTCAGAAGGTGATCAATCCACTTACTCTACAAAATTTACGAAGGATGTGGTCCAATGTCTAGTCAGCTTCGAGTTGGTGTTCCCACCATCCTTCTTCAATATTATGACACATCTCCTAGTTCACCTGGTCGAAGAGATTGGCGTTCTCGGTCCTGTATTTCTACACAACATGTTCCCTTTTGAGAGATTCATGGGAGTCTTAAAGAAGTACATTCATAACTGTGCTAGGCCAGAAGGAAGCATCTCCAAGGGCTATGGAACATAGGAGGTCATTGAGTTTTGTGTTGACTTTATTCCTGACCTTAAGCCGATCGGTGTTCCTGAATCGCGCTATGAGGGGAGACTGCGTGGAAAAGGCACGCTAGGAAAGAAATCAGCAACGTGTATGGACGGACATTCTTTCACTCAAGCACACTGCACAGTTCTACATAATTCCATCTTGGTGGCTCCGTACAAAGAGGAACACAATGATATCTTACGCTCTAAATACCCGGAGCAACGTGAAGATTGGATTGATGGAGAAGTAATGAAGACTTTCGGCGGTTGGTTGCAAACACGTCTCATGAATGTCACCGATGACGAGCAGCTGTACTTGTTGGCCAAGCAACCATCTTCTACTATATCGACTTTTCAAGGGTACGAGATTAATGGGAACACATTTTACACTTTCGCCCAAGACAAAAAGAGCACCAACCAAAACAGTGGTGTCCGCTTTGATGCGGAAGATGGCAATGGGAACAAGGTCACATATTATGGGTACATAGAGGAGATATGGGAACTTGACTATGGACCTAATTTCAAGGTCCCTTTGTTCCGGTGCAAATGGTTCAACCTGAAAGACGGGGTACAGGTAGACCCGCAGTACGGAATGACTACAATGGATTTCAAGAATCTAGGGTACGACACCGAACCATTCGTCCTAGCCAGTGAAGTGGCTCAGGTTTTTTATGTGAAGGATATGTCTAGCAAACCGAAAAAAAGAAAAGAAAGCCAAGAGGACACATCATACGATGAGCCAAAGCGGCACATAGTTCTTTCAGGAAAAAGAAACATCGTGGGAGTAGAGGACAAGACAGACATGTCAGAAGATTATAATAAGTTTGACGATATTCCACCCTTCAAGGTAAAAATTGACCCAAGCATCATCTTAAACAATAAAGATTGTCCATGGTTGCGTCGCAGTAAGAAGAAAGGGAAACAGACGAAGAAAACTAAGAAGAATAGCTAGCTACATATAGGGATCATAACTTGTGTATCTCAATATGGAAATCACTTTTGTGTAATGATGTTACTGTATGTAAGATATTAACAATGGAGATGGTTGGCTTGTTTTACTAGTTAAGCAGCTTTCACGGGCTTGCAGGGAAATTTTTCCGAGGCGGAACTTCCGAATATGCCATATATAGGGCATGTGCACCAAGGGCATATTCGAGAAGTTCCGCCACGGGAGATTTCCCAACCCTTTCCCCAACATTGTTAGAGGAGATGGAGTCTTTCACGGGCTTGCAGGGAAATTTTTCCGAGGCGGAACTTCCGAAGATGCCATAGTACCGGTTGCACCCACCAGCCGGTACTAAATGTTACCCACGCGTCCTTATCCCACCGACAGTTTTGTTACATGACAGAAAAACCACCTTTAGTACCGGTTGCACCCACCAGCCGGTACTAAAGGTTTCCCGCCTATTTTCTTCCCGCGCTTTCCACCGGTTCCTGCCTCTGTCTTCCCGCCATTTTTCACTATATATATGTAGGCTTGGCCTCCATTTACATATCACATCTAGACTCATATCACGCAAACCTCATCATTCTCTCCCATGGCTTCCATCGTATCTCTAACCCCCGGGAGGCGGAGGCGCTTTGCGCCTCGAACTACCCTCGCCCGCCGGGCTACCGCGTCCCGACCGGCTGGTTGCTAAGCGTCGGAGGCGTACCGGTCCCTCCAGTCCCTCTAGGTGTGGCGCGCGAGATGGCCATCACGAACCACTACTACTTCGAGCTCACGCCGGAGCGGCGGAGGAATCCCCGGTGGCATCCCGACTACAGCCCGACTTGGGAAAGCTTCTTCATCAATCGGCGTGAGAGGGCGATTGCCGAGCACGAGGAGGGCGGCCCGCCTCCTTCGAACTTCAACGAGGCCGGGCGTCGGGCTGTGGTGGCGCGACCGGACTCTCCAGGGCGTCATGGCCTACCGTGGCCCCGCTCGCGCTACCCTCGGTCCCAGCCCACGCGTGCTCTCCCGCCGAGGTTCGACTACCGCGACCCCGATGCCGGCGACGATGATGACGGCGACTACGACGACTACGGTGGCGAGTATTATAGGGCTAGGCACGAGTATGACCGAATGACTCCAACGGTCAAATGTGGCCATGTATCTTAATTTTCAGTTGAGCTATGTACTTTTAATTCGAGTTCAATCGTAATAAAATTTTATTCCCGCCCTTTCTTTCTCGCCTTTTTTCTCCCACGCGCGGCGTCGTGGCGGGAAAGTTTCCTGCGCGACGTCGAGGCGGGAAACTTTCCCGCGCGAACGGCGTCGTGGCGGGAGTAAAGAAAGAAATAGAAACAATAAATAGAAAAGAAAATAAATAGAAAAGCAATAGAAAAAATAAATAGAAAAGAAACAGAAAAGAAAATAAATAGAAAAGCAACAGAAAAAATAAATAGAAAAGAAATAGAAAATAAAATAAAATAAAAATAAAATAAAAAAAGAAAAGAAACAGAAACAGAAAAGAAACAGAAAAAGAAACAGAAACAGCAAAGAAACAGAAAAAGAAACAGAAAAAAGAAAAGAAACAGAAAAGAAAAAGAAAAGAAAAGAAACAGCAAAGAAACAGCAAAAGAAAAGAAAACAAAAAAACAAAAAAAAACCTTTGGCACCGGTTGGTACCACCAACCGGTACGAAAGGCCTTTCGTACCGGTTGGTGGTACCAACCGGTACCAAAGGGGTTCTCCTCCTTCACACTTAGCCGCGCGGGGAAAAATTTCCCAAATCAACACACTTGCCGCGCGCAGAAGCCTCTCGCCGTCGCCAGACCACGCCGCGCTGTCCGACGTCGTCGCCACGCGCCACTCCCCCTCGCCGTCGCCAAACCACGCCGTCGTCACCCGCCGCTCCTCCTCGCCTCGCCTCCCTCCCGCGCCTCCCGCGCCACAACGCCGGCGTCCCCTCCTCCGGCCGGCAGCGCCTCACGCGCCACAACGGCCGCCGCCAACCCGAGGTGAGCTCCTGATCCCTCGCCGCCCTCCCTCGCCTCCCTCGCCGCCGCGCGCCTCGCCGGGAGGAGCCCGCGCGCGCGTCGACTGCCGGCAGGCGCCGCTGGCGCCCTCCCCTCACGCACGCGGGCAAGCCGTTCGACGAAATGCCTGGCCGCCGCACGCCCTCCCATGCCTGGCCGCCGCGCGCCCTCCCATGCCTAGCCGCCGCGCCCTCCCCTGCCTGGCCGCCGCACGCTGCTAGGCCACCCCGCGCACGCCGCCCCAAGCAGGCCGCCTCCAATCATGTCGCGCACGGGAGGCTGCCGTCGCGCTCGCCGCCCCCAAGCACGCTGCCCGGCCGCCGCACACGCTGCAGGTAGCCCCCAATCACGCCGCCTCGCACCGCCCCCCTCAGCAGGAGCCCAACAAGCTTAAATTTCTGTCAATTGGAAAGAGTTTGTACATATTGGTAATTTTGTTGTTGATTGATAGGGCAAAATGCAGGTAACATGAGCAGTGTAGGGCATTTTCTCCTATACAGGCCGCCTAGATGGGAGGTCCTTCTTTGCAGTAAATAGTCGCCTCGCTCCGTTGTTGTTGCCGTCTGTGAGCTTGCGAGAGGAGGAGCGCCGAGTGTTAGGGTTAGGGTCGAGAAAAAGAGAGAAGAGCGAGACGAGTAGCGCCGAGTGTTAGGGTTAGGGTTATTGTTTTCTTCATTTGAATTGTTTTCTAATTGCTTTCTTAATTTTGCAGTGACATTGAGGTATGGAGGACGGCACCTTCGTCCGAGATGAGGAGAGGGAAGAAGCGGTGCAGAAATTGATCTATGAGAGTGCCCGTGGTCCGGAACCCGACGATGGAGATGACAACGAGTTCCAAGACTTTCTGAATGATTTCGGCGAGGGACTTGAGTCTGAACAAATTAGAAGAGACAACGAAGTGTCCATCACAAAATCCGGCGAGGTGTATATCTATGTATCAATTAGTCTATATGTTCATCCCTAGATGCATTCATTTATTTTTATTGCACTTATTAACGAATAATTTTTTATTTTAGCCTTCTGGATCATCGAGCAAGTCTGTTAGATCAAAACGAGGCCCGACGCGGGTGCTAAAGGGCGAGGGAAGGTTAGCCCTCACGGCATTCAAGGCTAATGGTGAACCAGAGCATCCCAAAGAGTTTTTCCGCAAATTTACAAGTCAAGCCGGAGTTCTTGTTAGGGATCATGTACCGATCAGCATTCAAGAGTGGCATAAGCCGAAGAACGCGGAGAGTGGTGCTAGTTATGTCAACGAGACGATGAAAATATTTCTTTGGGACACGCTACTGACAAAGTTCAGCCTACCGGAAGACATGACGGAAGGCCGGAAAGAAAAAGTCAAGGAATGGACATTGAAGAAGATGGCCATACAATTCCGGACACTGGAAGAAAAATCTATGGGACAAATATAAGAATGAAGATCCAGTATTCGATGATAATCTAGTGAAGATAAAAGCTCACTGGCCCGCATTTAAGGAGTATAAGCAATCGTCTACTTTTGTGTCCCGATCGAAGAAAAATACCAAAATGCTTCAAAGAAGAAACTTCCGCATCATTTGGGGTCAGGTGGCTACAAGAGTGCCATTCCGAAGTGGACACCGTTTGAGAATAAACTGATGAATGATGGAATCACTCCACAGACATGGGACTGGCCCGAACGGTCCAAGTTCTGGTTGTTCGCTCATGGGGCAGGGTTGGACCCAAAGACAGGGCTGATCGTTGCAAAGGGAAAATGGAAGGAAAAAATTGAGTCAATTGTACCGAAGCTTGTAGATGCAATTAATAAGGTCAGAAAGGGAGAGTACATTCCTGATCGAGAGAATGACGAGCTGACACTCGCTCTGGGGAACCCTGAACATGTTGGACGGGTACGAGCTCGCCCAGGTCTCACCATGAAGGAAGCGTGGCCGGACAGCGCTGACACTTATAGAAGCCGTTCGCGAAAGAAGAAGAAGAAGGACGCCGACATTGTAACGGAATTGTTAACTAGGGTGGAGGCTCTTGAGAGAAATCGAAGGGCACCCGATCAGCCGTTGTTTCTACGGGATCCACATGGCGATGCTGCCCCATCTCGGCGAAGAAGCGGTGTCGGTTCCTCGCATCTTGACGGGTGTGGAGGAAGCTACCCCGTGGATTATGTCACGGAGAAGATAGATTGCGAGCTACATATGTTATTCAGGACCGCGTCCGTTAAGGTGGCGGTCGGCTATGTGTACCCAAGTGAAGGTGGAGCAATGCACCATCATATGCCCATTCCACCTGGCTGTGTTCGTGTCGGGGTGGATGAAGTTGTTCCGGGTTTTGAAACGAGTGGAGCTTGATATTCCTAGAGGTGAAGATGAGAGGACACCGGCCGATGTCAAGCACGGTTTCGCCCTATGGCCGAAGAAGTACGTCGTCCTTTTGCAAAGGCCACCGACTCCTACACATGAGCAGCAAATGCCATCGACTCCTCCCGGTGGCGTCCTGGTGGCGATCCTCGTGAGCAGCAAAGTCCACACCTACCCGAGAGGGACCCCAGTGTGAGTCCACCACCTCGAGATCCTCCGCGTAAGACCGCGTCCGTTAAGCGGAACGGTACGCCGCCTAGGAAGAAAGCTAGAAAGGAGAAAGCACTGCCGCCCATTGAGAAGTTACCTTGGGAAAAAACTCCCGAGAAAAACCGGGAAGCCGTTCGAGGCCGAGGTGAAAAAAATTTGCACCGAAAGTGCCGGAGATACCTTTCGAGAAGACACTAGATCCGGTGAAAGTTGTGCGTACCGTTGAGAATCTATATGACCCTGTACCATCGCCGCCATCGGACTATAGGCGTTCTATTGAAAGGTCGTATGACAAGATGATCGAGGCGACAAAACCCGTTCAATCGGGTATCAGGGAGATAAAAGGGATACACCAAGTCTACCAGCTCGGACAACAACCCGTTCAATCGGTTGCCCCTCTCAAGGTGTTTGACGGGAAGCCCGTTGAAAGTTCTCGACAAGACACAACCGATTATGCCTTCGCTGAACGAGCATATCAATTTGTTCAAGGGAAAGATTTGGTCCGAGAATCTCGGGAAGCTACCAACATGTATGCGTAACTTGCATTCGTGGTACCTTAATGCCTCAAAGGAAGGGATCGAGACTATCATGGTGCGAGTTAGTGAAGAGCACTACTTCCGGGAATACTGTGTGAACGTTGACTTCAACGAGCTTTTCCGATTATACAATCTCCGGGCTCTCGACAAATCTATCATCGGTTCCTATTGTCCGTAAGTGATTTATTTAATTTGAGAAGTCTTTAGCTCAGCTCGTTCATTGTCTGCAGATTATAATCCTTTGTGCGCTATATTATGCGGATCCAAGATGCTCGAATGCAAAAGGGACGAAATCACGGACATTGGGTTCATTGACCCGCACACAATGCATGTTAAAACCATAGAAGATCCCGTCTATAACAAGGATACACCGGAGATTTTGCTAAGGTTTTTGAAGCGACAACATGACAAAAGGCTAATAATTTGGCCTTACAACTTCGAGTGAGTCTTACTATCTTATAACACATTATATTTTGCTCACCGTATGTCAAAATTTTAACTAATGACTTATATATATGACACTACATATTTAAACGTGCGTAGTTTCACTTTATTCTTCTCGTCATCAATATGCAAATTGGAGAAGTTGAAGTCTTTGACTCACTAAGCAAAAAATCGGAACTATACTTGTCTTGTTATTTAATGCTCAAAAGGTAATTTTAATTCTTATCGGTTTGTTTCGTTAATTTCCTGCTATGAACTAATTGATAACTCTTTTATGCATTTTCTTTTGTCGGGCAGCGTGTGGGAAACTTTCATCAAGGAAGATAAGTCCCATGAATGGCCACCGAAGCTGCGATGGAAGGCGAAAGTAAGTAGTACTACCTAGGTCCACACACCTTTAATTATCATACTTGACTATTGTTTGATTGAATTATATTCTTGTAAAGAAATGCCCGCAACAACCACAAGGGACTGATCTCTGTGGATTCTACGTTTGCGAGTACATCCACAGAATTGTCGGCGAGAGAATGAATAATGAAAGAAATAAAGAGGTACGAAAACAGTATTCACAAATTTGTTTTCTTATCATAAGTTGTGCTGAGTTTCAGTAATAGTTGTTTCATTGTGGTTTGAATATATATACACACACACACACACACACATAGCTCATGTATTCATTTGTATCTTATTCTTTTATAGTTGTCAAGAAAGCGAAACAAGCTCTCAATCGATGACCGCTTCATAGCAATAGGCGAGGAATTGGCGGGATTCTTCCTTCGGGACGTCATACCACCATTCGCAGAGTTCCACTATGAATGAAGATGTACATGTTACATATATAGTTGAATCGAAGAGTACCACTATGCTACATGTAATAGACATATATAGAGTACGCCTCGGAGAGTACCACTATGCATGAAGATCGATCTTCATGCATAGTGCTTCTTAATTTGCGATCTTATGCAATTACATGTGTGTTATATTGTATGCACCAACTTGCTATGCATCATCTTGATCTTCATGTACTACCTAAACCCAAAGGCGTTTACGGTGCATCGACGCGATATGAAACAAATCGCGATATCCCTAAACCCCTCCAAAACCCTAAAACTTCAATTCTGCCGCGGCGAAGATTCGAGCAAATTCCCGCCGCGGGTGGGAACCTTTGGTACCGGTTCGTATTACCAACCGGTACCAAAGCTCCTTAGCCCTGAGCTCTCCTGGTGGCCCACGTGGAGGACCCTTTTATACCGGTTCGTAAACAACCGGTACGAAAGGGGGGGCCTTTAGTGCCGGATAATTTATACCGGTTGAGCAACCGGTACGAATGCCCCTACTGAAACCGGTATAGATGAGCGTTTTTCTACCAGTGCAAGTCCTCATCCGTTGCCAAGCAGGTCGCAAGGTGTGCCGCCCCGTGAGGAGTCCGGCCCTGCACGGCTGCACCAGCGTTCTCGGCAGTAGACTTGTAGTCACTAGCGCCCTCGCTGGATGCCTGGATCACGACGCTGCCGCGACCATGGAAGCTGATTTTCCATGGAAACTGATTATGCGCTTAATTTTGAAATGTACATACTCCTCTCGCTGCAGATTTTTAATTAGATGAAAAAAGGTTCAAAAGAAACATAAGATGGTCATCACGAATTAAAAAGTCAAACTTTCTACTTTTGGCGATGTGGTGTATTCAAGCAAATGAGTCACAAAATTGTATTGGTACACGAACAAAGACGCATTTGAGGAGTGTGTCTCCGCAAAAACAAGAAAATAACAGTGTCCTTTGGCCAATTTTCCCTAAAACAAATGAGGTATGGGCTAGAAATTTTCACGAAGAGAGTAAAATATATCTATGGCAAGTTTTACTATTTTTACTAAGTACAAGGCAATTATTTTTATAAGAGCATGGATCAAACACATAAAAAACTAGTAGATGAATATTAACGAGGGTTAAGCTGAATGATGTTAAGAGCAAAGTTAGCATTCCATATCAGCTCATTGTTGATTACTGAACCCGGCCTGGAATGTGAAATACATTGTGGTTATAGCGAATAAGAAAATGGGTAATGCGACAATTAGAGGACAAACTCCTCATAGATATTTTATATATTGTAGAACTTTTTGTTTGGTATACTGACTGTTAGCTCTTCTATTTACTTACACCTAAAATAGACAATCATGCATTTAAGAAATCCATGCGAGCTTGGGAGGTCGTTGTGTCATGATATTTAAGAAAACTAAAATAGACATGAACACATACACATATTTGTAGTTCATCTAAGTGCGAAGAGTTAATCTGCGAAGTCATGTATTTTTCATTATTTTTATCGAGAAAATTGAGTTTGAACAAATAATTTAAATAATTAATGTTTTAAAAGAAAACAACTCACTAGTTCCGTTGCAATATATGATTCATATTTAGTGGGAGTACACTTTTCACCATCAAAATTAAAGTTTCATAATCAAAACGACATTCTCTTGATATATAGTTGTATTATGAGCCAATTATGTCAACTATATTAGAAAGTGGTAGAGGTTAACACTTATATGTCAAGGAAATGGGTAGTAACCGCAAAAAGGTGAAAAACTTCAGTATAAACAATTACATGTGTTTCAAAGTAATGGTTTCAAAGTAATGAATGTAAATGTGTTTATAAAAAATTACATGTCCATAACTTTCTAACAATAGAAGTTGAAATCACCGACAAGGATGCAAAGCTAATATTGAGGATCTTAATTAAATTTGGTTATCTGTTGCATAAAGTCATATTGGGCCTCCCCCAAACAAGGGCTATTGGTTCCGATGATATGAATATTTCAGCTTTGGGGGTAGTTGATAAGAACAAGAACAACAAACTTCTTAATTTCCATCACCTACCCGAGTAAAACTGAACCATTTCAGATTGTAATGATGCATCCCGAGTTTCCAACGAAGTAAATGTCACATACTTCCGGCCACTTCCCATGTCTTTGCTTTGTCCATGTTTCTCTCTCTGCTCTCCCTCTCCTTCCATCTAACTTCAGCCCTATCCCCATCAATGACTCGGTCGCACGCTTCTCGATATGATCGATGTATTTGCTTTTGAAGCCACACTCCCATGGTGACCGATGAGAAGGACACACAAAAGGAGGAGGCATTAGAAGCTCATTGATCACACTCGTTGATTAGCCATTCGAGCTAGATACACTACAAGAGATGGGGGATTTGTTGTCGAAAACCCTGGTGACAAAAATGCATACCGTCATGGATGTGTCCTTATAGGTGACGAATTCATCTTTAGTCAAGCATTTAAGGTAATGCTTGACGGTATGATTTGTCGTCAAGAAAAAATCGTCACCCATTACCCAAGCGGGAAGGGCTTCCATCGTGTACGTTAATAGGTGGCGAAATCAAAGATGAAGTGACGAAATATTACTAAGTTACTTTATTAAATGTTATTAGTTTTATATATCATGCGTGACCCGGTTGTCGGGAACATATTTAATTAAGTAAAAATTGTGGTTTGGAAGAATCGAAC
>NC_061508.1:238776196-238847372 GCF_022539505.1 Lolium rigidum | reverse complement strand
ATGGACGTCTCCAACGCCTTCCTTCATGGCCATCTGCGAGAACGAGTGTACGTCGCAGCAGCCCATCGGCTTCGTCGACACCGAGCGCCCTGATGACGTGTGCTTGCTCTCTCGGTCCCTGTATGGACTGAAGCAGGCGCCCCGCGCCTGGTACCAGCGCATCGCCGGCTTCCTGCATCAGCTTGGCTTCCGCTCCACGCGCTCCGATGCGTCGATGTTCGTCTACCGGACCGGCAACGACATGGCATACCTGCTGCTGTACGTCGACGACATCATCCTGATGGCCTCCACCGCTGGTCTTCTTCGACAGCTCACCGACCGTCTTCGCGCTGAGTTCGCCTTGAAGGAACTTGGCCCGCTCCACTACTTCCTCGGCATCGTGGTTGTCCGACGTGCGGACGGGTTCTTCCTCCATCAGCAGAAGTATGCCCACGAGCTTCTCGAGCGTGCAGGGATGCTTAACTACAACCCTGCGCCAACTCATGTCGACACGAAGGCCAAGCTCTCCGCCAGTGATGGGTCGCTAGCGTCCGACGCGCCGTTCTACCGCTCCATCGTCGGTGCTCTTCAGTACTTGACGCGGACGCGACCGGAGCTCCAGTACGCCGTGCAGCAGGTGTGCTTGCACATGCATGCTCCTCGGGATGCTCATTGGGCCGCGGTGAAGCGGATTCTCCACTACGTATGTGGTACCATGGGCTACGGCTTGTCGTTGCATGCTTCGTCCTCGACGTCGACTGACCTTGTCGCCTGCTCGGACGCGGACTGGGCGGGTTGCCCGGATACGCGCCGCTCCACCAGCGGCTACTGCGTCTACCTCGGCTCGTCGCTTGTCTCTTGGTCCTCCAAGAGGCAGCCCACCGTGTCTTGCTCCAGTGCTGAGGCCGAGTACCGCGCCCTGGCTAACGCTGTGGCTGAGTGCACATGGCTTCGTCAGCTTCTGTCCGAGCTTTCTTGTCCTGTTGACAAGGCTACGGTGGTATTCTGCAACAACGTGTCGGCTGTCTACCTCTCCGCCAACCCTGTTCATCATCGGCACACCAAGCACATCGAGTTGGACATCCATTTTGTTCGTGAGCAAGTTGCCCTCGGTCGCGTTCGAGTTCTTCACGTACCGACGTCTCAGCAGTTTGCCGATATCATGACGAAGGGATTGCCATCCACGACTTTTCCTGAGTTTCGCTCCAGTCTGTGTGTCGGTGCCGACCCTTCGACTGCGGAGGGTGTTGAGTAACATATTGTATAGGCATAAGTCTCCGTGTTTTCTCAGGGTTGTACCTGTAATTGTACATGTGTCCACCTATATATACATGAGCAGCCGACCCTATTGATGCTGTGCAATCTCCAATATCTGTTCTACACCAAGAAACTGAAAACGTAGGCAGTCGACTCGTCTGTTCGTGTCCTGGAGCTTGATGGTGATCCTATGTGGCAGCGGGCTTCACGTCTCAGCAGAAAGAAGAAGGAAAAGAAACGAGCCCGCTGGACTGCTGTTGCGTCCCGCGTTTGTCCGGCCGGCCGTACGTGAGTTTGGCTGGGCTGTTGTTTCGTTTGCTTGGCCAAGTCCCGTTGGCTTTCTTGTTCTTTTTTTTTTTACTTCTTTTTCTTTTCTGTTTCGATTTCTGATTTAGTATTTGGAATTGAATTTGAAAACCGAATTTGATCGAAAGTGAGTCAAATCAAGTCAGAAAAAATATAAATAAAATATCAGCGGATTCCTTATTCAAAGAGGAATATTTTGGAATCACTTTTAGTTTGAAAACATTTTGATAAATTCGAATTTGACACAAAGGCATATTTGATTTTATTTGCATTACTTTGGATTTAAGTTTTTCTTTATACAATTTAAATTTCATTCCAATTTTCCTAGGGATGCAAATATGCCATGATGCTTATGAATGCAATGCATGCATTTGAAAACTCCATTTTTGGAATAACTTTCTAAAAAGTTTTAGTTCATTGTCAATTTTTCAACCAAGACAAACAAACAAGCTTAGATTTTATTTTTATTTCACATTTCGAAATTTGGAAAATTTCGGGATGTGACATCGGAAGAATGAAAAACAAAAGGACTATTTTACATTTGAAAAAAGAAGTTAGAAAAGAAAAAAAGGATATATGTATGGAAAAAGTTAGAGAGGATGCTCACAAGACTGTTGTCCTTATTGTCCCAGTATGGGTCGCTTAAAATGATACTTTTTAGTTGATTTTGCCTTTTGTACATGCGGCAAGGAGGTACCCCAATGCGATACTTAGTTAAAAAAATATGTGAAAGGTCTATTGACTATCTAACGTTGAGTAGCGAGAGGTGTAATCCTTAGCACCAGGAGGGTGGGGCGATATTTACTTATAAGAGGTCAAACACATGAATCATAGATATCTCTAAAACAAAAAGATGCATGGTACAACATCCTTATGAGTATAGTTGACATGAATTGCATATCTCAAAATCTCACTCTTTGCTCTCTTTACTTTTTGTTTTGATGGAGGACTAGCACATATATTCCCTATTTACTTTCTCATGTTCAAGAGTCAAGAGTATCAAAATAATTAAAAGAGAGGACAATGAGTCTTCCAAAAAAATCTATAGGATTCTCCTAAGCATGCTTTATGGTTCATAATACTTGTCATTCATGTTTCTTACAATGCTATTTATTGTTATGCATGCTTTGTCGAATGTAAAAAATATCACTCTATACTTCATATTGCTTATTGTCATTCTTTATTGACTGAACCTTGTAAGACTTTGCATGATTACATAGAAGCAATGCAATAAACTCAAAAGTTCATGTTAGCTTTATCACCTCTATGCTTGACGACGAGCATAGGTTAAGCTTGGGTATGTTGATGCATATAAAGTGTATACATGAAGTTTGCACTTTATCGCCACATGTTACCACCTATTTGCATATTATATAATGTTATTTGCATGTTTTATATTGTTTTCGGGGATTATCTAAACAATCCCTATCCTTCGGTCTAATTCTTTTGCGAAACGCCTTTTTAGTGTTTCGACTTTACATGAGCTACGGGACTCGAAAAGGGCAAGGTCGGGGCCACGCTCGAAAATTCAAGATAAACAACATGGGCTGAAGTAGGAGACCGAAGGAAAAGGAGATGGAAACTAGAGCAGGTGGCGCGCCCACCACCTTAGGGCGCGCCACTTATTCTCGTTTCCACCTCGTCCGTCCGATTCGCTTCAATCTTGCACCCACATACTTCTTTTGACCTAAAAACCACTATATATACGACCCTCTTGGTCTCGTCGAAGTTACGAAGGTGGAGATCAAAAATACATAAATAGATAGTTAGCAGGCTGCCGCCGGCGGAGATTGGAGGGAGGAAACGCTGCCGGAATCGCCTCCGGTGGACTCCACCCCTCCGGTGAGGGCATCATCATCAACTTCATCATTTCTATCACCATCTGTAGCAGCACCATCTTCATCTACCCCTTGAAATCTTGGCAAACATGATGTATGATGCAATACATTATTTTCCCATGGTCTATTGTATCTCTATGTTGATGTTTGATTAGTGATTTGTTCTTAGTAATTGTTATATAGTTTGTTGTTGGTTGCATATTAGTATACGTTATCTTCTATGATGATCTTTTGTACTGATATATGAGTGCACCCATATGTTGGGGAATGCATGAGGTTGTCACTGGTGCATGATGATAGGAAGATGGACAGCTGGAGCCTGACAGAAACCATGTCCCAATTCTTAGATTCATGTTGTATTAATTCATGGTTAATCAATTGGGGTATACTTATGGGGACCTTTAAACTTTCAACGGTGGTTGGATTTGTGTCTTAACAATTCCCTTGTTTGCGTCTTAATTGGCCTTGGGGTCAATCACTTGTGGTGTATTTGCTCATGTAAATGGCTACATCTATCTATGGCTCCTCTCTAGAAGAAACACTAAAAAGACTATAATGAGCTTCACTAATCGTGACAACCACACAAATGAAATAGAAATTTGCCTCAACACTTGCTCTCTTGAGTAACTCCACTTCACTTCCCTTCATCTTACTTTACTTTACTGCACTTTACTTGTCTTTCATTTTACTTATTGCATTTCATTTTCAGCACTTCTAGTTCCTAGTAGAAACTACTTCACACACACATATAAGTTGGTTATAGAGCTTTAGAAAATAGTTAGTTTACCTTAAGCTACTCGTGGGTTCGACACTCAAATACTTACCGAATTATACCGCGGTGATCCCCTGCACTTGGGGGTTATCACTTGGTTGAGCAACAATTGTCATTGAAGCGTCTCGAGGACCCCTTGGTGCATAGTTACCGTGAGGATCCTGAGGTGATGGTGTACAACCTTTAGTTCTTTGAGTCCTCCAGCGCAGGCCCCTCTAGCGCGGGCCAAGAGGAGTATTTCGACTTCGATGACACCGACTTTTATGGAGGCGTTGACTGGAACACACTCGCGGTGGAGGACTTGGAGTGAATCGGCCTCTAGGGATTAGTTTTCAGTTATCGTACTATATTTTATGTTCTATCTTTGGATGTGTTTTTGGAATGTTCTAACTTTAATATGTAACTTTTTGTGCATGAGTTTAAGTTAAATATATTCTATGTTTAATTAACATGTGCAATTTAGTTTAAGTTTAATATCTTCTTCAGTCACATGTATGTGTATTGTTGTTAGTTTTTAAGAGACATGGCGACATGCCAAAAATGGAAGAGTGAGGTTGTCTCTCACTTATCGTTCGATCTCATTATCCAGTGTCTACATGTGTGAAGAGTTTGAAGATTATGAGGTGCTATTATTTTTCATGCTATATATCAATTATTTTAAGTGTTTTTACCTTGCTCACTATTCTTATGTTTATGATGCATAGAGTGTTCCATCAATATGAAGTTATTGTTTGATCAAGTTGCACAAGAGAGTGTGCACTTTCAGGTGCCAAGGGGTCCATATGACATTGTTGTGGATAAATAAGAGGCATTGCCATTCGAAACGAGGCTTCGAAGCAATTCATCATGCTGAACCATCTCATCGGAGGAGAAAAGGTATGTTTTTATTTGAGGGGATAAGTCGCGATGATTACTATCTTCTTGGTGGGGATGAAGACCCGTATGATGCTGCCGGTATCTCGCCAAGATGCAACCTAAGCGACTATGAGCAGGTTTGCCTCTTAGAGATCTTACCGACAACCAATACCATCGTCGAGGAACCATTTGTGACTTGTTTAACAAAGTCAAATCTTGTCAAACACAACATGTTATGTTCTTTTAAGTTACTTTTATCATTTCCTCTTGTTTATCTTCGTACATTGCAATTGTATTGGTCTTTGTTTAACTTCACAATTACTATTTTAGTTTTTCATCCACGACACCCGAGAAATTACCTAAAAAGGTGGTTCCCAAGCTTCACATTCATGATGATGGATTGGTTGGACTATGTGTTGGATATTCCTCTTCTTCATTGGGCATGACGTGCACCGTCCGTACACCAATAATGAGCATATGGCAAGCTAACCTTTAGCAAACCGACGTGGAAAGGTTCCATATAGAACAACATGAACTACAAGTTGGACAAGCACCCGATCATGAGCATTCTCTTTGTCATTTACATCATCTAGTATAGCTGGGTGGTGTACCCAATTGTGGTGGTATTTGTTTATGAACCAAGTAGTTGCTTATATTATTGGCGTGTTTGAACCAAATTCGTATTGTTTAGTAATGGATTTGAGTAATCAATATGAAAGCTTATTGACTATGTTAATAATGTATTTCGGATGTGCCTCTTGTATTTCTCTTTGCTATCAGCTTGAACAAAGCAAGAATTTCGTTTTAAGGAAAAAAGTGAGTGGCATTTCATAATGTGTACACGCCACTGGACTATACGCTACATGTGACTCGCGGTGGACGCTCAGCTCGTGCTTTCTAGCTCGGCCCGAGTTTGGCTTGGCTTAGTGCGAGTTGAGCTTGGCCCGCAACATGACCTGATCGAGCCGAGCTTAGTTTCCTGGACCGTAGCAAGGTCGGGCCGAGCCAGCTCGTTTGGCCATGGAGGAGCTCACTCTGTTGTTCTCCCACTGCTTCGTCTCACCGAATCCATCGTCATGGAGGTCGAGAATCTGTGGCGAGACCCACCTAGCAGTGTCCTACTGTATTTGGCTCGCGAGCCGGCTCGTTTTGGACCGAGCTAGTGGCAAGATCGAGTCGAGTCACACTTTGTGGCTCGTCTGCACTTTCGAGCTGGATCAAGTTGCTCGCGTTTTTTGCAGGCTCGGCTCGAGCTGGATCAAGTTGCTCGCGTCTAGTGTGACATGTGGTGTGCACGCTACTGGATTATACCGGTGACCGGTACAAAATACCACTAACGCGACACCAAGCGTGCGCCATTGCAAGGCATTTCTATAATAGTGAATCCAATGACCTATTTATGTTATTTTTAACAATTTTGGATTTTTTTTTGTACTATTGTTGAAGATTATTAATGGATGGATGGACTTTTTTGGCAAAAAAGACAAAACTAATTTGCCCTACACTTTGACTAGAGAGAGAATTATCAAGCCATCCCAGCGAATGAAAAATCGAGAGTGTTGGTGAATAATAGTAGCTGATCGACTAACACGTACATAGCGAAAGTGTTGATTTGAATTGCCAACATCTACACGGGCACACAGTATATGTACGAACAATATACGACAATGCGCAGTAAAGCAGAATTTCTACATCTAATCTTCCCCATACGAGTATGGCTTTAGGAGCCGGCGGAGTATATATGCTCACGTGTTAGTTTGTGTAAGTACGCCTCGCAAAAAAAAAGTTTGTGTAAGTACGTTCTCACGATGGGATTGGGTCGGCCCGGACCTGGCCCCGGACCTGGCCCCGTGGCCCCAAGGCCAATAAGAGGAGCCGTGGGTCGGCCCATTTCAGAAAAAGGTCCTGGCCCCACTGACCCATTGGGTCATCAAGGCCGACCCGCCCAGTCCACGTGCGCCCATTCTGGAAACGCTCAACTGCTGATGTTTCGTGTGGATACGCTCAAGTGCTCAACTGATGGACAGCTTGCTGAGAAGTGAGAACATTCAGTGCAGTATTTCTTGATGTACAAATACGATGCATAAGCTTTTATTTATACAAATAACATTGTCCAAATAAATTACTATGAAGCAAAACTGCTACTAACCAGAGATGATAAGACAATATAAATAAGTTACAAGCGAGCCAAAAAATAGTGGTTACAGGTTACTAACATGATGAAATCTACTTCTTCAGATTTTGATGTTGGATATGACAAAATGCTAGGGACGGAGGAAAGATATATATATAGCACACAGCAAACTCACGGCATCAATCTATAATCTGATAGCAAAGTCGCATCATCACAACACAACACAACAAATTTCTTCCGTCTAAGATGTGACTACATTTATTCAGTGTTAACTCTCAGTTCCTCATGTGAATGCCTCATCATCAGGTGAAGGTTACCATCCGCTCTCCCACATGCTTCAACACTTGTCATCTGTATTCATCAGGATATGGTAAAGAAAATTTCAGTAAACATCGAGAAGAATATTTTTAGTACCAAACAAGGAATTAATAACATAAAAAGCAAGACATGCCATTCAGTATGCCTGGTACAAGATATGTCGTCAGCAGATAAGGAAAGGATGATCAACTTGTTTTAGATCAACTATCAACCAACTAGGGAACGCAAAGTAATGTCCAGTTGAGGCTCAGATTCGGTTAAGTACTGAAGATAACATAGCTTCAGAGTTCAGTCATCGAAGTAAATTTCAGAGTTCAGAGAGAGAGAGATGAGACAACAAAATAGATATACTAGCAAATAAAACCTATCTACCTAAACTCTGGTCGAATTACATGAATTACTAAATTAAAATCTATCTATCTACCTCAGTCATCAAAGTAAACTTCAGAGTTCAGAGAGAAATCAAGAAGCATGATTCTGTGATGTCAGGTTCGAACAGAAAATAGATGGTTGGGTCGTGCAACTGATTTTAAGAATGGATCTAAAATTAGGCAACTCGGATTTCTTACATTCTAGATAGTCTTGGAGAAGCTACTGCCCATTGTTCCCACGTGTTTGCGGAAAGACTTGAAGATTACTGTCATCATCATCTGCATTTATCAAAAAACAGTCAAGTATAGAGATAAAGTATGCTGCAGCAGTGAAGAGAAAACCAATACAGGGACAGGTCAAATACCTTCCAACTCTGTTATTATGTCATGAACTGAAGCCATACTACGCTCAGTATTAGCTGCAGAAAAAATGGTCATTTGATGATTTTGTAAACTTTAAGCATTAATAAGAAACAAGCGCTTCTGTCTTATAGCTTTACCTGTGGCTCTTATCCAGTCTTGTAGGCAAACAAGCGCTTCAGCTGTTTTAGGAGTCATTCGACTACGAAAATCTGATAGCACTCTTTTCCCTGTGCTAAAAGCGGACTCAGATGCCACCGTAGAGGCAGGGGCCGCCAAGATATCTGCCGCCATACGACTCAATGTTGGGTATTCAGCTGAATTTGTCTTCCACCAAGAAAGGATGTCGAAATGATCGGTTCGACGGATGGGAACCTTTGACAGATAGGAATCAAGTTCTGAAGAATCCACATTTGTCGATTGAGCACTTTCGATGATATGGTTATCCCAGTCAGCCATGGGGTCATCACTTACAACCATTTCAGCATCACCTCCTTGAGTCATGGGGTTTGAATTAGAACCATTCAATTGGAGGTATTCCTTGAACATCTCTTGAAACAAATTTTCTACTTTACCAATCATTGCTTCAGCTTCATCACCAAATTCCGAGCGAAATCGATACTTAATGTATCTCAGCTTGAACTGTGGGTCCAAAATCACAGGAATGCAAAGGTTTAACCATGACAGCTTCCAGTACCTCTTTAGCTTTCTCTTCATGTACATGACCATATCACCAAACTTACTGTTCTCTTCATAATGTTGGTGCTCCAATGTGTGCTTCACTTTCCAAATTTCATGGAAATACAAGTTAGCAGTAGGGTACTTTGTGCCTGATACCACATTCGTGGCTTCATAGAATACTTTTAGCAACCTGCAAATAGCATCAGCGTTTTCCCAATCCTCGGATGATGGGTTGAAGGGGTAATTTTTATCTTGAATGGCCAATGAACTGAACACTGCACGGTACTCTCTCGCGATATCAATCATAATGTAAGTTGAGTTCCAGCGGGTTGGTGTATCAAGGCTTGGCCATTTGCCACAAGATATGCCTACTTGCTCAACTATTTCTTCAAACTTTTCTTTTCGAGTTTGTGAGCTTCGGATGTATTTGACACTGTCACGTATCTTGCTGATCATGGGGTCAAGAAAATCCAACCCAGCTTGGCATATCAAGTTGATTACATGTGCAGCACAGCGTTGATGGAACAACTTGCCACCTCCAAGTAACATTTTTTTGTCCAACAAATGCTTCTTTAGTAACTTCATCATTGCACCATTGTTGGATGCATTGTCAAGCGTCATCGCAAATAATTTATCTTCTATGTTCCACTCCCTTATAAAATTCACCATGACGTTGAACATAGCAACTCCTGTGTGAGGTGTCTCCATGGCAGCAAACTTGACAATTCTTTTCTGCGGCTTCCAGTCATGACCAATGAAGTGTGCAGTAATGCATATGAACCCAATTGTTCTATTGGATGTCCACATGTCCGAGGTTAATGATATCTTGGATTTAGAGTGTCTAAATATAGCTTGTAGGCTGCACATCTCTTCCTTGAATGCTTTCAGGCAGTCCTTTTTGATTGTTTTCCTACATACCATTTTGAAACTTGGATTTAAACTAGAGACGAACCTTCTAAATCCATCATACTCCACCAGTGAGAATGCCAATTCATGCAACACTATCATCCTCATGAGCTCTCTACGTGCCAATGCCTGATCAAATGTCCAATGACCTATTGAAACTCCATCAGGGCTCATGATGGAAGCACTCAACTGGCCAGAAACTCTAAGAACCTTCTTTCTTTCCTTGCACCTCTTCAAATGTTTGCGCAATGAGCTTGTTCCATGTTTACGCTCAGCACAAATATTCCTTGCACAATGTTTGCACTCAGCAGCTATCACTATCCCATCAACACGCTTAGGCTCATATTCTCTCCAGACTTTGGACAAAAATTTTCTTCCCTGTTCAGAAAACGTTCCCATGTCAACATCCTCATCTCCTTCCTCTTCATCAGCAAAATCTTCCTCTGCTTCGTCTTCATCATCCTCATCCTCATCTTCTTCTTCCTCTTCTTCATAGTCGACATCTTGTTCGTCGGCATCATCTTCTTCCAAATCATCCATTTGAGTATCACGTGCAGACCAAGCCGCTAAAAAAAGGATTAAAGAGTTAACATTGCAGTTACATAAGAACTAATCAACTCTTAAGTTGCATCCGTATAAAAGAAAGATTGACAAAACGCTCACCAACATAAGCTCTGGTGCGGTTTATCAAAGAAGGAGACAGCACAGGCCCAGTCCTTGTTGCACCAGATATCAATATCGAGGTACCACTTTGTTGAGCTTCAGGATTCCCTTCTTCCAATTCCATGTTTCTGATCAGAGGGAAATATAGGAACATTACAGAGCAAGTATGTAGGAGGTAACATCAGTATACAGTACATGTTTGTGATCAGAAAGTGGGACGTTTCTATTTATCTGGATCACATTATCTAGTTTAGTGTACAGTCAGTGGATGAAAATTGCCTCTTTGCAAGAATTCCAGGCTGTTGGGATCATTAATGATTTCACTGACCAAAAATATATGGAGTTGCACTTAAAAATTAATGGCACCGAAGGATAGATTCTTGAACAGAAATGCATAATTTAACCAAGCTTCAATTTATCTGTTGAATCCAAGAAAGTTTCACTACAGTGGATATGAGGTCGAAAATATATTGATCAAAAGTGCCAACCATTTTTTTTTATGCCACCTTACAGATGCAAGTATACTGTCACTAGAAGAAACTAGAAAGATGCAAGTATCCTGCTTGAAAGATGCATTGTTTACTGAAACTAGAAGAAACAAGATTGCAAACATACTGTCATGAACTGCAAACGAATTAATTTGGGATAATAAGCATGGAGGCCATCCTTTTTCACTAAAGCAAGGTCTTATAAATATAGTTACAGCTTACAATACAGGACCAAACAGCAAAGAAACTACGATAGCCAAATAACATAACAGATTTTAACTAGCATTCAAGCGCAATAGAACAGAATATTAACTACTGACGAGCCCCGGTATAATCCTGAGTAGGCTACAAAACATTCCATCACTGCATGAAGTAGATCCTTTCTTAGAGCATCAGAACTCAGAAGGTTGGAAAAACAAAAGGCCACAAGCAAAAGCTGCGACATAGAACAGAAGACAAGGCAATCTTCAAAGGTAAAATAGACAACTCTATGACATATTTGGGCTGAAGCTGATCAAGGCATCCATCGTAAACAACTTGATAGTCTCACATCAGAATAAGCAGAGACTGAACAGTTCAAGAAACATATGCTCGATTAGAGAGCACTAACCGTCGAGAATCGGAGGAAGATGGCGAGCTGGGAGCAGGAAGAGTTGGAGAATTCAGAGGGCAGCCGAGACAATGACGGCGTTGGGTCGACTGGGACGACGACGACGACCCCGACCGACAGCGAACGGCAGAGACGCCAGGAGCGGCACAGCAAGCACGAGGCAGCACCACCGGAAGCAGAGGTGGGCGGCGACCGGGACGGCGGCGACCAGGACGGCGACGACCCGTACGGACGGACGGAGGGCGGCTGGAGAGACGCAGGAGGCAGCGCCGCCGCCGGCAGCAGAGATGGGCGGGGGCGGGGGCGGAGACGGGGGCTGCGACTAGGTCACGCCTGTTCCTAGTTGGAATCGACGGGTCGACCCCGTTGACCCAGTGGGTCGATCAAAGCCGGCTCTGTTGGCCCAAAAACATATCAAGGCCGACCCGTGCGCCCCAATGGCCCTGAATTTTTGGGCCGGGTCAGTGACCCGGCGGGTCGACGCGGCCCAGTCCCATCTTGAGTACGTTCTACTCCTTTTCAACTACAGAATTCTCCAACTTGTTCCTGCATTTCGGAGCAAATGGCGCGTATATATCTCTTGGCCGTTCAACTTGAAACTGATGGATCGATCTCTGTGCTCGATGACATGATCACACCTCGATGCCGCCCTGGGAGATCCGATCGTCGGGCGGGCTGATGGTGATCCAGAGCAAGGAGACGGTGATGGAGATGAGCCCCGCCCAGACGTAGACGAGTGTCGGCGTGCGGCCGCGGCGTCCCATGAGCCCCTTGGCGAATGGGTAGTAGTGCGCCAGCACCCAGAAGCTGAAGAATCCGCCGCCGAGCAGCTTGCTGTACTGCGGGATCTCCGCGTAGACGCAGCGCGACACGCCCACCACCATGGCGATGATGTTGATGCCGATGATGGCGAGCGGCGGGATGAAGAGCGACGTCCACTTGATGAGGTAGAGCTCCGCGTAGGGGTCGTCGTCGTCCTCCGCGGCTGCCTTGGCCGTGAGCGTGAAGGATATCTCGATGCCGGCGGTGACCTTGAGCAGGCCCTGCAGCACGGCGGCGAGGTGCGCGGAGGTGCCACCGATGACCCAGAACTGCTCGTTGCGCCACCACTCCTCCAGCCCGATGCCCGACCACTTGACCTCCAGCAGGCAGAGCAGGATGAGGGTCGTGGTGATGAGGAGGAGGTAGCAGAGGAAGGTCGGGTCCAGCGTGGCCACGATGAACTGTCCGGAGAAGAGGGAGAGCGCCGGCAGGAGGCAGTACATGATAAGGAAGAGGGAGGTGAACGGGTAGATGCCGACGTTGAGGTACGACATGCGCTGCAGGAACATGAGCCTCCGGGACGCGCACAGCGCGTTGTTCTTGGAGAAGAAGATCTCCACGGACCCCGTCGCCCACCGGAGCACCTGGTGGAGCCGGTCGGTCAGGTTGATGGGCGCCGTGCCGCGGAAGGCGTCGCGCTTGGTGATGCAGTACACAGAGCGCCACCCGCGGTTGTGCATCCGGTACCCCGTCACCACGTCCTCCGTCACGGAGCCGTAGATCCAGCCCACGCGCAGCCCCCACTCCGTGCTGTCCTCGTACCAGCAGGAGATCAAGGAGACGGCCTCGGCCACGGTGGCCGCGTCGAGCGGCGGGCGCGGCATGAGCAGCGCGCCGGGCGGCCGTCCGTTCCGGACCGATGGGTGGTCCTGCAGCGGCCTGCCCTGGTACTCGGCCACGGCGATGGACTCGACGAACGTCTTGGACTTTCCGAACCGCTGCGGCGCCTCGTGGTCCGGGTGATCGGTGAGCGGGCGGAGCTCCTCGTCCCCGCCGGCGGATCGCGTGTGCGCGTCGATGGGCACCTTGGTCTGGCCGACGACGCCGTGGTACTCGGTGACGCGCGGCGGGTTGAAGCCGTAGATGGCGTAGCGGCGGAAGAGGCATCCGGTGCCGACGTACATGGGTCCCTGGAGGCCGTCGAGGGCGCGCATGTTGCCGTCGAAGAAGACGGTGTTGTGGTTGGCGTAGCGGTCGGAGGGGTCGATGCCCTCGAAGCGCTGCGGGAACTGGATGTAGCAGATGCGGTCGCCGCCGCGGTCGAGCATGTAGCACATGGCCTCCCGGATGGCCTGGCAGTTGTACACGTAGTGGTCGCAGTCGAAGTTGAGCATGAAGGGCCCGTTGGAGAGGACCGCCGACGCGCGCACCATGGCGTTCATGGCGCCCGCCTTCTTGTTGTGGTCGTACCCCGGCCGCTTCTCCCGCGAGAGGTAGACGAACATGGGGATGCGCACGTCCACGTCCGTGAAGTCCAGGTACGCGTGGTCGCCGGCGTCCCCGTACACCACGTCGAAGTGAGGGTTCTTGATCATCACCTAATTAATGGACAACACATTAACACGTGTGTGCGCGGCAAAATTATTCATATTTGTGTAGTTCAAAAAATGCAATGGTCGCTGATGATGCAGACCTGGACGATGCTGGCGTGGTCGCCCTTGCCGTGATCGGGGGCGGAGTCGAGCCATGTGCCGGGCCAGTGCGTGCCGTCGGCCATCCAGGTGGCCTTCACGGGCGCCGGGGCAGCCTCGGCCGAGGCGGCGGCCTTCTCGCGGGCGATCTTGCGCTCGCGGGCATTCATGGCGTGGGCGCGGCGGCGGATAGCCTCCGGGAGATCATTGATGCGCACCTTGAACTCGTCGTACTCGCGCTTGATCCAGCGGCGGTCCTTGACGAAGTCCGGCCGTTTCTTGCCTTTCGTCGGGTCGCCCTGCTGGTTGAAGTAGGCGTCGGGGTTGCGTGGCTCGATGGAGTGCTTGCGGCAGAAGGGCACCCACACCTTGGCGTAGGCGCATGCCTCCGCCATGGCTTCGAAGGTGAGAAGCGCGCCGCCGTCGTCGGAGATGTAGACGAAGAGCTTCTCGACCGGGTAGTCGGTGGCGAGGATGGAGAGCAGGGTGTTGGCGGTGACGAGCGGCGGCTCCTTGTATGGGTCGGCGGTGGAGATGAACACGTCGAGCCCCGGCAGGTCTGAGCGGCCGGTTGGGTTGGACGGCGTCTTGGACTCGAACTTCTCCCGGAGCGCGGCGAGGTCGGCGGCGCGGTTGATGGGGTTCAGCTTGGGCATCTGGTCGAGAATCCAGGAGAAGGCGAACCAGTACTCGCACACGATGGAAATCCCCCACAGCCACATGGCGTCCGGGTTAGGGTTCGTCGCGCGCCATACCAGGAAGAGCAACAGCGACACGAACCGCACCAGGACGAGCAACCTGCGAGCGCACGCGATTCCCGCGTCGATCGGTTTTAACCAAGTGTTGCAACATTTCCATTGACAATGGTGAAAGTAAATTTCTGGAACTTTGCGAACCTATAGGGACTGAGGATGCTCGGAGAAATGGCAACCTTCCGGCTGAGCGGCTTCCAGGGCTTGTCGATGAGGTCCTCCATCTTGACGCCGCCGTCGCCGCCACCGCCCATGCCGGTGCCGTCCTCGTTGGCGTACGGGTTGTCCTCCTGCGGCCAGTACGCGTTCCCGATGCCGTACGTGCCCTTGGTGTCGAACAGCCACCGGTTGTGGTCGAAGTCCCCCGTCTGGCTCCGCACCAGCAGCGACTTGGACGGCGACGCCACGTGCGCGGTGGATAGCCGCCGTTCCATCTTGCTGCCGCCGCCGGCCGCGCCATCGTCGCCGCCCCGACGGTTCGTGACCTTGGAGCCTGACGAGTAGGGCGGCAATCCCGGCTTGCTAGAGCCCCCGGACCCTGACGCCCCGGCCTGCGCGGCCCCTGGCTGGTTGTCCGGCGTGGGCGGCATGAAGACCGTGTAGTTGGTATAGTCGTTCGACATGGTACAGGAGAACCGCGGCGAGCGGTCGATGCCGTCGTCCTTGGAGATGCACCGGCTCGACGTCGACGGCCACACGCTGGTTTGTTTTTCCTAGGTTGCTACGGCCCGTTCGGTGCCATGCTCCCCCGCCATTGTTGCAAACTGGTTCCCACACTGAGGGAGAGACCGGGAGAGATGATTGCATGGCTTGGAGGGAATTGTGCGAGATGTGATGAACATGTGGAGTGGCGACACTTTCGGAGACCCAAAGCCGCACGGTGCATGCTACACGTAAGGAAGATCTACGTACGGAAATTTTAAACATAGGATCGGACTATGTAAATGGTGCTCTAAAAATAGCAAACTTGAACGGGCAGCTTCTTTCTCACTCATGCATGTAGAAAGTACAAAACTAATGATGTCATGTGCATTAAATGTAAAATTCGAAAATTTAAAAACTTTTGTAGCACAAATCGCTTATCTGATGTATGATCCGTTTTGACTGTTGGATTAGTCGCGACGAGATCTTCGAAACTATATCCGGTATTAATATGTTTGGAAGCCGCCTCCCACCGAGGTCGCCGCGAAGGCGAGCCCCGCCGGCGAACGCGAAGGAAGCGGAGGAAACTCCACCGCCGAATCGAACCTGGGGGGCGCCGTCGCCCCCTCCGGTGACCTCACCAGAGTAACGGCTCCACCCACCACCTGAGCGTCAACCGCAGAACTGCCACCAGCGCCGAACATGGCCCCCTCCGCCGGATCCGCCCACCAAACCGCGCGCCGGGGTCCTCACCAGCCGCTGAGCCCGCCAAGCGTGCCGCTTCTTCCTCCTCAGAGCGCGCCGCTTCTTCCTACACTAGCTCTTCAGTCCCAGTGTAGTCATTCTTAGTCTTCAGTCCTACGTTTCAGTTTGATCATTCTTTCCTAGTCTCAGATAATAGTTTGTTCAGTACATATTTGGTCAGTTTTACAAGTTTTCGTTTGTGTGATGGTATCATCCTCAGTTATTTCTCAGTCTCGGATAATCAGTATTTCACTTCTCAGTTTTATCATTTGAGAGCTAATGTAGTCATTCTTCGTTTTCAGTCATAAGTTCCAGTTTAGGCCTAGTTTGGCAAAAAAAAAGTATTTCTAAAACTGAAGCAATAGAAAACTAGAGTATTTTAGCACCTGGGCACAAGATAGTACAGTTTTGCCAAAACTGAGTATTATGAAGTATCGCTAAACTGTGACATGTTTGGCTAGTAATTTATTGTAGCGTCTAGATCAGCTATCTTATAATGCCAGGTTCTTCCGTCAAGCTCGCCCGAGCTGACACGGCGAGATAGTACCACAACGACGACATTAAGGTGCGGGTGGAGTGGAACACAGAGTGGCTACCATGAACGGTAACGACGACGAGTTCAACGACTCCTTCACAATGCACAAGGGCATACCGCGTTCGTGCTACAAGGTACCAGTACGACAAGGTGGACTCGAAGATCTCAGCCGCATGCCCATCAACATTGCATGCTCTGTCACCTGTACAACAGGATCGTCGCAACGCCTGCCTCACGCCACTGCAGCTCATGCGTCTAGCTGGCTCTGGCACGCCACGACGGCCCTCAGGGTGCCCGCGAGCACAAGTAGTACAAGCCAAGGATGGGTGGCCGTTGCCATAGATCCATAATAGTGACGGTGGTCTAGGATGGGTGCCTCTCCGTGGGGGAGCTGAAGTTTTCTCCGCGTGCCCTGCCAGGGCACCGACGGTCTAGACCTGCGACTCGGCCAATCCCGGCGATGTGCGCAATTCTCATGGTGAAAGAAAAGAAGGCACCAGCTATAGCTTCTAGGGATGGTCGATGCTTTGCAGTGGTATGTCCATGGCCGCGGAGATGACAGGGTGACGGCCGATTGAAATAGATCGAGGCATTCTTGTAGTTTTTCTTGCTTTCTCTGTTTTAGAAAAAAGAGGTCTGGGGCTTCTTTTTAAATACTTCCAAAATACTACAGTTTGAAGAATATTGCAGTATTGATTCCGGTGTTTTCTGTCATAGACAAACACATCAAAATATTGAAAACTGTGGTATTTTCGAATACTATGGTATTCTTGAAATACTTCAAAAAAAAACTTCACTACCAAACGCTGCCTTAGTCATTCTTTCAGTTTGATCGGTCATATTTCGATCGTTCTAAATTTTACATGTATTTCCTATTTATTTCATGGTCTTTTAAATGCAAAGCATGATTACCGGTCAAGGTTAATTACAGTAGTATTTAAGTTTGTGATGATTGTCATTCATAGCGGTCTTCATTCTTGGTCTTCGGAATCAATTTTCAATTTTTGATCCATCATGGTATTTTGTCTTTTCCAACCTTTAAGATCTACAAAAGATAAATAAATTAGAGAATCAATTTCATTTTTATGATGGTATTTTACTTGTCTTCCATAATTCACTTATGATTTTCATTCTGTCATTCTTTGCTTCCCATTTTAGATCCGCCATTATTGTTATTTTCTTCAGAAGTGAAGTCAATCTCTTCTATTCTTTTTTTTTTGAGAACACAGTACAACGCAGACGCTCACAAACACGCACGTACAAACACCCCTATGAACGCACGCACGCACACCCTACCCCTATGAGCACCTCCGAGGGACTGAGCCGGCATATCTTGAGGTTGACGAAGTCACCACTGGCGCCTCGCTGTTGACGGGCACGTCACCTACCACTGAAAGCATAGCGCCGGTTAAATCCTGGAATAAATCCAGGTAAATGCAAACACCCATGTCAAGTCTAGGACTTGAACCTGGGTGGGCTGGTTCCACCACAAGGGACCTAACCACCAGAGCCAAGCTCTGTTTGCCAATCTCTTCTATTCAATCTTCACTCTTGTTGTTAATTAATTTTCAATTTCTCTTTTTTTGCTTTCTTCTTCTTCTTCCGATGTCTCTGGTGTGGATCGTCTGGAGCGACGAGGAGTACCCCATGTCATGCCAACATTTCTTCTTGCCAGCATCCTCCGTGCACGCTGCTTCAGCACACCAATCACCGTGTTCTACAGTCCACACCAGTCGCACTGCTTCATCCCCGTCCACCATGGTGTCACAGACATGGCCGCGTCGCTGGCGTCCTTGAAGAGTACACTGGAGTCTGGCGACGGCATGCCTCGTCGCTGGTGACCAGCATTCTCCAGTTTCCTCTCAGCCATGTCGTCCATTTTCCTATTTTTTTTAGATCTAATTTCCTATGTGGCCTTTTCTACCGACGGCTGCAGTTGGGCGCGACGTCGATCACGCCAACCAATTTATCTAAGGTGAAACATTCAGTTCATGTAGGGGCTGTGTTATATGATTGTGATTCGGTATTTCAGTCTAAAAATTATGATGAAAAGGGAAGTATGGCACCTGGTACTACCTCTGATCATAAGCAGAAGAATGGGCTGAAGATAGGGCAGCATACTTATGAGCAGATTGTTGCTTTCGGAGGGATTCAGGAGGAGGCTTTGCGCGAGGTGCGGTCGAGTGGAAGACTGCGAACTCAGCATAATGCGGATATGACGCAAATGGAGAGGGCGACTATGATCGCGCAGAGACGAGCCGAGATGCCAGTGATAGGTATGTCATCAGTAAAACCAACATCTATTAATTCTTTTTCGGATGAGCAAATAATTGATGATGCTAGGGTATTAGGGGTTTCGTTAGGCGTTTCTCTTTCAGATTGCACTAAATCGGCCAAGATAATAAAAGATGTTGAGAAACAAAGATCAATCACTTTGTTAAAATGTAATGATTCATTGGCACAAAATTGTATGACGGTTTCCCGTGCCTCTGATTTGTGTGACGATTTAGAAGCCGAGGAGGATTTATTGAGTGACGATAATTTAGAGAGGCCTAAGGTCATTACTAGGGAGAGAAAGATTCGAAAGAAGAAGTCATATGATAAGGAAAATGTTAGGAGGAGTAACCGTGTTAGATTCAAACCATCAAAATTACAATGACAAATCTTAAGGGTATGACATGGAACAATGAAGGGTTTCGGGACCTGGGTAAACATTTGTTTGTGAAGGAATCGATTAGGGAGTATGACCTGGATTTTATTTCTTTGCTAGAAACTGGTCGATCTAATTTTGAGGTGCATTTTTTAAGGGAGTTGGCGGTGGGTAAATTTTTTGCTTGGTTTTGTTTGCCGCCGCATGGTAGATCGGGAGGTATTCTAGTAGGGATTAATACAACAACTTTGGTGGTTAATAGAGTTGATAGTGGAGATTATTGTGTCAAGTTGTCTATTACTTCTAAAATTGATGGTTTTCAATGGCTTCTTGTGCCAGTGTATGGGGCGGCTCAAGATAAAAATAAGTATGAGTTTCTTGCCGAGTTGGTAAGGACTTGTGAATCCGAGATGATACATATGTTATTAGTCGGGGATTTTAACATCTTGAGCAAACCGGAGGAAAAAAGTAATGATAAGTTTAACCCCCACTGGCCTTTTATTTTTAATGCGATTATTGAAAACCTCAATTTGAGATAAATTGCTTTGTCGGGCCGGCAATTTACTTGGGCTAGTAGAAGACAAACACCTACATATGAAAAATTGGATAGGGTTCTTGCGAGTGTAGAGTGGGACCAGAAATTCCCTTGGTCACGGTCCGGGCATTGACATGCACGGGATCTGATCATACTCCGATTTTGATTGATGCGGGGATTCAGGCGCATATAGGTAAAAAATCACGGTTTTCCTTTGAGTTGGCATGGCTTGAACAAGAGGGGTTTGATGAGCTCATTGCTGCTGAATGGGCAGCCGGCCCCATTGGGAAAAGTCCGATTCAAACTTGGCAAAATAAAATAAGGCATTTACGGTGCTTCTTACGTGGTTGGGCAAAAAAATTGAGTGGAAAATATAAGAAGGAGAAGGAGAGACTTCTGAGCATTATTGACTCGCTAGATATTAAAGCGGAAATGATACCGCTATCACAAGGGGAGCGTAATGAGCTAAAGATAGCTAATGAAAAGTTAAATAAACTCCGACGAGATGAAGAGATCAAGTGGGCACAAAGGGCTAAAGTTAAATATATTCAGGAAGGGGGGGGATAATACCAAATATTTTCACCTTATAGCCAATGGTAAACACAGAAAAAAGAAAATTTATCAACTGGAGCAAGAGGAAGGAACTATTGTCGGTGATGATAATCTAAGGGTGTATATTTCCGAATACTATAAAAAAAACTTTTTGGTAATCCAGAACCTAGCTCGGTTCTGCTTGATGAAAGCATAATTGATGATATTCCGCAATTGTCAGCGGAAGAGAATCAGGTGTTGATTGAAAACTTCTCGATGGAGGAGGTTCATGATGCAATTTTTCAAATGGAACATAATAAGTCACCTGGACCAGATGGTTTCCCTGTGGAGTTTTATCAACAATTTTGGGGAGTAATTAAGTTTGATCTGATGGCTTTATTTGAGAGCTTTCAGAAAGGGGAACTACCACTTTATAAATTGAATTTTGGAGTAATTACTCTATTACCGAAAAAGGAAAATGCAACTCAAATTCAACAATACAGACCTATATGCTTACTCAATGTGAGTTTTAAAATCTTTACTAAAGTTGCCACAAATCGTATTTCGGAGGTAGCTCAAAAAGTTATCAAACCGACGCAGACAGCGTTTATCCCTGGAAGACATATTTTAGAAGGTGTTGTTGTCCTTCATGAGACAATACATGAAATGCATAGACGGAAATTAGATGGGGTGATTTTTAAAATTGACTTCGAAAAAGCATATGATAAAGTCAAATGGCCCTTTTTGCAACAAGTTCTACGTATGAAGGGATTTGATCCGATATGGTGTGATAGGATAAAGCAATTTGTGCAAGGTGGGAGTGTTGGAATAAGAGTGAATGATGTAATTGGACATAATTTTCAAACTAGGAAAGGCCTACGACAGGGCGATCCTTTATCCCCAATTCTTTTCAATATTGTCGTTGATATGTTAGCGATTCTCATTGCTAGAGCGAAGGAAGTAGGTAAAGTGGGAAGTTTGTTACCGCACCTTATTGACGGAGGAATTTCCATTTTACAATATGCGGATGACACAATTCTGTTTTTAGAACACGATATTGCTAAGGCCATTAATATGAAATTGATTTTATGTATTTTTGAACAATTATCGGGTTTGAAAATTAATTTCCATAAGAGTGAGATTTTTACTTTTGGTAAAGCAAAGGATATGAAGGATCAATATAGGCACATTTTTGGGTGTGAGTCAGGAACGCTACCTTTAAAATACTTGGGAATTCCGGTACATTATAGAACTTTGCGGAATGCGGAATGGAATCCTATTGAGAACCGGTTTGCCTCCAAATTGGGGGGTTGGCGTAGTAAATTGTTATCATATGGTGATAGATTGGTGCTAATTAATTCGGTTCTTACAAGTTTGCCAATGTTTATGCTCTCCTTCTTGGAAATCGCAATTGGGGTGAGGAAGAGGCTTGATTTTTATAGATCAAATTTTTTTTGGCAATCTGATGAGCATAAGAAGAAGTATAGGCTATCTAAATGGAGTATTTTGTGTAGACCAAAAGATCAAGGGGGATTGGGTATTGAGGTTTTGGAACTGAAAAATAAATGTCTTTTGAGTAAATGGTTGTTTAAAATCCTATCAGAGGAGGGTATGTGGCAACAACTCATTTGTAACAAATATCTTAAAAACAAAACATTGGCACAAGTAGAGGTTAAACCGACTGATTTACCTTTCTGGAAGGGTCTTATGCATGTCAAAGAGGATTTCTTTTAAAGCAGTTAACAGAGGAGCCTTGGCCTTATCCCTTCCCCGTCTACAGTAGAGAAGGGTGATTTTCTGAGCGACCGGAGGAGAGCCGCCTCGCCATCGCCGTCTCGACGGCCGCCTCGCCCTCCGCCAGCTGCTCCGGCGGCGGGAGGACGGGGGGACCCCGAGCGGCGGTGTGTATATAGTGCAGGTTTTCTTTCGCGGCCTGCCGGAGGCGTCGGGGAGGAGGAGGCGCAGCCGGAGTGGCTTTTGCAGGTGGGAGACTTCCTCTTCGTCGGCGGTGTTCCTTGGAGCTCTTGCAGGCGATCTTCCACCTCTGGCGCGCTCGCAGCTTCTTGGAGTTGGCGTGGGCGTCTTCCCCTCGCCGGTGACCGTGGGACGGCGGCGCCGGCTGCTGAAATAAGCGTGGAGGAGGGTGGCTTGATCTGGTTCGATGTTGATGGCGGCGTTTGGTGTAGGTCCTTGCGGCCGGTGCTCGGCGACTTCCCGTCCGTCATGGGGATGCTCCTGATCCAAGGCGTCATAAGGAGCAGAGGCGGCGGCGCGCCACCGACAGCGCCGTGCCACCATCGTCGCCGTGTTCGAGTTGCACAGGGGTGTGCTTGTAATCGGATTTCCTTTGGGGTCCTTTGTGTAACTTTGCCAGATTAATGTTACTTTCTTTTACTCGCAAAAAAAAAAAAGAGGATTTCTTTAAGCGAGGCCGGTTCAAAGTAGGGGATGGAAAATCTGTGAGGTTCTGGGAGGATGTGTGGTTGGGGGATATGCCTCTATCCCATCAATATCCGGCTCTGTATAACATTATTCAGCATAAGAATGTGTTAGTGTCAAGTGTGCTTGATACTCAACCTATCAATATTACTTTTAGAAGAGGCTTGAATGATAATAAGTGGATACAGTGGTTACATCTATGCCAAAGATTAATTACAATCAATTTAACAACTGAATCGGATAGTTTTATTTGGAAACTAAATGATTCGGGTGTTTTTACAGTTAAGTCTATGCATCTAGATATGATGAATGGGCATACTATTTACCTTCGAAAGTATCTATGGAAGTTAAAGATCCCTTTGAAGATAAAAAAAAATTTATGTGGTTTCTCAATAATAAGGTGCTTCTAACGAAGGATAACTTAGCCAAACGGAAGTGGAATGGTTGTCAAAAATGTTGTTTTTGTGATTCCATGAAAACTATAAACCATTTATTTGTTTATTGCCCTTTTGCGAAGATAATATGGCGTATGATGTATCTTACATATAACATTCCTCCGCCAGCTAATATTACTAATATGTTTGGTAGATGGCTGAATGGAGTGAGGAAAGAGATAAACAAAAGATTCGAATAGGTGTGTCGGCCCTATGTTGGGCTATTTGAAGGACTAGAAATGATATGATCTTTAACAAACAAACTGGGACTAATTTTTTGCAGGTTATCCGGCGAGCTGCTCATTCAATTCAGCAATGGGTGTTACTTCTCCCTATGGAGCAGCGGGAGGCTATGGTTATTGAATGCAACCGGATGCTACTGGTTGCTCAGGACTTCTTTTTCCAGGCTACTGGGTGGCGGCATCTTAATAGAATAGCAAATGCATAGCTCTTCTGTTAGCCGTATTTTCTTTTGGTTGATTCTTGTTGCGACTTTAGCTTTTCCGTGATTGTAATAAGTGATGGTATACTGAGACTTGGCACTTCAATATTAACAAAACAAGCCATGTGCATCTATTGATGCAGAGGCTGAGCTTTACTCCTTTATCGAAAAAAGATAACGTTGTATGCCCTAACGAAACCCCAAACAGGTTGCTTTTTTTCTGTTCAGGTCCGGATTGAGAAAAAAATTCAACGCGAACCCACCAAGTGGGATCGATTTCCATTATCGATCATAACGGAAATAGCTACAACAAAACATCCATGTGCAAACATCCATGTGCAGTAAATGCCACCTAGTGCTAGCGTCAGGTGGGAACCAGACTCAAGGCGGGAGACTGCAGCCAAAGAAAAAGATAACTAGCTTTCATCGACAATCAAAAGAAACCTCCATCTTCATCTGACATAACAAGCCACCACCTAGCAGGAACATCAAGCGTTGTTGTCATCACGGGTCTGCTTACCGTCAGGGTTAGATCTACAGGCATCAGCACGGATCAGGCTGGAACTTCATGAATTTGCTTCACTAGCAGCAAGAGCCATAGCCACCAGGTTGCCAGCGCCTCTTCCAAGCATTTCTTGATCTGCAGGATTATTCAAACCTGCCTAATATTTCATAAACACAGCAGAGTAACGGATTAGTTCAACAAGAGATTTGATTAATTTTCCATCAAAGCAGGCTTTGTTGCGCAGTTTCCAAATTGTCCGGATTGAGAATAACGACCTGCATGTTCAAGTATTATGAACAAACAAGGAAACCTTGGTCCTGACATTTCCCCGTCCACAGTAGAGAAAGGTGAGTTTGTGGAAACCCCGCTCTATCCACCTCGCCGCCGTCGATCCGCTTGATTCCTTGCCCTCCGGCGGCCGCTCCGGCGGCGGGAGGACGGGGAATCGACTGATCATGGCGTGTACATATCGTAGGATTAGGTTGGGTGCTAGCTGGCGGCGCTGAGGAGGTGGCGGCGTGGCCGGAGTGGCTTTTGTGGTCGGTGTTCCTCTTCTTCGTTGGTGGTGCTCCGGTGAAGTTCTGCGGCGGATCTAGCAGCATCTTCGTGCTCGCGGCTCTCTGGAGCGGTGTAGCGTGTCCCTCACCGGAGTCCAAGAGACGGCGGATCCAAGTGTTGAAGATCTTGAAGGCGTTGGTGATGTTGACCACGGTGTTGGAGTTGACGGTGCAAGGTGGAGGCTCTTCGGAGTTCGAGGTTCGACGACTTCCCGTCCGCTGAGGGCCACCTCCGATCCAAGGTCAAAGGGAGGTGCAGCGGCGGCGCACCATCGGCACGGATTGCTGAAGGCGGGTTCTAGATGGATGGACTTGTAATTTTGCTCTTTGTGCTGGATCTTTGTAAGAACTGTGGTTTAATATTATCAACTCCTTTTTCCGCAAAAAAAAATAAAGAGAATGACGACCCGTTAACTAACTTGGCCCTTGCTTTTTGTTCACGTTGAGAGTAACCGTCAAGAAAGCTGAAGTTTATAAAAAAAAATTTAAAAATCCACTAGCCCTGCTTTATTTATCCCCAATGGCAATGGGTAATCCCGCCTCACCGACGGCCGATGGCCTAGCCGCCGGCGCAGCCGAGATTGTGTGCTGCGCGGCCCCCCTCGCCCGCGTCGCCGACGCCGTCGCCGCGCTGTCCTGCGAGGCCGCGCGATGGGACTCCGCGGCGGCGTTCGACGCGCCCGCTTCAGGCTACTCCACCAAGGACCAGGCCGACGTCGCCGCCGACCTCAAGATGCTCCTAAGAGGGCCCAGGCTCGCGGGCTCCCGTGAAGCCGGAGGCGCTTCCGCCAACTCCTTCGCCGACGTGCCCAGCGTGAACGGGAACTTCCGTCAGGCAGTGCGCGCGCTCGACCTGGACGCCGGTCAGGGGAAGGAGGACGTTATGATGCTGCTGGCGACGCAATTCGCAACCTCGGCGCACTTTATGTGCAAGATGAGCGTCGATCGAGCGAGGCTCTGCGCCGGGAGCATCGCCGAAGCCAGGCTCAGGGAGGAGCTCGTTGCCGCCGGTGGCGCCGATGTCGGCGACCTCAAGGGGACGCTTGCTGAGATGATCACCGATTCGGATACCGTGTCCGTCCTGGGGCAAGTGCACGAACAGTTGCTCAAGCTCAGAGGCTGCCTAGCGTGGGAGGCAGCTGTGGCCATAGCAGTGATCGAAACCGCCCACAGTACAATTCAGAAGCCGCGAGCTAGCGTGGATGGCAATTCTTCTGTATTGATGCTGCTCAGGGATCATGTCACGGATGGAAAGGATGTTCCCGGCGTGAACTCTGAACTGGTTAAAGATTGGAGGACCAAGCTATGGTCGCTGTTTGATCCCAGGCACCCTGAATTTGAGACCCTCGTGGAAAAACTCAAGGGGATTTTAGAGGAAAAGAAAGAGAAGAGGAGATTGCCTAAAATTCCAAAGGTAAGAAATATTTGGATCACTGTCCGTGTTTCTTACTCCACTGTCTTTCTGCTCCAATGACACATTGAGTAGATTTTAGAAGCATCTTTAGTCTGTCAGTTTTGTACTTCGTTTATCTTATTATTCATCCTTACTCGTTTTAGGGAACACGTGACTTTGCGGGACGGCAAATGGCCATAAGGGAGCGTGCGTTTTCCATAATAACAGGCGTGTTTAAGATGCACGGTGGTGTTGCACTTGATAGTTGATACACCTGTATTTGAGTTGAGAGAAACCCTTAAAAGAAAATATGGTGAAGACTCCAAGTTGATATATGACCTTGCTGATCAGGTACAGTTTCAATGTTTTTCATACTTATTCAATGTTAGTGAACAGGTTTTGTCTCATAGAAAATCCCAAAATTTGTTTTGTTTATCATGTTGCCAGTTCTTTATATTAGATTAATATAGTATTGGACAAGGTTCATTGTAGAACTTCTAGTATTCGGGGCATTCGATAATTTGGTCATTCCTTTTTTAGTACCTTGCATACTCCGACGTTACATTTATTAAGCTCTCTTATTACTGATGGTTTCAAGTCTTACGAACAAATAACCTGCAGGGCGGTGAGCTCTGCTCTTTGCGGTATGATCTGACTGTTCCATTTGCCCGGTATCTTGCCATGAATAATCACATAACTACAATGAGGAGATACCAGATAGCAAAAGTATACAGGAGAGATAGACCGTCAAAGGGAAGATATCGAGAATTCTATCAATGTGACTTTGACATTGCTGGAGTGTACGAGCCCATGCAAGCAGATTTCGAGGTTATCAAAGTTTTGACCGAATTGCTGGATAAGCTAGATATTGGCATGTATGAGATAAAATTAAATCACAGAAAGCTGCTTGATGGAATGCTGGAGATTGTGGCGTGCCCCCTGAGAAGTTCACAACAGTTTGCTCCAGTATTGACAAGCTCGACAAACTAACATTCGAAGAGGTGAAGAAGGAACTGGTAAGGATCCGAACTCCTTTTTCTGCTTCGTTTCACATGAGTAGTCTACTTTTATGGTGCGTGATCTTGGTGTGGATTTATTTTTCATGGTCCTAATTGTTCAATATGCTGGCACAGGTTGAAGAGAAGGGTGTATCAGATGAAACCGCTGAAAAGATTGGCAATTTAGTGAAGACAAGAGGACCACCGCTACAAGTTCTGATGGAACTCAGAAAGGAAGGTAGCAAGTTTATTGAGAATGATGGGTCTGTCGTTGCACTGAATGAATTGGAAATATTATTCAAAGCTCTAGAAAAAGCAAATGCGATAGACGTGATAAGTTTTGATTTAAGCCTTGCCAGAGGCCTTGATTACTATACTGGTGTGATATATGAAGCTGTGTTCAAGGGTACCACACAGGTTCGATTTTTTCATCCATATCTTTGCCTCACCTGTTACCTTGTTAGTGTTCCCAGTTAATCTCATATTTTACTTTGTGAAATCATATTACTTCATACAGACTGATTTATGTTTTCAGTTATAGTCACCATTTTATGCTATGATTGCTTGATACACTGGATTCTGAACCTCAAATCATATTTTTACAATTGCGTCTTCTATTGCACATTGATGCATTATCCAATATCATTTTTCCAACAAAGGAAATGTCTCTTCATTTGATTCATGTGATAACTCTGTTGCAATAGGTTGGCTCCATTGCGGCTGGTGGCCGTTACGACAACCTAGTGGGTGATATTGTTGCTGGCAAGCAAGTCCCCGCTGTTGGCGTCAGCCTTGGAATGGAAAGAGTCTTTGCGATCATGGAAGAACAGGAGAAAGAAAAGAACCAGGTATATTCCTCAATGCCCCTGCCAATTTCCATCTAGTCGTTATCAAGTTGGAATAGCGGATTAAAATTCTAATATCACAGGAGACCCGGACCACCGAGACGGAGGTTTTGCTGTCGATTCTAGGGAAGGACCTTACATTGGCCGCCGAGCTCGCGAGCGAGCTGTGGAGGGCTGAGATAAAAGCGGAGATCAAGCTCAGCACCAGGGTGCAGGACCACATAAGGTACGCGACACAGTCAGGAATTCCATGGATGGTGATAGTTGGTCAGTCCGAGATGAGGGACGGGAAGGTGAAGCTGAAGGATATTAGTGCTCAACAGGAAGAAGAGGTTCCGAGGAAGGATTTTGCTCAGGTGCTGAAGCAGAGATCACTAGTAGAAAAACGTCCATTCGTACCGGTTCCAGAGGGGCATTCGTACCGGTTTTGCAACCGGTATAAAACTTCCGGCACTAAAGCCCCCCCCCCTTTCGTACCGGTTGCTTACGAACCGGTATAAAAGGGGCCTCCACGTGGGCCACCAGGAGAGCTCAGGGCTAAGGATCTTTGGTACCGGTTGGTAATACGAACCGGTACCAAAGGTTCCCCCCGTGGCAGAGAATTGGCTTTTTAGGGTTTTGGAGAGGTTTAGGGATATCGGTTTGTTTCATATCGCGTCGATGCACCAGAAACGCGTTTGAGTTTAGGTAGTACATGAAGATCAAGATGATGCATAGCAAGTTGGTGCATATAATATAACACACATGTTATTGCATAAGATCGCAAATTAAGTAGCACTATGCATGAAGATCGATCTTCATGCATAGTGGTGCTCTCCGAGGCGTACTCTATATATGTCTATTACATGTAGCATAGTGGTACTCTTCGAGTCAACTATATATGTAACATGTACATCTTCATTCATAGTGGTGCTCTGCGAGTGGTGGTATGACGTCCCGAAGGAAAAATCCCGCCAATTCCTCGCCTATTGCTATGAAGCGGTCATCGATTGAGAGCTTGTTCCGCTTTCTTGCCAACTATAAAAGAATAAGATACAAATGAATACATGAAACAACTATTACTGAAACTCAGCACAACTTATCATAACAAAACAAATTTGTGAAGATTGTTTTTGTACCTCTTTATTTCTTTCATTATTCGTTCTCTCGTTGACAATTCTACGGATGTACTCGCAAACGAAGAATCCACGAGAGATCGGTCCCCGGAGGTTGTTGCGGGCATTTCTTTACAAGAATATAATTCAATCAAACAATAGTCAAGTATGATAATTAAAAGGTGTGTGGACCTAGGTAGTACTACTTACTTTCGCACGCCATCGCAGCTTCGGTGTCCATTCACGGGACGTATCTTCCTTGATGAAAGTTTGCCATACGCTGCTCGATAAAAGAAAATGCATAAAAGAGTCATCAATTAGTTCAAAGCAGGAAATTAACGAAACAAACCGATAAGAATTAAAATTACCTTCTGAGCATTAAAAAACAAGACACGTATAGATCCTTTTTTTTGCTTAGTGAGTCCAAGACTTCAACTTCTCCAATTTCCAAATTGATGACGAGAAGAATAAAGTGAAACCTACGCACGTTTCAATATGTAGTGTCATATATATAAGTCATTAGTTAAAATTTTGACATACGGTGAGCAAAATATAATGTGTTATAAGACAGTAAAACTCACTCGAAGTTGTAAGGCCAAAGTATTAGCTTTTTTTCACGTTGTCGCTTCAAAAACCTTAGCAAAGTCTGCGGTGTATCCTTGTTATAGAGGGGATTCTATATGGTTTTAACATGCATTGTGTTCGGGTCAATGAACCCAATGTCTGTGATATCGTCCCTTTTGCATTCGAGCATCTTCGATCTGCATAATATAGCGCACAAAAGATTATAATCTGCAGACAATGAACGACTTCTCAAATTAAATAAATAAATCACTTACGAGACAATAGCAACTGATGATTGATTTGTCGAGGGCCCGGAGATTGTATAACTGAAAGAGTTCGGCGAAGTCAACGTTCACACAGGTACTCCGGAAGTAGTGCTCTTCCCTAACTCGCACCATGATAGTCCGGATCCCTTCCTTTGAGGCCTTAAGGTACCACGAATGCAAGTTACGCATACATGTTGGTACCTTCCTGAGATTCTCGACCAAATCTTTCCCTTGAACAAACTGATATGCTCGTTCAGCTAAGGCGTAATCAGTTGCGTCTTGTCGAGAACTTTGAACGGTCTTCCCGTCAAACACCTTGAGAGGGGCGACCGATTGAACGGGTTGTTGTCCGAGCTGGTAGACACCTGTGTATCCCTTTTATCTCCCCGATACCCGATTGAACGGGTTTTGTCGCCTCGATCATCTTGTCATACGACCTTTCAATAGAACGCGCATAGTCAGATGGCGGCGATGGTACAGGGTCATATAGATTGTCAACGGTACGCACAACTTTCACCCGATCTAGTGTCTTCTCGAAAGGTATCTCTGGCACTTTCGGTGCAAAAAATTTCTTCACCTCGGCCTGAACGGCCTCCGCGTTTTCCTCTGGAGTTTTTTCCCAAGGTAACTTCTCAGTAGGCGGCAGTTGTTTCTCCTTTCTAGCTTTCTTCCTAGGCGGCGTATCGTTCCGCTTAACGGACGCTATCTTACGCGGAGGATCTCGAGATGGTGGACTCACGCCGGGGTCCCTCTCGGGTAGGTGTGGACTTGGCTGCTCACCGGGACTGCCACCGGGAGGAGTCGATGGCATTTGTTGCTCATGTGTAGGAGTCGGTGGCCTTTGCAAAGGACGACGTACTTCTTCGGCCATAGGGCGAAACCGTGCTTGACATCGGCCGGTGTCCTCTCATCTTCACCTCTAGGAATATCAAGCTCCACTTTTTCAAAACCCGAAACAACTTCATCCACCCCGACACGAACACAACCAGGTGGAATGGGCATATGATGGTGCATTGCTCCATCTTCACTTGGGTACACATAGCCGACCGCCACCTTAACGGACGCGGTCCCGATTAACATATGTAGCTCGCAATCTGTCTTCTCCGTGACATTATCCACGGGGTAGCTTCCTCCACATCCGTCAAGATGCGAGGAACCGACACCGCTTCTTCGCTGAGATGGGGCAGCATCGGCTTGTGGATCTCGTAGAAACAAGCGGCTGATCGGGTGCCCTCCGATTTCTCTCAAGAGCCTCCACCCTAGATAACAACTCCGTTACAATGTCGGCGTCCTTCTTCTTCTTTCGCGAACGGCTTCTATAAGTGTCGGCGCTGTCCGGCCACGCTTCCTTCATGGTGAGACTCGGGCGAGCTCGTACCCGTCCAACATGTTCGGGGTTCCCGGAGCGAGTGTCGGCTCGTCATTCTCTCGATCGGGAATGTACTCTCCCTTTCTGACCTTTTCAATTGCATCTACAAGCTTCGGTACAATTGCCTCAATTTTTTCCTTCAATTTTCCCTTCGCAACGATCAGCCATGTCTTTGGGTCCAACCCTGCCCCATGAGCGAACAACCAGAACTTGGACCGTTCGGGCCAGTCCCATGTCTGTGGAGTGATTCCATGATCAATCAGTTTATTCTCAAACGCTGTCCACTTCGGAATGGCAATCTTGTAGCCACCTGACCCCAAATGATGCGGAAGTTTCTTCTTTGCAGCATTTTCGGTATTTTTCTTCGATCGGGACACAAAAGTAGACGATTGCTTATACTCCTTAAATGCGGCCCAGTGATCTTTTATCTTCACTAGATTATCATCGAATACTGGATCTTCATTCTTATATTTGTCCCATAAATTTTTCTTGAAGGTCTGGAATTGTATGGCCATCTTCTTCCATGTCCATTCCTTGACTTTATTCTTCGGCCTTCCGTCATGTCTTCCGGTAGGCTGAACTTTGTCGATAGCGTGTCCCAAAGAAATTTTTTCATCGTGTCGTTGACATAACTAGCACCACTCTCCGGGTTCTTCGGCTTATGCCACTCTTGAATGCTGATCGGTACATGGTCCCTAACAATAACTCCGGATTGACTTGTAAATTTGCGGCAAAACTCCTTGGGTTGCACTGGTTCACCATTATCCTTGAATGCCGTGAGGGCTAACCTGCCCTCGCCCTTTAGCACCCGCGTCGGGCCTCGTTTTGATCTAACAGACTTGCTCGATGATCCGAAGGCTAAAAGAAAAAATTATTCGTTAATAAGTGCAATACAAATAAATGAATGCATCTAGGGATGAACATATAGACTAATTGATACATAGATATACACCTCGCCGGAGTTTGTGATGGACACTTCGTTGTCTCTTCTAATTTGTTCAGACTCAAGTCCCTCGCCGAAATCATTCGAAAGTCTTGGAAATCGTTGTCATCTCCATCGTCGGGTTCCGGACCACGGGCACTCTCATAGATCAATTGCTGCACCGCTTCTTCCCCTCCTCATCTCGGACGAAGGTGCCGTCCTCCATACCTCAATGTCACCGCAAAATTAAGAAAGCAATTGTATTTCATTCATCATGTCATGATCATATAACGGATTGCTAGATGGATAACAATTGAAATGAAGAAAGCAAAAAAAACCCTAACGGACCGCCACGGCCACGGACACGGTGCTGATCATATAACTCTCACCAATCTCACGCACGCTCGCCGCCGTCCAAATCCCCACCTTCACCCCCATCAACGGCCTCCGATCCCGCCACGTCTCGTCACAAAACCGCCCCGCACCTCACCCACGTACGCTGCCCACCTCCCTGCCGCTATATAAGCTCCTTGATCGCCTCCTCCCCGGCCGTACAGAGCTCAAGAGGTAGACGAACCCACTCGCGCGCCAAGAATCGCCATGGCCACCACCTTCCTCCTATCGGCTGTCGTCGCTGCTTGCGCAATTCTCGCCTCCGTCTCCGCGTCCTCACCGCGGGTGCTCACCGTCTCCTCGCTCCAGTCCCTGCTCGCGCACGCCTGGCGCGCGGTGTCCCGCGCCCGGCGCCTCTCGCCGGCGGAGGAGACGACGTACACCGTGCTCGTCGGGTGCCGCGGCCGCGTCAAGCGCGTGCCACAGGGGTACGCGGGCAACGCCGTGGTGCGCGCCACGGCGAGGGCCACGGCCGGCGACATCACGGAGAACGGGCTGGGCTGGATGGCGCTACTGCTGAACCGCGCCGTCGCGTCGCTGGACGGATACGGTTCAACGCGTATGGGAACGACTTCGGGTGGGGCGCGCCGGTGGCCGTGCGGAGCGGCGGCGCGAACAAGGTCGACGGGAGGGTGACCGTGTACCAGGGACGCGATGGCCGCGGGAGCATGGGGATGGCCGCGGCGTCGGTTCGCGCGTCAGTCGGCGACGTGCTGTCGCAGCCGCTGGGGTTCGTGGCGGAGCGGCATTTCGTCGAGCAGGCTGCCGGCGTGCGTGAGGGAAGGCCGGCGGCGACAGCGGCGCGGCAGTCGACGCGCGCGCAGGCTCCTCCCGGCGAGGCGCGCGGCGGCCGGGGAGGCGAGGCGAGGAGGCGAGGCGAGGAGGGAGAGGAGGGGGTGCTCACCTCGGTTGCCGGCGCGGGGAGAGGTGGAGAGCGGCGGGCGACGCGGCGACGACGGCGACCCGGCCGTTGCTCGCGCGCGACGGTGGCCTCGCTGCTGCGGGCAACGACGACGGCGGCGGCGCGTGGAGCTTCGGCGATGGCGACGGCGGCGGCTACGGCAAGAGCTGCGGGCGACGACGCGGGCGACGGCGAGCTCGGGCCTGTCTGCGCGCGAGGAGCTGTTGATTTGGCGAAGTTTTGCCACGCCTAAGTGATAACACAGGGAGAGGGCCTTTGGTACCGGTTGGTGGCACCAACCGTACGAAAGACCTTTCGTAGCCGGTTGGTGGCACCAACCGGTACCAAATCTTTTTTAGTTTTTCTTTTTCTTTTTATCTTTTGTTTCTTTTTTACTTTTCGTTTCTTTTTACTTTTCTGTTTCTTTTTACTTTTCTGTTTCTTTTTTACTTTTCTGTTTCTTTTTCTTTTATTTTCTATTTCTTTTCTTTTTATTATTTTCTATTGCTTTTCTATTTCTTTTCTATTTCTTTTCTTTCCTTTTCTTTTATATTTCTTTTTCTTTTCTGTTTCTTTTTACTTTTCTGTTTTTTTTTTATTTTCTATTTTTTTCTTTTTATTGTTTTCTATTGCTTTTCTTTTTCTTTTTCTTTTCTATTTCATTTCATTTCTTTCCTTTTTTATTTCTTTTTTTCTTTTCTGTTTCTTTTTTACTTTTCTGTTTCTTTTTCTTTTATTTTCTATTTCTTTTCTTTTTATTATTTTCTATTTCTTTTCTTTTTATTTTCTATTTCTTTTCTTTCCTTTTCTTTTATATTTCTTTTCTATTTGTTTTCTTTACTCCCGCCACGACGCCGTCCTCGCGGGAAAGTTTCCCGCCACGTACGATGTCGCGCGGGAAACTTTCCCGCCACGACGCCGCGCGTGGGAGAAAAAAGGCGGGAAAGAAAGGGCGGGAATAAAATTTTATTACGAGTGAACTCGAATTAAAAGTACATAGCTTAACTGAAAATTAAAGATACATGGCCAAATTCTACTCGTTGGAGTCATTCAGTCATACTCGTGCCTAGCTCTGTAGTAGTCGCCACTGTAGTCGTCGTAGTCGCCGTCATCATCGTCGCTGGCATCGGGGTCGCGGTACTCGAACGTCGGCGGGTGAGCACGCGTGGGCTGGGACTGAGAGTAGCGCAAGCGGGGTCCACGGTAGGCCATGACACCCTGGAGAGTCCAGCCGCGCCACCACAGCCGACGGCCGGCCTCGTTGAAGTTCGGAGGAGGCGGGCCACCCTCCTCGTGCCTGGCAAGCGCCCTCTCACGCCGATTGATGAAGAAGCTTTCCCAAGTCGGGCTGTAGTCGGGATGCCACTGGGGATTCCTCCGCTGGTCTGGCGTGAGCTCGAAGTAGTAGTGGTTCGTGATGGCCATCTCGCGCGCCACACCTAGAGGGACGGGGAGGGACCGGTACGCCTCCGACGCTCGGCAACCAGCCGGTAGGGACGCGGTAGCCCGGCGGGCAGGGGTAGTTCGACGCGCAAAGCGCCTCCGCCTCCCGGAGGGTTAGAGATACGATGGAAACCATGTGACCTGGTGATGAGGTTTGCAGATATGAGTCTAGATGTGTGATACGTCTCCGACGTATCGATAATTTCTTATGTTCCATGCCATATTATTGATGATACCTACATGTTTTATGCACAATTTATGTCATATTCGTGCATTTTCTGGAACTAACCTATTAACAAGATGCCGAAGTGCCGCTTGTCTGTTTTCTCGCTGTTTTTGGTTTCGAAATCCTAGTAACGAAATATTCTCGAATCGGACGAAATCAAGACCCAGTGTCCCTATTTTCACCGGGAGCATCCGGAACACCCGAGAGGGACCGGAGGGGGCCACGGGCCACCTGGACCATAGGCCGGCGCGGCCCAGGCCCCGGCCGCGCCGCCCTATGGTGTGGCCACCCTTCGACCCTCCTGCGCCGCCTCTTCGCCTATATAAAGCCCCTGGATCAAAAACCCTGATGCGAAAGAACCACGATACGGAAAACCTTCCAGAGCCGCCGCCATCGCGAAGCCAAGATCTGGGGGACAAGATTCTCTGTTCCGGCACCCTGCCGGAGCGGGGAAGTGCCCCCGGAAGGCTTCTCCATCGACACCGCTGCCATCTCCACCGCCATCTTCATCACCGCTGCTGCTCCCATGAAGAGGGAGTAGTTCTCCATCGAGGCTCGGGGCTGTACCGGTAGCTATGTGGTTCATCTCTCTCCTATGTGCTTCAATACAATAATCTCATGAGCTGCCTTACATGATTGAGTTTCATATGATGATGCTTGTAATCTAGATGTCATTATGCTAGTCAAGTGAGTTTTACTTATGTGATCTCCGGAGACTCCTTGTCCCACGTGTGTAAAGGTGACAAGTGTGTGCACCGTGTGGGTCTCTTAGGCTATATTTCACAGAATACTTATTCACTCGTTGAATGGCATAGTGAGGTGCTTATTTATATCTCTTTATGATTGCAATGTGTTTGTATCACAATTTATCTATGTGCTACTCTAGCAATGTTATTAAAGTAGTTTTATTCCTCCCGCACGTGTGCAAAGGTGACAAGTGTGTGCACCGTGTTAGTACTTGGTTTATGCTATGATCATGATCTCTTGTAGATTGCGAAGTTAACTATTGCTATGATAATATTGATGTGATCTATTCCTCCTACATATGCATGAAGGTGACAAGTGTGCATGCTATGCTAGTACTTGGTTTAGTCTTTTGATCTATCTTACACTAAAGGTTACTAAAATATGAGCATTATTGTGGAGCTTGTTAACTCCGGCATTGAGGGTTCGTGTAATCCTACGCAATGTGTTCATCATCCAACAAAAGTGTAGAGTATGCATTTATCTATTCTGTTATGTGATCAATGTTGAGAGTGTCCACTAGTGAAAGTGTAATCCCTAGGCCTTGTTCCTAAATATCGCTATCGCTGCTTGTTTACTCGTTTTACTGCGTTACTACTGCTGCATTACTACTCGCTTGTTTACTCGTCCTGGGCAAAGCACTTTTCCGGTGCCGTTGCTACTACTTATTCATACCACCTGTATTTCACTATCTCTTCGCCGAACTAGTGCACCTATTAGGTGTGTTGGGGACACAAGAGACTTCTTGCTTTGTGGTTGCAGGGTTGCATGAGAGGGATATCTTTGACCTCTTCCTCCCTGAGTTCGATAAACCTTGGGTATCCACTTAAGGGAAACTTGCTGCTGTTCTACAAACCTCTGCTCTTGGAGGCTCAACACTGTCTACAAGAATAGAAGCTCCCGTAGACATCAATGTGATATGTAAATGGTGGCCAAGCCAACATATATATAGTGAAAAAATGGCGGGAGGACGGAGGCGGGAACCGGTGGAAAGCGCGGGAAGAAAATAGGCGGGAAGACAGAGGCGGGAACCGGTGGAAAGCGCGGGAAGAAAATAGGCGGGAAGACAGATCGAGGCAAACCTTTAGTACCGGTTGGTGGGTGCAACCGGTACTAAAGCTGTCGGCAGGATAAGGACGCCCTGCTCGATGAGATAAAGTATGTAGCGCACGACGCCCTGTCGGTGGGATAAGGATGCGTGGGTAACCTTTAGTACCGGTTGGTGGGTGCAACCGGTACTAAAGCTGTCGGCGGGATAAGGACGCCCTGCTCGATGAGATAAAGTATGTAGCGCACGACGCCCTGTTGGTGGGATAAGGACGCGTGGGTAACCTTTAGTACCGGTTCGTGTCTGCAACCGGTACTAAAGTTGTCGGCAGGATAAGGACGCTCTGCCTATAAAAGGAGCATCGATACACCATGGGAAGCAGCTCAACAAGCCAACATGGATGGAGAGTTTCATCACCATGGATGGAGGAAAGGGTTGGGAAATCTCCGTGGCGGAACTTGTCGAAGATGCCCTTGGTGCACACGCCCTATGGCATCTTCGGAAGTTCCGCCTCGGAAAAATTTCCCCGCAAGCCCGTGGAAGACTCCATCTCCTCTAACAATGTTGGGGAAAGGGTTGGGAAATCTCCCGTGGCGGAACTTGTCGAAGATGCCCTTGGTGCACACGCCATATGGCATCTTCGGAAGTTCCGCCGGAATTTTTTTCTCCGCAAGCCCGTGCAAGACTCCATCTCCTCTAACAATGTTGCGGAAAGGGTTGGGAAATCTCCCGTGGCGGAACTTCTCGAATATGCCCTTGGTGCACATGCCCTATATATGGCATATTCGGAAGATCCGCCTCGGAAAAATTTCCCTGCAAGCCCGTGACTTAACTAGTAAAACAAGCCAACCATCTCCATTGTTAATATCTTACATACAGTAACATCATTACACAAAAGTGATTTCCATATTGAGATACACAAGTTATACTCCATCTCCTCTAGTCTTCTGAGTTTTCTTCGCCCGTTTCCCTTTCTTCTTCATCGCGACGCAACCATGGACAATCTTCATTGTTTAAGATGATGCTTGGGTCAATTTTTACCTTGAAGGGTGGAATATCGTCAAACTTATTATAATCTTCTGATATGTCTGTCTTGTCCTCTACTCCCACGATGTTTCTTTTCTCCGAAAGAACTATGTGCCGCTTTGGCTCATCGTATGATGTGTCCTCTTGCCTTTCTTTTCTTTTTTTCGGTTTGCTAGACATATCCTTCACATAAAAAACCTGAGCCACTTCACTGGCTAGGACGAATGGTTCGGTGTCGTACCCAAGATTCTTGAAATCCACTCGTAGTCATTCCGCATCTGCGGGTCTACCCGTACCCCGTCTTTCAGAGTTGAACCATTTACACCGAACAAAGGGACCTTGAAATTAGGTCCATAGTCAAGTTCCCATATCTCCTCTATGTACCCATAATATGTGACCTTGTTCCCATTGCCATCTTCTGCATCAAAGCGGACACCACTGTTTTGGTTGGTGCTCTTTTTGTCTTGGGCGAAAGTGTAAAATGTGTTCCCATTAATCTCGTACCCTTGAAAAGTCGATATAGTAGAAGATGGTTGCTTGGCCAACAAGTACAGCTGCTCGTCATCGGTGACATTCATGAGACGTGTTTGCAACCAACCGCCGAAAGTCTTCATGTGTTCTCCATCAATCCAATCTTCACGTTGCTCCGGGTATTTAGAGCGTAAGATCTCCTTGTGTTCCTCTTTGTACGGAGCCACCAAGATGGAATTATGTAGAACTGTGTAGTGTGCTTGAGTGAAAGAATGTTCGTCCATACACGTTGCTGATTTCTTTCCTAGCGTGCCTTTTCCACGCAGTCTCCCCTCATAGCGCGATTCAGGAACACCGATCGGCTTAAGGTCAAGAATAAAGTCAACACAAAACTCAATGACCTCCTCTGTAACATAGCCCTTGGAGATGCTTCCTTCTGGCCTAGCACAGTTATGAACGTACTTCTTTAAGACTCCCATGAATCTCTCAAAGGGGAACATGTTGTGTAGAAATACAGGACCGAGAACGCCAATCTCTTCGACCGTGTGAACTAGGAGATGTGTCATAATATTGAAGAAGGATGGTGGGAACACCAACTCGAAGCCGACTAGACATTGGACCACATCCTTCGTAAATTTTGTAGAGTAAGTGGATTGATCACCTTCCGAGAAATTGCATTGAGGAACGCACATAGCTTCACAATGGGTACTCGAACATTTTCCGGCGAAGCCCCCTCAATGCAACCGGAAGTAATTGTGTCATAATCACGTGGCGAGTCATGAGACTTTAGGTTTTGAAACTTTTTCTCCGACATGTTTATTATTCCCTTTATATTCGACGAGAAGCCAGACGGGACCTTGATGCTACTCAGGACTTCAAAAAAGATCTCCTTATCCTCTTTGGTAAGAGCATAGCTGGCAGGACCTTGATACTTCTCTCGGATTCAGGTTGTTTCCTTCGTGGATACTTTTGCTGGTCCCGCCGTGCATCCGGTGTATCTTTTGTCTTCCCATACACGCCCAAGAAGTTTAGCGAGGTTCACGCAAAGATTTTTCGTCACGTGCATCACGTCGATTGCAGAGTGAACCTCTAAGAATTTCCGATAGGGTAGCTCCCAAAATATCGACTTCTTCTTCCACATGGGTACGTGTCCGTCAACATCATGCGGAATGCATTGTCCGCCGGGACCCTTTCCAAAGATCACTTTTAAATCCTTGACCATATCATATATAACTTCCCCATTAGGGCGGGTAGGCTTCGTTCGGTTATCTCGCCTCACCTCCGAAATGCTTTCCTCTCTTTCTTACGTGATGTTGTTTTGGAAGAAATCGACGATGCCCCGTGTAAACATTCTTGTTTCCCAAATATTTACTATCAGTCTCACCTAAACAATGTGTGCATGCATTGTATCCCTTGTTTGACTGCCCTGAAATGTTACCAAAAGCAGGCCAATCATTGATGGTTACAAATAACAACGCTCGTAGGTTAAATTCCTTTTGTCCGTGCTCATCCCACACAGGTACACCTTCGTCACGCCACAACTCTAAAAGTTCTTCAACCAATGGCCTCAGTGTACACATCAATGTTGTTGCCGGGTTGCTTCGGGCCCTGGATGAGCACTCGGCATCATAATGAACTTCCGCTTCATGCACAACCAAGGAGGAAGGTTATAGATACATAGAGTCACCGGCCAGGTGCTATGACTGGAGCTCGCTCCCCGAAAGGATTAAAGCCATCCGTACTTAGACCAAATCTTAAGTTCCTTGCGTCATCTGAAAATGACTTGAACTCTCTGTCGATTTTTCTCCACCGCGACCCGTCGCGGGGTGTCTCGAGCATCACATCTTTCTTACGGTCCTCTTTGTGCCATCGCAACAACTTGGCATGCTCTTTGTTCTGGAACAAACGTTTCAACCGTGGTATTATAGGAGCATACCACATCACCTTCGCAGGAACCCTCTTCCCGGGGGTGGACTCACCCTCAACATCGCCGTGGTCATCTCGCCCGATCTTATACCTCAATGCACTACATACCGGGCATGCATTCAAATTCTCGTACTCCCCGCGGTAGAGGATGCAGTCATTGATGCATGCATGTATCTTCCGCACCTCTAATCCTAGAGGGCAGACAACCTTCTTTGCTTCGTACGTGCTAGAGGGCAACACGTTCTCCCCCGGAAGCATCTTCTTTATTATTTTCAGCAACTTTTCAAATCCCTTGTCGAAGTACCATTCTCTCGCCTTCCACTCGCGAAGCAATTCCAAGCAGTGGTACCCAGCTTTTTCTAACCATTTTCGCAATTTGGGTACAACAGTTTGTTGTGATCCTCTAACATTTTCTCCAACTTCAACCTCTCCTTTTCATTTCCGCAGCTTCATCTTCGCATCAAGAATGGCCCGACCCAAATCGTCATCCGGGTCATCAAAAATCGGCTCATCGAAAATGAGCTCTTCTTCGACTCTCGTCTTCCCCATTCTACCACCGTCTTCGATGAATAAGGGATAGTTGTCACTATCCTCTTCTTCTTCGTTGTCTTCCAATATAACCCCTCTTTCTCCGTGCTTGGTCCAACAATTATAGCTGGGCATGAAACCATTCTCCAGACAGGTGGACGTGAAGGGTCTTCGAGGTAGAGTAATCCTTCATATTCTTACAGGAACTACATGGACAATATATGAAACCATTCGACCGCCTCGTTTGCCTCAGCCACGTTGAGAAAATAATGCATGCCGCAATGAACTCGGGATGGCACCGGTCACCGTACATCCATTGTCGACTCATCTGCATTTTATATGTATATCAAAAATCATTAAGTACACAACATCATGGATATATGAGTGACCAACTTAATTAATATTCAAGTTCATCACATAAAACTAATTGTTTTTTATAAAAGAAGAGGGGCTCACCGAGGTGGTACCGTGCCGGCTAGGGGACGACGCTGGCGATCGACAGCGGTAAGGACGGGGATGATACTAATTAAAACCTACAAAACATACCATAATTTCAGCTCAAATTGCATATAAAAAATAAAATCACTAACTTAGGCATTTAATCGAACACCTTGCTTGCACTACAAAAATAGTACGTGTTAAAACTACCAAAGAACTGAGCTAAATTAGGAACGCCGGAAGGAAGGATGATATTGCTAACCCTTGGATAGATGTATGCCGTTAATCTTGTTAAAATGGTGGAGAAAAATAAAGATTATTGGAGTGTGAGAGGTGGAGAATATTTGGAAATGTGAGAGGAGAAGTGAGAATGAGATATGCAGGGAGCTGAGGCTGCCGCGCGATCATATAGGCACAGACCCTTTAGTACCGGTTCCTTACACGAACCGGTACTAAAGGTGCAACCCTGGCCCCACCACCGCCCGGAAATCGGGCCCAAACCCTTTAATACCGGTTCCTGTTACGAACCGGTATTAAAGGTCCATAACGAACCGGTATTGATGTCCCACGCACGGAACCGGTATTAATGCCCCCTTTAGTACCGGTTCGTAAGGGAACCGGTACTAAAGGCTTAGATGGATGAGAGGTTTTCTACTAGTGGATTAACTAATCCCTAGAGATGAAAAATCTTAGGAAGATGTGAAGCTGTTAGTTACATTGATCTTGATTATTTTTCCCTTCAACATTTATTTTTATCAACGTTGAGACGTGCTACAGAGCTCTTTGATTTATACTGATTTTTTTAATTTATTACTTACATGCAAAAACTGAATGATTTTTTCTGTGTGAAAGTTATTCAGTGGAGTGGCATCAGTACTGCGTTTTCATTTATCAAGCAAGACACTGTCGTAGCTATGTACAACTCAGGGAGTGGCATCAGTACCCACGAAGCAAGACAGTAGCTACCAAGAGTCTTGTTTATTGTTCTTATATTTCTTGAAGAGCTGAACTGGGCAAGTGGCATGAGACAACAAAACAGAGAACGAAAGTTTCCAGGCCATTCTCAAAGAAAACCTTTTTTAGGCTTGCCAATTACTATTAGGCACTATAATATGCCTACAATTCCACAGGAAATTCCAAATTCACTCCAACAAAAATAACTTTTTTTAACGGGGCACTCTTGCCATCTTTATTCCACTAGTTCCGGAGGATGCAGCACTATACCATGTATTCTATAATTTGTTCAGTTCGGAGCTTTGACAGCAGCCATAGCTTGTTAAGAGCATCTTCAGTCGTGTCCCCTAAACGGCGCCGGATTGAGCATTTAGGGGACGTGTTTCGTTCGTGTCGCGTTTGGGGGACGTTGCTCCCCTGGATCAGAATTTGGACATTACCATTAGCGCTCAACTATTTACGGTGTTCCATTGGTAAGTTTTGCCCCTTTATAATTTTTTTGCAGCAAAATTTAAAACCTCCGAAAAATAGATTTTTCTTTTTTATTTTGATGATTATAAAAAACCTTTTAATCCAAAGTCGCATGTAAAATCTGCAGCCATTTTACCGAAACATGGAACTATTTTGCAAAATATTTCAAAATTCATGTTTGTTATTTTCTCATACAACTAGATTACGAACATATAATAATCTCAAAGTTTTTTAATTTTGATGTTTCCGTAATTTTCTTTGATTTTTTCAATATAGAAAAGGCGGACCACTTGGGAGGTGGGGGCGTGAGGATTTTGGTCCCTACTCACTCTAGTGGCACACTACATCATGTTGCGCCACTATTCACCTTGCCATTCTATTGCAGAGGGTCCATACTTATCAGTGGCGCACCAGGACACCACGTTCTGGTGCTCCATAGCTATCTCACAAACCTGTGGCGCACCTAGTGATGCGCCACTGATAAGTGTGGCAACCACAGGCAACACCGGTTTAAACATAGCAGTGGCACAATGTTTGAAGTGGTGCGCCACTGGTAAATTGCTGCCAGTGGTGCATGGATTTGTGGTGCATCATTGGTACATAGTAGTTACATAGTACCGACACACCACTATTATAGTGCGACAGTGGTAGCAAACTCACCGATAGCTGTTTTCCTAGTACTGTGCCATCTCAAGGATCCGGAGCTATCAATATCACATTAGTGAGCTCCCCACTACAAGATCTAGTCTAATAGGTGTTGATCAAGCGGTCCGGACAAACCCATATGAATAATCACATGTGGTTTTGAAAAAAATTAATTTTTGATCGCTCCCTCTTTACGTAAACACCAACAAATTTGCCTTCAGCTAGTCTGAACAAAAGCCACAAAACTCGTCTACGATTGTCCTCATTTGTTCTAAAATTAATGTTTAGTTGCTAAAGAAAATGTCCACGAGGCACTTCATGATAAGGTTAGTACACCATCTGTTGTCCAAAAAAAAAATAGTGTCAACTAGTGTTACCATGAAATCCTCGAAATAAGCCTAAAAGATCCGGCTCCGACACGCCCTCTGCAGCCACGCCCAACGACAATGCAAAGGAAGGTTCAGGAGGCGCATGTTAGGGAGACCCAGCCCTCCCACCTCCTTGGGAGACGCCACCTGATTCCACGCCACCAAGCAATGTCCTCCCTTCACATCAACTCTTGCTTTCCACATGAAACCCTGACAGATCTTGAACGGAGCCTATAGTGTCTTAGACGGAATGTCCAGCGACATCATGGCGTGAACCGGGATGGCAGAGAGAGTCGTCTGTACCAAGATAGCCCGGGCACCACGGGTGAGAAGCTTAGCGCACAAAGGTTGAAGTCTGCTCACCGCACTATCCACCACAGGCTGAAGCCGCGCTGCCGTTGGTTTGCGGAAACCTAGCGGCCATGCAGGTACTTACAAGGCCACACCGCCACGTCACATCGAAGGATGTCATGAAAATTTATGGATTAATTTTTTTTCTTGAGAACCGCAAAAATAATAATTGACCAGATTATCATAACTCATATAAGATATATTAGATTTACTCGGTTTTGAACAGCTAATCGATAGTTGTGTTTTATCGAAAAAAATCGATAGTTGTGTACAAAGTTCAATTAGTCATTCAGCGTTTTTTTCTTTTTTCCTGTTGAGGGTCTCATTCAACGATATTAGTCGTGCTATTAGAGACGGGGACTAATGAGCCGATTAGTTGGCCATATATATGTTCCCCATTACCAGCCAAGTGGGATGCATGCACTTGTTTACTGGGTGGCCCTTCTGTATCTGCACGAAGCAACTGAAAGAACGTGGAGGGCAGTCTGGTTAATTTGGGCATGCGTGCTAAGCACTCAGCAGAGTTAGGGCCTATGTAGTCTATCTATATATTCATATACTGTAGATAGTGTTTTCAACTAGAGGGCAGCAAATCAACTATCTCTTAATTGATATCTCTAATATTCGCAGCTGCAGGCAGGAGATCCAGCGGGCTGGAGGCCACATATGGACTCTGACGATGAGGAAGTGTTTGGAAAACTACAGGAGGCGGTGGAGGAGCTGACGAATCTTGAGGTTCATTCGCCGGATAACTTGGATAAGGAGCATACAGAAGCGGCCGTATGGGTTCCAATGGAGAAATTGGAGAAAGAAGCAAAAGAGTTCGACTCCAACTATCCTTTCCGCATGATGGAAATGAAGATGCATCGGTTCCCTGCGAGCCTACGCGCTGGCCTCGGCGACCAGTACGTCGTCCCGCTCGTGGTGGCCATCGGCCCTTACCACCACGGCTTACCCCGTCTGCAGGAGATGGAGACTGTGAAGCGCGTGGCAGCGTATAACTTCGTCCGCAACTGCCGCTTCTCCAACTGTTACGAGCAGTTCTACGAGCTGTCGTTCCTCCCCGTCGCGTTCAGGGCCCGCAGCCTCTACGCCGAAGATGCGGTAGCAGGAATCGCCGCCGCCGAATTCGCGGCCATGATGTTCCGCGATGCTTGCTTCTTATTGCAGTACATGCTTGTAATGAAGTCCACTTCCCCCGTATCCACCATCCACGACTTCGAGGATGACGAGCTGTTCTCACGCTTTCTCTTCTCCAACCGAGCTTCCATCAACAATGACATCATGCTACTGGAGAACCAGCTGCCATGGCAAGTGGTCAACCATCTTATGGGGGACTACCTGCCCTTGGGGTGCGAGACCGTGTACATGAGCGGGATGAGGACGTTCATTGCGTCCTTGGGCACGACTTTTCACTTCCACCAAGGTCTCCGCGGGACAGCAGACGTGCCTTGGCCTCCCATTGCTCCATTTGATTATTTTCTTGGCGGCCAACCACATCTCCTTGCCCTCTTTCGATTGTACAAAACAGGAGTCTCCCAGCCGGTCCATGACCAGCTCAACCGAGGTGGCGTCTCGGTGCCTGTTAGCGCTACGGAGCTCGCAGGAATCGGCATCAGGCTCAAGACGAGCAAAACTCCAGAGCTCGTGGACATGGGGATCAGGATGGGGCCCCTCTACGACAAATTCTTTCTGGCCCCACTGTACCTGGACGGTTTGAGGGCATGCTGGCTGGTCAACATGGCGGCTCTCGAGCTGTCCATGACTTCCAGCTTCTCCGAGGGCACCGCTTCCGTCTGCTCCTACATGTCACTCCTCGCGATGCTCATGAGCCGGGAGGAGGACGTTCACCTTGTACGTGGAAAGCGTTTCCTCCAAGGAGAACTCACCGACAAGCAAATGCTGAGCTTCTTCAACACCATCACCGAGCATATCTCCCCTGGCCGCGCCTACTTCGAAATCTTGGCAGATATTGAGGCCTGCAAGCGCAGGAGGTGGATGGCGATTATGGTCTACAGGTTCATTTCCGACAACTCTAAAACCATCGCCACCGTGCTCTCCGTTATTGGGGTTCTTGTGGGGATCTTCAAGACACTCTTTTCTCTCAAGGAGCACCAGCAGTAACAAGCTAGATCATGCATGGATCTTCTCGATCGTTACCATGACTGTATGTGTATCTACCCATCATGTGGCTTGGTATTACCTCTTCTATGTCTAATTCTGTAAGTCCTTGTGTCACAACTCACAACTCAGAATTCCATTTTAAAATAAAATGTCTGCTCATTTAGTTCAATTTACTACGGAAAAGGTAGCACTTGGCCGGCAGAACTGCACATGCAGCAATCAAATACTCCCTCCGTTCTTTTTTACTTGACTCGGATTTAGTACAAGTTTGTACTATATTCGAGTCAATTAAAAAGGAACGGAGAGAGTATAAGATCTAGGCAGTGTGATGGGTAACGCGGTAGTATGCTAATAAAATATAGCCCAAAATTTGGTGAAGCATTTCGAGGCAGTTCATTCAGTCCACCTCGGCTGATCCCTCCATATAGCTCTCCTTGCGAATCACCAATACTTCGTCCTTGAGCGTCATACATGCAGTGGAGTGCCAGATCCGTTTGGCAGTTTGGGATCGTCGTGGCTAGCTAGGATTTTCAAGACTTGACTTATTTCGCGTAATATTTCGGTTGCCCCTGCAACCACCTTATACAGACATCCGCATAGACGTACAAAAATCATGGCCCCATTGGATCCTAATCCAAGAACTGCACAAATCGAATCTCAGCATGACTCTTATCCACCCAAGTCTCGTGACGGTTTGGGAAACCTTCATGTCTCTCGCGGAAGCCTGCTCTCGCGTCACGGATAATCTAAAGAAGGTTTGATTTTACCATCTGGGATTTGTGACAATTCTCGGTTGGTACGGATGAGCCCAAGGCCTGGCCGACCTGGTTTACCGTGATGGAAAAAAATCATCACGGGTGTGGTCCCCCGTTAGGGACGTGGTGACAAATGTGTGATAGACAATGAGGCTAGTCTTGTTGAATGATGTCATCTACCGTGATGTCAATTGATATGTGGGAGAACATTCCAGAGGTTGTTCCATAGGGTGAGATGAAGCTTAACGACATCTCGACATGTCAACATGTGGTTGCACTACAGGAATGGACCTGTACGCCGACGGCCGGCTGCCCTCACCGTAGCCACGCCTGGTCCTCGGCGTAGGCTACGCCGACGGTAGCTCTCCCGTGTACTCCCTCGGCGTCTACCTCCCTCGGCATAGGCAGCTGCGCCGTCGACGCAGGGCTGGCCCTCGGCGTACGCATCCTACGCCGACGGCCACGTGAGCCCCTCGGCGTCCGAGCCCTCGGTGTAGCATCCACGACGTGCCGTCGCCGTTTAACGGCGGCCATCATACGCCGACGGCATTACCCTCGGCGTATCGCGCAACGTGGCGCGCCGAGGGGCGCCCAGGCCATGCAGACGCCCTCGGCAAAGCGCGCGACGTGGCGTTCGTGCGCGTGCCCGTGCCCTGCTTTCTTGCGCCGTACGCCAGGGTCTATGCCGAGGGTAGTGCCCTCGGCATAGACCTGACCATATGGTCATGGCAGGGGTCTATGCCGACGGCATTACCCTCGGCGTAGACATGACCATAATTTTTTTTCTTCGTTTCATCAGGTTCCAGTTCACAGCAGGTTTCAGTTCAGCAGGATCCAATTCACCATAATTCACCCAAATTCAATTAAATTCACCATAATTCGCCCAAATCACCAAAATCCACCAAAATAGCATATAATCCACATAATAGCATATATAGTGCACATAATAGCATACAACAGGAGAGTGTCATGTCATCCAAATACATAATAGTAGCTAGCGCATGATAGGAATAGTAGTAGCAAGCAAACGCATAGATAGTGTGAGCCGACTACATGAAGGACCCGGGCGGGGTGTATCCGCCCTCATCGTTGGCGAAATGAGAAGCTCGGGTCCGAGGTTGCGCTCCAGTAGAAGCTGCAGAAGAACCAGCTGGAGAAGCACCGGAAGTACGCCCAGAAGAAGTTGACCTTCATGAACCGGTGTGACCTCGCGCCCACCCCGCGAGGCCTGGTTCCCGGAGCATCCCGTTCCCTCCATGTTCCCTACATGTTAGCAACTTGCGAGGCAAAGGAAAGTGGTAACTACCGGTTTGGCAAAGAACTTACCAGTGTGGATCCGTAGTAAGTCATAGCGAAAGTTGCCCTCGATGGCATGATAGGCAATTCCCCCGCCATGGGAACCTGAGCCGGTGGCGGTGTACCAGCAGACAAAGAAATCATCAGTGCCTGCAAGATAGGTTACAAGTCAAGCTTTGCAGAAATAAAGCATCAAACTGAGACTTGTCATCTACTTGCGAGAAGAAAGATTCAAACTTACTTCTATATACGCCATGTAGGCCGTATGCTGCTTATTCCAGTGCGCAGAGGCCTGCTGATACGCTTCATTACAGGCTTCGAAGGCCGCCTCGAACTTACGCTACAATTTCAGAAATAATGAATCTCATCAACACTTAGCCATGTAGGAACGAAAACCGGAAAGAGGATGAAAATGAGGAAAACTTACATCGTAGGCGGGTGGACGAGCAGGCCGGGGACGAGGCTGGGGCTGTCGGTGGTGAGGGTATGCTTGAGACGCGTGTAGCTCATGGCTGGGGTAGGCTTGACCGCCTTATTCAGAAAGGGGTAACGGCCATGCCTACGCCCGCGCCCCGACAGGATCGACGACTCCTCGTCGGTCGGCATGCGCAAGGGGTCATCCACATACGGGTGACGAGAAATCACCATGTCGCAGTAGTCCTCCTTGGCGGCCTTGGCATTGCCGTAGTACTGGGGCTGAGGCAATGCGGGATTGGGCTTCTTCTTCGTCCGCATCATGTCATATATCTCGGGATCATGAAGCACCACCCCGGTGCTGCCTCGGCCAATCGCATCGCGAAAAGAAAGGTTATGCGTATCACAAATGTAACATGACGGGAAATGAAAGAAGGTCGTTCCATGTATATACATACCACTTTCCCCTTGTAGCGGTTGTAGTCGCGGTTTCCCGCGCAGTGTGTGCCACCGGTGCCTCGGTTCTCCATGTTACGCCTCGACAAGTGTTGTGGGTATACTTTATGGGTATATCAACGGCATGGCCTAGATCCGGCAAGCCCGGGTGGCCCATAGTTGGTGATGAGGCATGTGGCCCATCGGGCGGCCCAGTTGCTGTAGATCCTGAAGGATGAAGTCTAGCCCAGGAACAGGAAGCCGGATCTCAACCGACCTACGAAGGAGGCCGGATCCGTGACGGCCCATGAAGTATCCGGATCCAGCACGTTCTTAGAGGAAGGTGGATCCTTGACGTACACGGCAAGATATTGTACCGTAGTTAGGCAACTTGTATTCCGGTTAGGACTCTCCATGTAAACCCTGGATCCGTGCGCCTTTATAAGCCGGATCCCGGGAGCCCTAGAGGCACAACCACAACTCATTGTAACAACACGAAAGCGCCCAGATAATTCCAGACAAGCAGCAGTCGGCCTTGCCATCGTGCAGCTGTTCCGAAGCTGGGTAAATCGCGTACCACCGTCCCGTGTGCACTCCGCCCAATGGACCCTACTTCTTCTCCCCCTCGTGAGGATCCCTCCTCCGAGGTACCGTCGAATAGGCAACGACAGTTGGCGCCCACCGTGGGGCCAGCGGCGTCTGGAGGCCGGAACCGGGAGGGTTCCGCCATGGGAAGCTACGACGACACCATCGCTGTGGGGCGCGTCCTTTACGCTGGAAATCTGCCGATCGTCCCTCCGGATGAGTGCTGGATTCCGGCTAAGACTGACCCCGTCAAGCTCTCCATCATCCCAGTTGGCGGCATACACATCTTCATCGGGGAAACCGTCGATTCCGACGGAAACCCACCGGTAAGTAGCGCCGACGCGACCGCCGCTGAGTAGGGACGCGATCGCGAAGATCCAATCCGAGATGCAGGAGCTTCCCAAAGAAGATTCCGCCTTGGATCTTGAAAAATCAAAACCCACCCAATCCGCCCCGAGCGAGAGATAAAGGTGGAAGACCAATGCGGATCCGCCCGGGTCTCCCGTGTGTTAGAGAAGCAAAGGTGTCACTTCGTGCACTTCTTGGCCCATACCACCGGAACCGCCCCTCAAGAAGCCAGAGCTGGTCCCGAGCAGGTCGAGGCACCGGAAAACAACGTTGCTCCGGATCAGCAGGAGGCTGTCGGAGAAAGCGAAACTCCGGTTGAGGAGTCGATTTTGGGTAACCTAAGCCCAATTTCCGGGGATGCCCCCTCCATGGATACTGAGGAGTTCGATCGCAAGGTGAAGGAATACGGATACGGTGATCAGCCCGAAGTTGAATCCGCCCAGCCTAAACAGGTTCTAGAACCTTGGCAGCGCTGGATCAACGGGAGTCAAAGGATGACAACACCTACTCCGATCTACAGACATCCCGTGCAGGATCTCCGCTCTCGCGGGAATGTCCGCGCAAGGAAGTACTGTCCCCAGAAGAGCTGGTTGAGCAAGCAGGCATGGATGCAATCGCACACTCGGATATTCTCAACAAACCCATAACCCCTGACGATGCCGCAGATCCGGAGGCTCTAGAGGCCAAAAGACAGGAGATGCTGGCAACAGCCCAGAAATTCACCAGAACCGCAGCGGCAATGCTGGATGAGAGGAAAGAAGCCGCGCACTTCGTGGAAAACTTCCACCAGCGAGAGCTTGAGGTTGACGAACAGCTGGTAAAAGTCAAGGAGCTCCGAGCAACATTGGAAAGACAAGGTCACCGAGCTTCGGCGGGAGGCCGATAAAATCAGGCGGGATGCTATACCTCCCCGTAAGATCACCTTCGCGACCCCCACTGAGCAACAGCCACTCGCAACTCCAAAGGATAACATGAAGAAGGCTGCGGAGATCTTGAAGAAAAAGACCAAGGAGATTGACATCGACTACGTCCGTACGCTCGTTGCCTCAGCAATGAAGCAGTAGAGCAAGGAAGACACTTCGCCAAGTTGGAATCCAACCCGGATCATTGCATCTCTACTGCGCAGAAGGACGCCTACGACAATCGTCATCGCGATGACGAATCGCGAACCGGATCCTCGGAACGCAGAAGGAAAACCAGAGAACACCCAAATCCAATCCCTGTACCATCAAATACACCTCCATCAGATCCGAGAAAGGGAAAGGATGCGATGTACACTGGTAGGAACAAGTACCGGAATCCCTCACCTCCACCCAACGGATACCCGCGTCCTCCACCTCCTCGCCGCCGTAGTCCAGTCGGAAACACCAGGCCTCATGGCCCAGGCGGAATCAAGATCCGCGACAACGTGCCGCCCCCGAGGAACAGAGAGCGTACGCCGGAACCCCGTAGAAGCCGGAACAACGATCGAGAATCCGAGCCTAGGAGGAGTCGAAACTAGGACCGCGAGCCGGAGCCACGCCGAAGCCGGAACGATGAAGGCAGCCAGCACCACGGTGAAGGAAGCCACCGAAGCCGGAGCCAGCACCGTGAAGGGCGAGGAGAGTCGGAAGGCGGAAGCAAAAGGTCACATCGGCCCCCTCGCAGGTCTCCCTCACCACCACCTAGCGGTGGAGGCGGAGGTGGAGGCGGAGGCGGCGGCCGAAGATCTCGCTCTCGCTCAAAATCCCCCCGCCACGGCTGGCGTGACGCGCGGGAACGTCCCAATGAATACAGAACTGATTACATAGGCCCAAAGTGCTTTGGCAGGATGATTCGAGAGGAACCAACGCCAAGGATGAACCTCAAGCTACCCGGAAACCAGAAGACCTATGACGGCACCGAAAGGCCGGATACCTGGATTGAGGATTACTACAATGCAGTAACCTTTGCCGGAGGAACCCCTAATATCGCCTGCCGCATGCTTCAGCTGTACCTTGTGGGTCCAGCCCGGATCCGGCTCGGGGACCTCGAGAAGAATTCCATCTTTTGCTGGTTTGACCTGAAGACCGCCTTCGAAAAGCACTTCAGGGGCACCTACAAGAGACCTGCCACGACAAGCGACTTACAGGCATGTATCCAGAAAAAGGGTGAAACATCAAGGAACTTCCTCACCCGATGGTTAGCATGCAGAAACGAGTGTGAAAATGTCGATCACACCACAGCTATGCACGCCTTTATAGGAGGACTGCAGAGGGGAGGATTGCTGCGCCACAAGCTCACTTGCTTGGCTAACGCACACAAACTGACTTTGGATGACATGATCTCCATTGCCAGCGATCATACTGCCGCCGATGACGACGCAGGCGGAGATCTCACAGCCACAACAATTCCCCTGCATCAGCAAAACAAGAACCGTGACAACGGTAACACCAGCGGCACTAAGCGAAAAAAACCCACCTGATGACCAGAAGAGTGGCGGATCCGTGATGGTCGCCATGGCTTTCCAGCGCGGAGGTCAAGGAGGCGGAAGAGGCCGCGGCCGCGGAGGCGGAGCCGGCAGGGGCCAGCAGCGTGGCGACGAGGTCACCGCGGCCGGATCCCACGCCCCCAAACATACGAGGAGTATAGAGACATGCCCTACCTGGCCCACCTGGATCCGGCTACGGGGAAGTCCACTCATACTAACCGCAACTGCAAGTGGGTCAACGATCTCAAAGCTGACCCAGAAGCAGGATACAAGCGAGCGCGGAAGCACCGCCCACGCGGCAAAGGAGGCAAGGGCAAGAACAAGGACAAAGAGGAAGACAGTTCCGAGGCAATGGATGAGGATGACGCTTCGCCGGACCCCAAGGACGGATCCGCTGCTAAATCCAACCCCTTTGGCAAAAAGAGTGTAGGCGCGTACCACACCTTCCTCGGAACCCCAACAGTCCGCGCAAGCAAGTCAGCTTTCCGGATCCTGAACGCCACAGTTCCGGCTGTGTCGTAGTATGTCAGGTGGTCGGAATTCCCGTGCACGTTTGATAGGCAGGATCACCCTACCATTGTGCCAAAAGAATGCTACGCCTTGGTTGTAAGTCCCCGCATTGACCGGTATGACTTCTCCAAGTGCCTCATGGATGGCGGAGCCAGCTTGAACATTGTTGTGGGTATACTTTATGGGTATATCAACGGCATGGCCTAGATCCGGCAAGCCCGGGTGGCCCATAGTTGGTGATGAGGCATGTGGCCCATCGGGCGGCCCAGTTGCTGTAGATCCTGAAGGATGAAGTCCAGCCTAGGAACAAGGAGCCGGATCTCAACCGACCTACGAAGGAGGCCGGATCCGTGACGGCCCATGAAGTATCCGGATCTGGCACGTACTTGGAGGAAGGCGGATCCTTGACGTACACGGCAAGACATTGTACCGTAGTTAGGCAACTTGTATTCCGGCTAGGACTCTCCATGTAAACCCTAGATCCGTGCGCCTTTATAAGCGGATCCTGGGAGCCCTAGAGGCACAAGCACAGCTCATTGTAACAACGCGAAAGCGCCCAGATAATTCCAGACAAGCAGCAGTAGGCCCTGTCATCGTGCAGGTGTTCCGAAGCTGGGTAAATCGCGTACCACCGTCCCGTGTGCACTCCTCCCTATGGCCCCTACTTCTTCTCCCCCTCGTGAGGATCCCTCCTCCGAGGTACCGTCGATTAGGCAACGACAGTTGGCGCCCACCGTGGGGCCTGCGGCGTCTGGAGGCCGGAACCGGGAGGGTTCCGCCATGGGAAGCTACGATGACACGATCGCGGTGGGGCGTGTTCTTTACGCTGGAAATTTTCCGATCGTCCCTCCGGACGAGTGCTGGATTCCGGCTAAAGCCGACCCCATCAAGCTCTCCATCGTCCCGATAGGCGGGATCCACATCTTCATTGGCGAGACCGTCGATTCCGACGGGAACGCACTGGTAAGTAACGCTGACGCGACCACCGCCGAGCGGGACGCAGCCGCGAAGATCCGATCTGAGACGCAGGAACTCCCCAAGTAAGATTCCGCCTTAGATCTGGAAAAATCAAAGCCCACCCAATCCGCCCCTGAGCAGGAAATAACGGTGGAAGACCAATGCAGATTCCTGGGTCTCCCAGGTGTTAGAAAAGCAAAGGTGTCACTTCGTACATTTCATAGCCCATACCGCCGGAGCTGGCCCCGAGCAGGATGAGGCACCGGAAAACGCCGTCGCTCCGGATCAGCAGGAGGCTGTCGGAGAAAGCGACGCTCCGGAGCAAGAGGGTGCCGGAAATCCTGAGGAATCAATCCTCGGTAACCTAAGCCCAATGTCAGGGGATTCCATGGACACCGAAGAGTTCGACCGGAAGGTAAAAGAATACGGATACGGTGACCAACCCGACGTGGAATCCGCCCAGCCCATGCAGGTTCTCGCAACCGTGGCACAGCTGGATCAGCAGGAGCCCGAAGATGAAAACACCGCCTCCGATCCAGGGCCGTCCAATGTAGGATCTCCGTTAGATCGGGAGCATCCATACGAAAACGTCCTGTCCCCTGAAGAGATAGTCGCGCAAGCTCGCATGGATCTAGTAGTGAAATCTGCTGTCCTGAACAAACCCATAACCCCGGGCGACGCCGCAGATCCGGAGGCTTTAGAGGCCACGAGAAAGAAAATGCTGGCTACAGCCAAGAAGTTCGCCAATACTGCAGCCACAATAATGGATGAAAGGGCAGAAGCTGCAAACTTGATGGACCGCTTCGAAAGACAGGATCGCGAAATCACTGAAACTCTCGAGCACGTCAAGAGCATGAGGAAAGAGTGGGAAGTAAAGATGACCTATGCGCAAGCGGAAGCTGATCGGATCATTAGGGAAGCAATCCCGCCCCGCAGGATCAACTTCGCCACACCTGCAGAGCAGCAGCCGGCCGGAAACTCCAAAGGATAACATGCTAAAAGCTGCGGAGCTCCCGAAAAAGAAGGACGAAGAAGTTGATATCAACTACGTCCGCAAACTTGTCGCTTCGGCAATGCAGCGGCAAAGCAAGGCGGATACCTCGCGCGAGGTTGGAATCCAATCCGGATAACCGTGTATCTACCGCGCGAGAGGGCGCTCACGCCAATCGACATCCCGACGACGAATCGCGCACCGGATCCACGGAGCGCAGAAGAAAAGCCAGGGAACACCCAAATCCGATCCCCGTGCCGTCAAAGACGCCTCCGTCAGATCCGAAGAAGGGAAAGGATGCAATGTACACTGGTAGGAACAAGTACCGGAACCCGTCACCTCCGCCCAACGGGTACCCGCGTCCCCCACTTCCTCGCCGCCGCAGTCCAGTCGGAAACACCAGGCCCCATGGAGCCGGTGGAATCAACATCCGCGACAACATACCGCCGCCAAGGACCAGGGAGCGTACGCCGGAGCCACGTCGGAACCAGAACAACGATCGTGAGCCGGAGCCCAGAAGGAGCTGGAACAACGACCGTGATCCTGAGCCCAGGAGGAGCCGGAACGCAGAGCGTGAGCCGTAGCCCCGCCGCAGCCGGAACGACGGAGGAGAGTATCACCAAGGTGAAGGTAGCCACCGAAGCCGGAGTGAGCCACGGGAAGATCGCCGGGAATCAGAGGGAGGAAGCAAAAAATCTTACAGGCCCCCTCGCAGGTCTCCCTCACCGCCACCTAGTGGCGGAGGCGGTGGCCGAAGATCTCGTTCCCGCACAAAAACCCCGGGCGGCGGCCCACGCGATGCCCGAGAACACCTCAATGAGTACAGATCTGACTACATCGGCCCAAAATGCTTTGGCAGGATGATTCGTGAGGAACCAAAGCCAAGGATGAACCTCAAGCTACCTGGAAACCTGAAGAACTATGATGGCACGGAAAGGCCGAATACCTGGATTGAGGATTACTATAATGCTGTAACCTTTGCCGGAGGAACCCCTAATATCGCCTGCCGCATGCTTCAGCTGTACCTTGTAGGTCCAGCCCGGATCTGGCTCAGTGACCTCGAGAAGAACTCCATCTTTTGTTGGTTTGACCTGAAAAACGCCTTCGAGAAACACTTCAGGGGCACCTACAAGAGACCTGCCACAACAAGCGACTTACAGGCATGTATTCAGAAAAAGGGTGAGACATCGAGAAATTTCCTCACCCGATGGTTGGCATGCAGAAACGAGTGCGAGAACGTCGACAACCGCACAGCAATGCACGCCTTCATTGGTGGCTTGCAACGAGGAGGACTGCTACGGCACAAGCTAACCTGCTTGGTCAATGCAAATAAACTGACGTTGGATGACATGATCACCATCGCCAGCGATCATACTGCCGCCGATGACGACGCAGGCGGAGATCTAGCAGCTACAGCAATTCCCCTGCACCAGCAAAAGAAGAACCGTGAAAACGGTAACACCAGCGGCACTAAGCGGAAAAACCCACCTGATGACCAAAAGAGTGGCGGATCCGACTTGATCGCCATGGCCTTCCAGCGCGGAGGCCAAGGAGGCGGAAGAGGCCGCGGTCGCGGTGGCGGAGCTGGAAGGGGCCAGCAGCGTGGCGATGAGGTCACCGCTGCCGGAACCCGCGCCCCCAAACTTATGAAGAGTACAGAGACATGCCTTGCCTGGCCCACTTGGATCCGGCTACAGGGAAGTCCACTCACACCAACCGCAACTGCAAGTGGGTCAATGATCTAAAATCTGACCCGGAAGCAGGATACAAACGAGCCCGGAAGCACCGCCCACGCGGCAAAGGAGGCAAGGGCAAGAACAAGGACAAGGAGGAAGACAGTTCTGAGGCGATGGACGAGGATGACGCTTCGCCGGATCCCAAAGCCGGATCCGCAGCCAAACCTAACACCTTCGATAAAAAGAGTGCGGGCGCGTACCACACCTTCCTCGGAACCCCAACAGTCCGTGCAAGCAAATCAACTCTCCGGATCCTGAACGCCACAGTCCCCGCTGTGCCGCAGTATGTCAGGTGGTCGGAAACTCCGTGTACGTTTGATAGAAAGGATCATCCTACTTGTCATTCCGAAAGAGTGCTACGCCTTGGTTGTAAGTCCCCGTATCGATGGGTATGATTTCTCCAAGTGCCTCATGGACGGCGGAGCCAGCCTGAACATCATGTACCTAGAAACATTGGAGCGGATGAACCTTACCAAGGAACAGCTCAAGCATAGCACCACCGAATTCCATGGTGTGGTTCCGGGTAAAAAGGCAAACTCCTTGGGCAGCATCAGACTTCCCGTGGCTTTCGACGATGCAAACAACTTCCGCCAAGAGATGATCACGTTTGAGGTCGTGCCCTTCAAAAGCTCATACCACGTCATCTTCGGCAGGCCCACCTACCACAAGTTCCACGCAAGAGCGTGCTACATCTACAACAAGCTCAAGATTCTGGGTCCAAAAGGTATGATTACCATATCCGGAGACTACAAGAAGGCTCATGAATGCGAGTTAGGCGAAGCCGCCTTCGCAGAGTCTGTGATATCTGGAGAGGAGCTGCAGGGCTACAGAGCCGCGGTGGATCCGACTGAGATGCAGACCACCAAGAAGCAGATCTCCGAACAGAAAACCTCGTTCCAGGCCGCGATAGAAACCAAGAAGCACGACCTCATCGTAGGCGACAGCTCTAAGCAAGTTTCAGTCGGAGCCACAATGGACCCCAAATAGGAAGACGCGCTCGTCGAGTTCCTCCGCGCTAACATGGATATCTTCGCATGGCAACCTTCTGACATGTCCGGAGTACCTAGGGAACTCGCCGAGCACTACCTCAACATAAATTCGGGGGCTAAACCGGTGAAGCAAGCCATGCGACGCTTTGGAGATAAGAAGCGCCGCGCCATAGGAATGGAACTAGCTAAGTTACTAGAGGCAGGTTTTGTAGTAGAAGTTATCCATACTGATTGGGTCGCAAATCCCGTCCTTGTACCCAAAAAGAACACTGAAATACTAAGAATGTGCATCGATTACTCCTGCTTGAACAAGCATTGTCCGAAGGATCCGTTCCCTTTGCCGCGCATTGACCAAGTCATTGATTCGACGAAGGGGCGGAACTCCTGTGTTTTCTTGACGCATATTCCGGGTATCATCAGATCCGGATGAAGAAGTCTGACCAAAAGGCGACCTCGTTCATCACCCCCTTCGGCACTTACTGCTACATCACCATGCCCTTCAGTTTGAAAAACGCAGGTGCCACCTACCAACATACGATGCAGCGGTGCTTGAAGGATCAAATTGGCCGGAACGTGCACGCATACGTCGACGACATCGCAGTCATGACCCGAAAAGGATCCGACTTGATCAGCGATCTCACAGAAACCTTCGAGAATCTCCGTCGGTAAAAGATGATGTTGAATCCGCTGAAGTGCGTCTTTGGCGTGCCAGCCGGAAAACTCCTTGGCTTCGTCGTCTCTCACAGAGGCATTGAGGTTAACCCGGAAAAAAATCAAGGCAATCCTGTGTATCAAAAGGCCAACTTGTCTCAAAGATGTGCAACGACTAACCGGTTGCGTTGCAGCAATCAGTAGGTTTGTTAGCCGTCTTGGCGAGAAGGCGTTACCTCTGTACAAGCTGTTGAAGAAAACAGACAAATTTGTCTGGGATGACGCAGCAGATGCAGCGCTTAAAGGATTGAAGGAAATACTCACCTCTCCGCCTATCTTGGCAGCTCCAGAAGAATCAGAGCCAATGCTCCTTTACCTGGCAGCTACCAACAGAGTCATCAGCCTCGTCATCGTGGTGGAGCGACAGGAAGAAGGTCACGAGTATGGAGTCCAAAGACCAGTCTACTACATCAGCGAAGTGCTGACGGAATCCAAACAAAGATACCCTCACTTTCGAAGCTAGCCTATGGAGTATTCCCGGGCAGCAGGAAGCCGAGACACTACTTCCAGGAGCATCCAAGAATCGGCCGTGAGCAAAGCTCCACTGCCAACGATTCTCAATAACGCTGACGCAACAGGACGCACAGCAAAATGGGGCATTGAATTATCCGCCTTCGACATCAACTACAAAGCCAGGACCGCGGTCAAATCCCAGATCTTGGCAGATTTTGTCGCAGATTGGACAGAAGCTCCGGATACAGATCTGGAGCCGGAACCAGAGACATGGGTTATGCACTTCGATGGATCCAAGCAGCATCAAGGCTCAGGAGCCGGAGTCACCCTGAAGTCCCCTACCGGAGAAGAACTGCAGTACGTTTTGCAGATCCACTTCGAAGCTACAAACAACATGGCAGAGTACGAGGCTCTACTACACGGACTGCGCATCGCTAAGGAGATAGGGATCAAGCACATTATTTGCTGCGGAGATTCCGACCTGGTGGCACAGCAAGTAGCCGGAACTCGGAACGCCGTAAACTCCGTCATGGCGGCTTACGGAGATGAAGTTGACGAGATCGCCAAGTGCTTTCTCGGATACGAAGTCAAGTACGTCGAGAGAGACGACAACGCAGCGGCAGACATGCTATCCAAGCTCGGATCCGGCAGAAAACCAATTCCGCCTGGTATTTTCCTGGAGCACCTACGGATACCCTCGGTGAAGGGCGCTAACCCGGAAAACCCAGATGTGGCAGTATCTCCAGCTAAAGAAGTGATGGCTATCATCCCGGCCTGGACGCAGCCTTTCCTGGACTACCTCATCGATCAAAAGTTGCCAGAGGACGAGGTCCTCGCACGACAGATCGTCAGACGAGCAAGATCCTACACAATAGTTGATGGACAGCTCTATAAACGAAGTGCAACGGGGGTATTTCTCAAATGCGTCTCTAATCAAGATGGTATTGAGATACTCAGAGAGATCCATGCTGGGGATTGCGGGCATCACGCCGCTCCCAGATCACTCGTTGCCAAAGCTTTCAGGCTTGGATTTTACTGGCTCACAGCTAAAGAAGATGCTGATAAGCTGGTGAAAACCTGCCGAGGTTGTCAGTACTACGCTACTCAACCAAACGCTCCAGCCCAAGAGCTGAAGACCATCCCTATCACCTGGCCGTTTGCGGTCTGGGGGCTTGATATGGTTGGTATGTTAAAGAAATCATCTCCTGGCGGTTTTGAGTACCTCTTGGTCGCTATTGATAAATTCAATGAAATGGATCGAGGCAAAGCCAGTGAGAAAAGCCGATGGTGCTACGGCACTCAAATTCGTCTGCAGCCTCGTGACGAGATTTGGCATCCCGCACAGCATAATCACAGATAACGGCACGAACTTCACGCAAGGAGAATTGAAGGATTATTGTCATGATGTTGGGATCCGGCTAGACCTGGCATCCGTGGCTCATCCACAGTCCAATGGTCAGGTCGAAAGAGCCAACGGACTCCTTTTATCCGGAATCAAGCCGCGCCTTGAAGAACCGCTGCGCCGCGCAGCCGGAGCTTGGGCTGAGGAGTTGGACTCCGTCCTGTGGAGTTTACGAACTACCCCCAACAGGTCAACAGGATTCACTCCGTTTTCCTGGTTTACGGATCCGAAGCCGTGCTCCCTCCGACATCATCCATGATTCACTGCGAGTCTCCGCCTACAACGAAGAAACTGCTGATGAGGCCAGACAGCTATCTGTGGACCTGATTGAAGAAGCTCGGAATTTAGCAGACCACTGTTCCACCATTTACCAGCAGAAACTCCGACGCTACCATAGTCGTCGAGTTCGGAATCGCTCGTTCATGACCGGAGACTTGGTCCTCCGCCTTCGCCAGGTGAAAGATCATAAGCTCCAATCTCCATGGGAAGGCCCCTTCGTCATTAGCAAAGTGCTTCACAACGGATCGTACTACCTCGTCGATTTCCGAGAGCTAAGGGACAGACCTGCCAATTGGCACCGGAAACGTAAGCGAGAGGATCCGGATGACATTTACGATGAAACAGAACGTCCCTGGAACATTGCACAGCTACGTCCTTTCCACACTTAGCGTAGAATTACATACTTTGTAAACAATATTATACATGATCAATGAAATAAAGCTTTTGGTTCACTCTATGAGTCTTTTACCTCCTTTACTTGTTCATTTTTAGATCGTGTATGTTTTCCGACTAAAACCGCAGAGCTGGATCTTTCCGCCTAGGCGTGTATGAAAGTTGTGATTTTCAAAAATCGTCCTTTAGGACGTAAGCTTAAGTTTTCTGGTGGAAATGTTTTCTGTTGCGAATTCGTGGATTCCTAATAGCGATTTCCGGCACCTTGGCTGGGGGCTTGTTTCCGCGGCTATTGACGGATTGCCATTGGGCTTCGTCGCCGCTGGCGAGCGTTTCTGGCTGAAGGTCTTCCGGCTCGTGGAAGGTCAAGCGAGTAAGCCGGAAAACATCAAAATCAGCACTTGCTTTCCAACAAAACGAAACATGCAAATACTATTAAAGGATAGCAGGATAAGTTGTTTCCGCCCATGCATAGATGTTTCGTTCCTAGCTACTCAAGAATTTAACATTATGTTACAAACCCTCTCAGGGCCAAAATGATGCATTGTTTCTTCCGCAGGACTAAGTTTTTACTTCTCCTTAGCCTGAGAAGTTTCCACGTTGGCATCAACTCCTTCTGCATCAGTCGGAGCTTCCTTCTCTGCGTCTTTGGCAGGCGAAGAGACATCTTCATCTTCTTCCGCTTCAGTTGCAGTCGGAGAAGCAGCGCCACCTTGGTTCTTTGAGCTTGTCCACGTATACTGGCTTCCGGATTGGGCGGGCCTCGGTTTCGCTTCGCGATCCTTCAAAAGCTCAGCTTCGAGAGGCTCGTCAGCGGGAAGAACCACCTTCTCATAGAATTCATCTTGGCGGATCCTCCGAGCAATGCGTGTATCATATCCGCTGACTGCGTCAAGCAGCGCATTGACATCAGCATCCGGAGGAACGCCAGAAGTCACCCGGTCCAGGTTCAAACTTGGATTATGCGCTAAGCACATAGCCAAGGACATGGCAGCTGCACCCCGTGCTGAAGAAGATTGCAGGTCCACAACCAGCTCCGGAAGCAAATCCATCCTCTTGATGAGCTTGCGCACATCGCAGGTTCGGCTTTTCTTGATGTTGAGGTTGTGACAGATTTTCCTGGAGGCGGAGATGAGATCCTTGCAGTCTTCACCGGCCAGCTGTAGCAGGTAATCGCGCGGGAACTGGCTCCGACGTTCCTCATCATATCCGAGTGGATCTGGCAGTTGCAAGTTCTGTTAAATACAACAAGTCACATGCAACATATGCTGTCATATGAGTTTCGAGGACGTACCCATAACGTCGGAGTTGAGCAGGTCCCAGCAGCTCTCTGCTGTCTTCTTATACTTGCGAAGACCTCCAAGCTCTTTTTGCTGCTTCTGGATGGTGTCGCTGTCAGTTTGTCTTTTCAGCTCAAACTCACCGGTTTTTCGAGCAAGCTCCGAGTTCTTCTCAGAAATTTTCTGTTCTGCTTCTGCGAGTTTTGCTTCAAGATTCTTCTGTGAAGCACGCAGAGTCTCCAACTCGGAGGAAGCTGCAGCGAGAGACGAGGAGGCACCTACTCATAGTTACATAAAGTATCAAGTTCGGAAAATGCGGAACATAATCCACAATCGTCAGATAATCGGAGACCAACCTTGAGCTTCTGATAGTTGTTTCTTCAAATCCGCGTTCTCCGCCTGGAAGTGCTGGATTTTCTCCGCCTGGCTGATGGTCACACGACGCTGCAGCGCAATGTTTTTATGCAACTCGTAATGCAGGGCTTTTTGTTCCTGCAAACACAGTCAGAAACGGAGTAAGTACCGCAATAATGGTTTAAGTCTTTCTAAAGCATTGTCGCTGGAAATTTTTTCCGCCATCATGCTTGGGGGCTACCATGACATTTAAATTTCCTTTTAGTTTGAGTTCTCTAAAAGTATTCAGACGCTAACTAATATAGTTTCCGCCTAAATACTTGGGGGCTACTGGGGAGTTACCTTTTGCTTGCAAACAATCTTGTCGAAGAATTGGCCAACGTTTTTCTTGAAGTCCTGGATCTCCGACGTTTCAACGTCCGGTTTGCCCCAGGCATTGTTCAGCATAGCGTTGAGCAAATCTTGCTCCAGTTCCCACTTTTCCGCCTCCGTTAGTTTGTTAAAAAACTTCGTGGCATAGGCTTTCGGGGTGGAAGTAAGATCAGCCGGATCTCCAAAATTTTTGGGGAAAACGACCATATCACCTGTGGTGGCCTCAGTTTTGCCGGAGGAATTAACTTCTGCTTCCCCCTGGTTTTGCCCTTCAGTTTCGTCGTTGATGGGACCCTTGCCGCCGGAACCATCTCCGCCCGCTCTATCACTGCTAACCGGAATTATTTCCGGTGGAGTGGGTGCGGCAGGAGCTGGAGACTGGTCCGCGGGAGGAGGAGAAGACTGCAGGGGAGCTTGTGGAGCACTTGGCGGAACTGGCGTCAAGGGGCCAACGGCGGGAGATTTCTTCTGCATATACTTAGTGATATGCTCCTGAACATTGGTCCGCGCGGTGGTAGGGTTCGTATTCCTGTTAGCAAGCAAAGGAAAAATATACATAACACAGCTTACCAAGATAAACAACGCACGTTACTCGGAAACTTACGCTGCACCCGGAATGTTGGGACGTGAGGGCTTTCCTGCTGTTGAAAGCATCTTCAGGCGCTCGCGCTCCGCCTTTCTGGAGTCGAGCGGAGGCGGTTTGGTCACCCTGGGTTTCTTGGCGGAAGCCTCGCCGCTGGCTCCGGCGTCGGAGCCGGAGACTTTGGCGCGGGAACGCTTTGAAGGTCGAGGAGCAGCCTTTCGGGGCACTCGTTCTTCTTCCTCCTCAGGGTCCTCCGGATCCTCTTCCACCGAGTCACCGCTAACGGGAACTCGGAGTACGGTGCGCAGGTTCTCCTCCGCCAAAGAATCGAGCTGCGAAAAGAGTGAGCAAAGCAAGTTAAACACTTAGAAAATTATGAGAGGATAAAGGAATGCGAAGGAGTAAGTGCTTACCGGAGGACATTTGTCGTGTGTGCTGATATCCTTAATCAGTTCCGGGACCGGTTGGCCCCGAGCAATTTTCACCAACGTCTTGAACCTCCTCTTTAGGGAGTCAGCCGGAAGATCGTGGCGAGTGACCCGGAGGAGATCGTCCGCCCCAGTGTAAGCACACATCAGGCGTGCGTTGTAGCGCAAGAGCTGGATCCTCCGGGTAAACCAGCTGAGGGTGAGCTGGGCTCCGATTAGTCCATCGTGAACTAACCAGGAAATCCTCCGCGCAGCCTTCTCCAGTATAGGCGTTTGGGCAAGCGTGGGGATAAAGCTCCAGCTCGCCAATTCTTCCGGAGGCGTGTTGCTGAAGGGCGGGAGTCCATCGTGGACGCTCGGAACTGGCGCGTTCTTCACATAAAACCATCCGGCGTTCCGAGTACGGACGGATTCGTGGGAGTCGTGAGGAGGATACATCCGACCAGAGCGGAGCATGAACGTCATAATTCTGCAGTTTAGCATGGCCTTGTCCTTCGTCTCCTTCTTCACTCGGAAAAAGAATTGCCATAGTTTAGCGTCGGGTCGGATTCCGAGATGCCCCTCGCAAAGAGTTGCGAAGTTCGAGAGCAGGAGATTGGAGTTAGGGCAGATGTTGTGGGGCTGGAGCCCGTACGTGTCAAGGACGGAAAGGAAGAACTCCGAGCAAGGGAGCGATAATCCGCGCTCGACCCACGCCTTTGTCATGACGCGTTCATCCGTGTCAGGCTTGGGGACGTCGGAGTCGCGCGTGAAGCTCCAATGCTCGGAGATCATGCCTTCGTTTTGAAGCTTCCGGAGCTCCGCGTCTGTAGTCTCGCAGGGCCACCATTGACCCCGCACCCCTTCACGGCTCTGGGCCTTGGAAGCTTTCTTGTTTTCCACCTCCTGTACCTTGGCTGCCATTCTAGCTTGGCCTTGCAGCTCCTCTCCGAGCTCCTGAGCTGTTGGGATCTGGCCTAGTAAAGTACTGGAAGAGGCGGAGAACGGTTGAGCAAGCCTAACGTCGGAAACATATGGTGGTAGGTACGCAATGGGATCCGGGCAAATTGGTTCCACGGCACTGGGATCCGGGCTACTCGGAGAACTACCAGTGCAGTGAGGAGAACCGTGAGGCATGCTTCCGGCTTCACACATGCGAGCTAAGTTGAGTAACCGGAAAATCTACACTACAACTACTTCTTCTTCTACAAGACCGGTGCACGTACCGGCAATGGCGCGACGGTCCGGCGAAGTGGAGGTCGACGAACTGGCGGTTTCGAGCCTCCGATGACCACGAAACGGCGGCGGAGTTGATTTCTTGATCAACCGTGGCGATCTTGGTTGGAGGAGAGGTTTGAGGCGGCGGCGCGTGAAGCTCCCGTGCGGAATGTTCGCCGGAGTTGAGATCTGTCGGGCGGCGCGGTGCGAGGAAGAAGATGAAGTGGTGAGGTGCGGTGAAAGAATGAAGAATTACCGAGCCGCGGGGTATTTATAGGCCACGCGCAGAGATTCGGGATTCGGATCCGACGGTGGAAACGGAACGGTCGCACCGTTGGATGAATAACACGTGTCTTAGGTCAAGTGCGGTAAAACGACGTGGAGGTAACTTGACAATGCACTCCCGAAATTTCCGGCTAAAGATTCGCATCTGCGAAAATTTAGCGCGGGAAATAAGGAGGTTGTGCGCGGGAAAGGCGGAATCTCCGTTGCAATACCCATTCTGAAGACGAAGGATTTTCGAGTGGAAGAACTCGGAATCGAGTAAAAGTTTTGAAGCTCTTCAAGATTCTCTTCGGATCTGAGCTGAATGAAGTCGGAGGAATGATGAATCTCGGAGAACTTCGGGGGCTACTGTTGTGGGTATACTTTATGGGTATATCAACGGCATGGCCTAGATCCGGCAAGCCCGGGTGGCCCATAGTTGGTGATGAGGCATGTGGCCCATCGGGCGGCCCAGTTGCTGTAGATCCTGAAGGATGAAGTCCAGCCTAGGAACAAGGAGCCGGATCTCAACCGACCTATGAAGGAGGCCGGATCCGTGACGGCCCATGAAGTATCCGGATCCGGCACATACTTGGAGGAAGGCGGATCCTTGACGTACACGGCAAGACATTGTACCGTAGTTAGGCAACTTGTATTCCGGCTAGGACTCTCCATGTAAACCCTAGATCTGTGCGCCTTTATAAGCCGGATCCTGGGAGCCCTAGAGGCACAACCACAGCTCATTGTAACAACGCGAAAGTGCCCAGATAATTCCAGACAAGCAGCAGTAGGCCATGTCATCGTGCAGGTGTTCCGAAGCTGGGTAAATCACGTACCACCATCCCGTGTGCACTCCGCCCTATGGCCCCTACTTCTTCTCCCCCTCGTGAGGATCCCTCCTCCGAGGTACCGTCGATTAGGCAACGACAAACATCATGTACCTGGAGACTCCGGAGAGGATGAACCTTACCAAGGAGCAGCTTAAACATAGTGTGGTTCCGGGTAAAAAGGCGAATTCCCTTTGCAGCATCAAACTTCCCGTGGCCTTCGGCGATATTAATAATTTCCGCGAAGAGATGATCACGTTTGAGGTTGTGCCCTTCAAGAGCTCCTACCACGTCATCTTCGGCAGGCCCACCTATCACAAGTTCCACGCAAGAGCGTGCTACATCTACAAAAAGCTCAAGATTCCAGGTCCCAATGGTATGATTACCGTATCCGGAGACTACAAGAAGGCTCATGAGTGCGAGTTGGGCGAAGCCGCCTTCGCAGAGTCTGTGATATCTGGAGAGGAGCTGAAAGGCTACAGAGCCGCGGTGGATCCGACTGAAATGCAGACCACCAAGAAACATATCTCCGAACAGAAAAACTCCTTCAAGCCCGCGATAGAGACCAAGAAAGTCAACTTCAAGGAAGGGGACGCTACCAAGCAGGTCTCGGTCGGAGCCAACATGGACCCCAAATAGGAAGACGCGCTCGTCGAGTTCCTCCGCGCTAACATGGATATCTTCGCATGGCAACCTTCTGACATGTCCGGAGTACCAAGGGAACTCGCCGAGCACTACCTCAACATAAACCCGGGGGCTAAACCGGTGAAGCAAGCTATGCGACGCTTTGGAGATAAGAAGCGCCGCGCCATAGGAATGGAATTAGCAAAGTTACTAGAGGCAGGTTTTGTAATAGAGGTTATCCATACTAATTGGGTCGCAAATCCCGTCCTTGTACCCAAAAAGAATTCTGAAATACTAAGAATGTGCATCGATTACTCCGGCTTGAACAAGCATTGTCCGAAGGATCCGTTTCCCCTGCCGCGCATTGACCAAGTCATTGATTCGACGGCAGGGGCGGAACTTCTGTGTTTTCTTGGCGCATATTCCGGGTATCATCAGATCCGGATGAAGAAGTCTGACCAAAAGGCGACCTCGTTCATCACCCCATTTGGCACTTACTGTTATGTTACTATGCCCTTCGGCTTGAAAAATGCAGGTGCCACCTACCAACGTACGATGCAGCGGTGCTTGAAGGACCAAATTGGCCGGAACGTACACGCTTACGTCGACGACATCGCGGTCATGACCCGGAAAGGATCCGACTTGATCAGCGACCTCACAGAAACCTTTGAGAATCTCCGACGGTACAAGATGATGTTAAATCCGCTGAAGTGCGTCTTTGGCGTTCCTGCCGGAAAACTCCTTGGCTTCATCGTCTCTAAGGGGCATTGAAGTTAACCCAGAGAAAATCAAGGCAATCTTGTGCATCAAAAGGCCAACTTGTCTCAAAGATGTGCAACTACTAACTGGTTGAGTTGCAGCAATCAGCAGGTTCGTCAGCCGTCTTGGCCAAAAGGCGCTACCCCTGTACAAGTTATTGAAGAAGACAGACAAATTTGTCTGGGATGAGGCAGCAGATGCAGCGCTTCAAGGGTTGAAGGAAATACTCACCTCCCCACCTATTCTGGCAGCACCAGGAGAATCAGAGCCTATGCTCCTTTACCTGGCGGCTACCAACAAAGTCATCAGCCTCGTCATCGTGGTGGAGCGACAGGAAGAAGGACACGAGTATGGAGTCCAAAGGCCAGTCTACTACATTAGCGAAGTGCTTACGGAATCCAAACAAAGATATCCTCACTTTCAAAAGCTAGCCTATGGAGTTTTCCTAGGTAGCAGGAAGCTGAGGCACTACTTCGAGGAACATCCAGTAACAGTCGTGAGCAAGGCTCCTCTGTCAACGATTCTCAATAACGCTGACGCAACAGGACGCACAGCAAAATGGGGCATTGAATTATCCGCCTTCGACATCAACTACAAAGCCAGGACCGCGGTTAAATCCCAAGTCTTGGCGGATTTTGTTGCAGATTGGACAGAAGCTCCGGATACAAGTCTGGAGCCGAAACCAGAGACATGGGTCATGCACTTCGATGGATCCAAGCAGCATCAAGGCTTAGGAGCCGGAGTCACCCTGAAGTCCCCTACCGGAGAAGAACTACAGTACGTTCTGCAGATCCCCTTCGAAGCTACAAACAATATGGCGGAATACGAGGCTCTACTACACGGTCTGCGCATCGCTAAGGAGATAGGGATCAAGCACATTATTTGTTGCGGAGATTCCGACCTGGTGGCATAGCAAGTAGCCGGAACCTGGAACACCAGAAACTCCGTCATGGCGGCTTACAGAGATGAAGTTGACGAGATCGCCAAGTGCTTCCTCGGATACGAAGTCAAGTACGTCAGGAGAGACGACAACGCAACGGTAGACATGCTATCCAAGCTCGGATCCGGCAGAAAACCAATTCCGCCTGGTATTTTCCTGGAGCATCTACGGATACCCTCAGTCAAGGGCGCTAACCCGGAAAATCCAGAGGTGGCAGTATCTCCGGCAAAGGAAGTGATGGTCATCATTCCGGACTGGACGCAGCCTTTCCTGGACTACCTCATTGATCAAAAGTTGCCAGAGGACGAGGTCCTCGCGCGACAGATCATCAGACGAGCAAGATCCTATACAATAGTTGACGGACAGCTTTACAAACGAAGTGCAACTGGAGTATTTCTCAAATGCGTCTCCAATAAAGATGGCATTCAAGTCCTCAGAGAGATCCACGCAGGGGATTGCGGGCATCACGCCGCTCCCAGGTCCCTCGTTGCCAAAGCTTTCCGGCTTGGATTTTACTGGCTCATAGCTAAAGAAGATGCTGATAAGTTGATAAAAACCTGCCGAGGTTGTCAGTACTACGCTACTCAACCAAACACTCCAGCCCAAGAGCTGAAGACCATCCCTATCACCTGGCCATTCGCGGTCTGGGGGCTTGATATGATTGGTAAGCTAAAGAAATCATCTCCTGGCGGTTTTGAGTACCTCCTGGTCGCTATTGATAAGTTCAGTAAATGGATCGAGGCAAAGCCAGTGAGAAAAGCCGATGGTGCTACGGCACTCAAATTTGTCTGCAGCCTCGTGACGAGATTCGGCATCCCGCATAGCATAATCACAGATAATGGCACGAACTTCGCCCAAGGAGAATTGAAGGATTATTGCCATGACGTTGGGATCCGACTAGACCTGGCATCCTTGGATCATCCACAGTCCAATGGTCAGGTCGAAAGAGCCAACGGACTCCTACTATCCGGAATAAAACCACGCCTTGAAGAACCACTGCGCCGCGCAGCCGGAGCTTGGGCTGAGGAGTTAGACTCCGTCCTGTGGAGTTTACGAACTACCCCCAACAGGTCAACAGGATTCACTCCGTTCTTCCTGGTATACGGATCCGAAGCTGTGCTCCCCTCCAACATCATCCATGATTCACCGCGAGTCTCCGCCTATAATGAAGAAACTGCTGACGAGCCCAGACAACTATCTGTGGACCTGATCGAAGAAGCTCGGAACTTAGCAGACCAACGTTCCACCATCTACCGGCAGAAGCTCCGACGCTACCATAGTCGTCGAGTTCGGAATCGCTCGTTCATGGCCAGAGACTTGGTCCTCCGCCTTCGCCAGGTGAAAGATCATAAGTTGCAATCTCCATGGGAAGGGCCCTTCGTCGTTAGCAAAGTGCTTCACAACGGATCGTACTACCTTGTCGATTTCCGAGAGCTAAAGGATAGACCTGCTAATTGGTACCGGAAACGCAAGCGGGAGGATCCGGACGACATATACGATGAGACACAACGTCCTTGGAACATTGCACAGCTACGTCCTTTCCACACTTAGCGTAGAATTACATACTTTGTAACAGTTATACATGATCAATGAAATAAAGCTTTTGGTTCACTCTTTGAGTCTTTTACCTCCTTCACTTGTTCATTTTTAGATCATGTATATTTTCCGACTAAAACCGCAGAGCTGGATACTTCCGCCTAGGCGTGTACGAAAGTTGTGATTTTCATAAATCGTCGTTTAGGACGTAAGTTTAAGTTTTCTGGTGGAAATATTTTCTGTTGCAAACTCATGGATTCCTGGTAGCGACTTCTGGCACTTGGGCTGGGGGCTTGTTTCCGCGGTTATTGACGGATTGCCATTGGACTTCGTCGCCGCTGGCGAGCGTTTCCGGCTACAGGTTTTCCGGCTCGTGGGAGGTCAAATGGGCAAGCCGGAAAACATAGAAATCATCACTTGCTTTCCAACAAAACGAAACATGCAAATAACATTAACGGATAGCAGGATAAGTATTTTCCGCCCATGCATAAGTGTTTCGTTCCTAACTACTTAAGAATTTAAAGTTATATTACAAACCCTCTTGGGGCCAAAATGATGCATTGTTTTTCGCCTTCCCCGCAGGAACAAGTTTTTACTTCTCCTTAGCCGGAGATGTTTCCACATTGGCATCAACCTTTTTTGCGTCAGCCGGAGTTTCCTTCTCTGCGTCCTTGGCGGGAGAGGAGACATCTTCGTCTTCTTCCTCTTCAGCTGCAGTCGGAGAAGTAGCGCCGCCTTGGTCCTTTGAGCTTGTCCAGGTATACTGACTCCCGGATTGGGCGGGCCTGGTTACCGCTTCGCGTTCCTTGAGAAGATCAACTTCGAGGGGCTCGTCAGCAGGAAGAACCGCCTTCTCATAAAATTCATCATGGCGAATTCTCCGGGCAATGCGCGTATCATAACCACTAATTGCATCTAGAAGCACTACAAGAAAAGTTCTGATAGACAACGTCTCAAAATCGTCCGCTAAGGGGTATTTTTCGTCGCCCATGGGCCTAACCCGACGATATGGGTTCTGTTGTGGAAACTGCGTCGGGCAAAGTC